>NC_081827.1:164587167-164891989 GCF_030867095.1 Alligator mississippiensis
TGTGGGGAGGGGGGAACAGAACTCTCACACAAAGGTAAAATGCCACACAGTCTCACACAGCAAAACAAGGCCGAGGGAACAGTACCTCAGGGGGTGGGGGTTTGATGGTCACAGGCTGTGATGTTCTTCGCGGTGGAGAAGGTTTTGGCTGTACCTGCTGCTGGACAGTGTTGTAGTAGGTAACCCCTCCATATACTTGAGACTGGGCCTGCATTCCCCAAAGGATAGAAAGATCAGTTCTTGTTAATGGGATACATCTACTGCACCTATTCAGATAGTGTTAGCCATTTTGCTTGGCCTTCTTTAAGCTGTAAAACTGTCTTTAAAATAAAATTATGTTGTTTAAAGCCAAAGAGGAGCAGAACCACCCCACAAAACAGCCACAGTTTTAATGTGCTTTGTATGATGGACTCAGTTGCTAAGCTGACTGGCTTCTGCAAATACTTGAGGAAGTGTTACCTAAAGGGCTGCATTTCACTGCAATAACTTTACCAAGACAACTCTGGTAGCATCCATCAATGATGGTAGGTAGTCATCTGATTACATCAACCTACACTGGCTAGATTCACAGATCTTAGTTATTTCAAATGGGTCACTATGTCCTTCAGGGTTTTCCATGGACCATGCGTTTCCCCTTTAACTTTTGTTTTGTGCACACAAGGTGGCTGATAATTCCCCATGAAACCACTGTTTCCAGGTGTCTTGGAGTGCAAAACTTGCCCCCAAAGATGGACTAACAATAAAATCAAACTCTTCTGCCTTCACCCAGATGGCAAACATCAAAACACCCAGACTGGGCTAAGAACCTGCAACCCTTTTATCTTGCCATGGAGTGTCACCCTTGTGCCATTTACAAGCCAGCCTCAGTGATGGCAGGTCCTGTCTTGCCACAGCTTGTCATTACTAAGATGTCCCAGGAAGTCACTAGGGCTCCCTGTAGGACAGGACCTCAAAGCTAACAGGCATCATGGATGAAGGATTTCAGGGGTGGCCATATGTACCTGGTAGTTAAAGAAAAACAACCTGTTTGGCTCATGGCCATGTAGACACAAACATTTACTACTGTTTATGGACAAACATTTATTTGGTCTGTAAATGGCTTGTGAGCTGCCATCTCGCTGTGGAGTGGGTTCCCACGCTCCCAAGGCCACAAAAGGTACCACCAGCAGCCAGCCTGCATTCAGCCTACTACCTTGGCTTAACAACAGGAAGGCAGTACATTCAGCAAACTCAGAATCCTGCTGTAGTTGGCTTAGTTTGGATCAGGAAGAGATCTGCCTGTGTAAAGAGCTTTTAGTCAAACTCACTCTGCTTCTTCCCTTGCATTAGTACATAACCTAAGTATTGGAGTCACATTAGACAGGTAGTAGATGCATAAAATTCAAATTCCAGTCCCAGCAAATGCAAACCAGAAAGATCAGATCAGTCTCCTTTTGTTAAGCAAACTGAGTAGAAAGCATAAAGTAGAACATGGATTTCTGGATGTCTGAGTTGTGTGCTACATAGGAAACAATCCCCACACCTGGGAAAAAGCAGGAATTATACCATGTATAACAGACAGACTCACCCAGCATAAAATCCCAATGCTTTGTGTTTTACAAAAGTCCTGTTAAAGACAACTCAATGACATTGGAGCCATCTTACCTGGGTGTTGGGATACAGATGGGGAGGAGGAGGTGGCGGGAGTGCTCCTGGGGGGTAGGGGTAGCTAGGATTCCCAAAATTCATGACCCCAGGAGGGGAGAAATAGGTGGGTGCAAGTAGCTGCTGTGGTGGGGGCTGCCCAGGAGGCATGGAGACAGGTGGAGGGTATAAGCCAGGGTTCCCCATAGGTGCTGGAGTCTGATGTGGATGTAAACCTGGAAATGAAAATCCACATGTAAGGACATCACACACAAGGAAAAGGCTGGGAACTTTCAGATGCCAAAACAGACCCACACCTCTGGCCTGGTGCCACCCCCACCTTCATCACTTTAACACAAAGTGCTGATAGCAAACAGGGAGAGTGTTTTGCTAAAAATGTCTTGCCGGGCAACCAGAACAGATTAACTCCTTCAGTGTTTGGGAGAGGAAGCTTTATCTAACAATTGTAGAATGTAGGCTGTATCCCCAGGGACACAGTTTTTTCCAGAAGCAACCAAAGACCACTTTAGAAGAAGTTAGACAGTCCCCTAATAATGTCCATAAGGGAGGAACCATTAATCTACAAAGGGTAAGGCTAGGAGGCAGCTGTTTCACTCACTCACTGGAAACTGTCCAAGGATTTCCACTGATATGGACAGTAACCAGCAGGTTCAAACTTCCCATTAAAACAAGAAAAATACTTTCCTGGTTGCTTGGTTAGCTAATTTCTAGCCAGGCATTCCAAACATCTGCTCCAGAGCGCTCAGACCTGCATTGGCCTTGGTGCCTGACTATTTCTAGAATGAAATAGGTCTTTAACAAAGGAAGCCTACAGAGTACATATATTCTAGAAAGGAATGTACGATAACATGCAGTGAGCAACCCTGACTTATGCTAACAAATGGATATGTGGCTTTGTCAAACTATTTAAGTTCCCATTTTCAAAAGACATTACAATGAAATATTGACTTGCCCCGATTGTAAGCCTTGCCCATTGTACAGATGGGAAAAACAGGCAGAGAGGTTAAACGACCTGCCTACAGCCACAAAGAAAGTATGCATCAGAGCTAGAGTAAAACTTCAAGAGCTGTTGGCTCCCAATAATCAGCTTAGAATGGACCTTTGTCAAATGTACAACAGGGTCGGTATAGAACCTGGATCATTTGTATCAGGTGGTTCACAGCCTGCTTGTTTGCAACAAATTGCTAAATTAATTAAATTGCTAATGGTGAGCCATTCAGCTCTTTGCTATGAGTTTTACTTTTAAGGGCACCACTTCTCCATTGATCATGAGCTCACCGGTAGCCCTATGCAGTCAATCAGAGAAGCAGAACCCTATGAACTAAAATTCACAGCAAACAGCTGGAGCACTTTAGTGGTCTTACACAGCTGTTTGCTGGAGCTCTTTATACCCAGTTTTTTGCAAACTCTTATCTTGGCAGAGACAGTAAGGAACCTAACCCCACCAAGTATGCAGATTCTACTGCATAAATCAGGGTCGGGCAATTATTTTAGATGGAGGGTTGCTTACTGAGTTTTGGCAAGCCATTGAGGGCCGCATAACAGGCAGCCAGGGGCAGATGAATATTATTTTTTTTAATTTCTCAGGGGCCCCATGGGCTGGATAGAATGGCCTGGTGGGCCACAGCCGGCCTGCAGGCCGCATTTTGCCCACCCCTGGCATAAATGTTCTCGTAACAAGTTTACTTGCGAGGACAGGAAGTTGGGAGCTGGAGGTTTTACCTGGATGGGGGAGATGCATTTCGGGCTGTACAATCATACCCTGGGGGGGCAATGGGGCAGGGTTCTCGCTGTGGGTGTAGATTGGTCCCTGGAATTGTACTGCAAGAGAAGACAGTTTGAAAAGATAAAGGTTGGTTAGCTTATTCTACTGAAACTAGAGTCATCTTGATTACAGAGGCCAAGTTACTGTCCTATCATCTGGACAAAGTTGTACAAGTTATGCAGGAATATGTATGCCAAGAAAGCATGTGCCAATAGAAGCCCATGACCTCGATCGTTCCTGCAGAGGAAGAGTTGGCCACTATTTCCTAACTGCACAGGAACACACTAAACTTACACTTCCGTATCTAATGCCCAAAACACTGAGATTTGCCTGGCATAGGTCCTCAAGGGCTGAAAGTTGTGCCCAAGCTGTAGCCAGGGGAAGGGCAGGGGGTGCTGAGGGCACTTGTAGTGGCATAAGTATAGCTCCAGCATGGCGCAGGCAAAGCCCTCTATCTCCACAGGTTGGACCCAGGAACTCTACAAGGCATATGTTACCAAACCCCTGATCTACAGCAATGCTTGCCTGCAGCAGGCTGCAGAAGGCAGAAGGGAACACCAAATAAATATAGGCTGGAAATTAGAAGGTGGTTACTGGCGATAGCAGGACACTAGAGCTGGTGAAGCAGGATGCCCCTTCCAGTCCCTGTGGTCCATGCTTTACATAGAAGTAGTGTAGGGTTTAAACATGTCGGCGATATGCAAGAATGATTTCAAGAAAAGCCCTTTATATTAAGTTTTGAAATTTTAACCATCTATAAAATGGATCTAATTCTTACCGTCTGCATCCCTTTCTAAAAGAGAAAGTTCAAGTAAAGGTGAAAGACTCAATTTACAGTTCCATGAGAACACTACACACTTACACTTCCTGGAAAGACAGCAGCTTCTTCAGTAGCAAGAGAGATCCCACCACCCTTCCGCCTATTTCTGAGCAAGCTGAACTGGTAAGGGAAAGGGACACGAGCCACTGGGAACACTCACGTGGATCATAATAATGCCCTTCCACGATGCTGATGTGCATGGGGGGTGCAGGCTCTGGAACTGGGGGTCTCTGACGCTGGGATGAATAACGCTTTGCACGACTCCCCTGCACTGCCTGAAAGAGTCCAAAGACATTGGCGATATTCAGAGTGCTAGAAAGGAATCTTTCTCTTGGGTTTTAATCTCCCACCCAATCTCCCTGGCTGAGCAGCGAAATGGTGAACACTTCTACGCAGGTAAAAGGCTAAATGCTGAAGTGCTCCAGGCAGGTTGTAATCATTAAACACAGAACCCAATAGATGCCTGGATTTTAAGTTGTTCAAAATAAAAAATGCGCAGAGTACACAAGATTCTCTGCTTTACCATTTCCTCCATCCTGTTAAACTGAGGTGGTGGTCCAGTCCCCATGTGCATATGATTAGGAATACCTAAAGAAAGAGACACAGTGGTTACTATGGCTTCTTCTTGTTTTTGACAACTAACAAGCTCACATGTCAAAAGCATAGCTATAAGTAATCTTCCCACTTCTAGCAAGTTCTGCTACAGAAAATGTCAGTGTTTTGGATGAGTTATTGTAATGTGATGGGCTGACATGCTGCTTGCAGAGAGCAGTGAAAATGGATCCATTACAAGGAGCACTGATAAGGAAAACCGTTTTTAAACCTACACATCATACATTGGACGAGATAATGTTTGCAAACTGTCAAGACAAATTAAAAAACACATCTTAAACACCAAAGGATCATTTCTACTGTTGTTAGAAATGTAGCTTAAAGAAATTCTGGAATGTAACTTCTTATATAATCTGTACAAAACAAACCAAGTCTACAAGATTCTTCCAATACATCAAAACTTCAACTGCTCCCAAATCTAAGCTCCGACTGTGCTGGAATAGGAAGAGGACAGGGCCGAGTTTGGCACATACTAAGCTGTGCCCACGTGGAGCCTTGCAACTCCAGCTGAACACAACAAAGCAGAACCTTCATCATAGCACTTGACATCAGTTTTCAGTCAACTGGCAGAGGTTACACTCTATATTTAAAACTTCACTGCCAGACACTTAGGGAGGAAGTGAGCTACGTAAATCCTAGATTGGGGAGAGTTTACGTTATAAAGTGTGCATGTACATGAGTGTGTGTGTAAACCTGGGGGGGGGGGGGGGGAGGGAGGAGGAAGAGCAATTGTATGGAATGACTGCCCAGAATCCCTTCACCTAGTCGAACTCCTGCTGTCTTCACTGGGAAAAAGAGAGAGGCAACACCAAGGTAATGGACACATGCTACCAATGAGAAAAGAGCTACTGAAACGTGCACAGGCCTTATTGCCCACATGGTACTCCCACTCACCCATTCACAGTCCAGACATATCTCATGGAAAATTTAGTGCATATGCTTTTCAAGAAAGGGACTGTTGCCTTATTTTTTGCTGCAGCGCACACACACAGAGCTAATATAGTACAGATTAACCCTGCTGATGTCTGTCAAGTTTAAGTGTTTTTGTTCTGAGAATGTTCGAAATCCAATTTTACTAGCATATAAGAAGCCAGTTCTCCTGAGACTACAATTCAGACTATGGCTCTTCTACATAAGAAAGCTTTTATCAGTCACACTAGTGTAATTATATTGGTATATCTTACCTGACATAGGGTATGTACCAACAAATGTATTACACATTACCAGTTGTTCTGCAGTAATTGTGCATGTGAATGACCTTATCCCCTGGTAAATCAAAGGTAATCCAGCGCGTTTTAGCTCTCACTAAAAAGTAGACTAAGCTACTGCAGCTTGGTTTCCACCTACCTTGGGATAAGAGTGGGCACATGAGCAGTTACCGTCCTGTCATAAATCTTCGTCCCCTTTTAACTCACTGTAATATCTATGCAGAGAAGCTATGCATGTTATTACTTCAATCCTGCCAGATTCTACTTCAGAGAACAGGAGAAGCAATCTGTACCACTAGGCCCAACACAAAAGGTGCAGGATTTGCTATGCCTCAGCAGACTCCATTAGAGTCTAGCAGCAGCCAAATCTTGGTTGCTAAGTAGGCTCCATGGAGTTGATTGTGCAATGCTGCTGATAAAAGGAGGAAATTTCCTTCCTCCCCTCAGCAGGTTATTTATGCCCTACAGCAGGAGATGGGATTATCCTGATTATATTAGTTTACAAACAGTTCAGCACTATTATTAGTCAAGACATTCATTACCCATGCCCTTCCCCTAAGCCCAGCTCCCACAGCCAACTCTCTTGATGCAGCAGTGAGTGCCACAGGTTAATCACACACTGCACAAAGAAGTTCCTGTTTGTCTGGCTAGACAGGGAAAGAGAGGGAATGATAGGTTCTCACTAAAGGCTAAACCCTTCCTAGTCCTCAATTACCTGACCTATTACTTGCCGTTTCTTTCTAGGCTCAGTAACTCCCTAGGAAAAACCAAAAACAACCTTTGTTATACAAAAATCCTACCTAATCCACTCTAGTCATCTGCACAACCCTTTCAAGGACTGCCGTGATGTTCATTACACCAGTGTGCCACGGAACAAAAGTGCACCATCAGAAATGAACAGGTGTGCTGCACAATTTTGCCATGTCAATGCACTACGCCAGGTATGAGGATGGGAAATGCCTTAACAGGCGTGCCACAGAAAGTTTTTATTAATCTAAGTGTGCCTGGGGCTGGAAAAGGTTGGGAAACACTGCACTACACAAGTAAAACAAGAATATAGATTTCTCGAAGAAGAGTGCCACCACTGCTCACCACCTCAACAATTCCCTATCTTGTCTGCTTAATGAACTCAAGTGGGGCATGATCTTAACAACTGCTGCGTGTTGAACAGATCACCTGGTATGACCCTTTATTCCTTCCACACAATACTGCAAATTCAGGACTCAGCAGCTCATACAACAGGTGAGATTTGTGCAGACAAATATTAATTTTACACATTAGCTTTCCCCCATCAGATTGTCCACTTAGTATCCATCTGTTTGGAGTTTTTCATAGTCCTTCCACTATTAACCTAAGTGACTTCACACCATCTGCAAACAAGAGAGTGTCTATACAAGCACCAGAGAAATGAAGCCTTTAAGGGGGAGGCCAGCAAACAGGAAGTTGTGGGGAGATTCATACCAAATTCTTATTCTTATGTCAGGGCACAGGACCCACTACCCAAAGGAGAGCAGAGAGATTTGGATTGCAAATGGCTTCTGAAAGACAGCACATGATATTAAAATTGTGTGGAACTCACCAGACCCTTCAGAGTAGATTTCACTAAGATTTAAACCCACAACTGCAGTCAGTCAAGGTGGTATAAAGCTGCTGTGTAGACATTTAAGCTATGCCTCTAGCTCTGATTAACTACCAGACCCTTTTACAATTAAACTGAACTTGGCTGGGAAAAAGTATCAAAGCAAAACTAACAGATGGCAAGCACTTACTCCTAAGTTCCCGAGGTTGTATAAACTGAGGCTGCCCTGGGGTCCAGTTCTGCTCAGTTAGATTCAACTGTGTCATTTCTTGTTCAAGTCCATCCATGCTGGATTCTACTGGGGTCTCCCAGCTTCCGGTCTTTGCTGGTGGTGGGGGTGTCTCTACCTGCACAGGTTTTGGAGACACGAGCATCAGCCCCTCCGGAGGGGGCACTTCATCAGCCAGCTTTCCTGTCTCTCCAGCTTTATTCCTGGTCCTTCTTGCCCGAGAATAAGACTTCTTTTCAATGGGTCTATCTGGGGGTGGCTGGACAGCATCTGTTGTTGTGGTCTGGCTTTCCAAAACAATCTCCTCCTTCTTAACAGGGCTGTTGTGATCAGTTGCAACCTCAGCCTCGGGTGAGGGTTCTCTTGCTGGGGCTTGTTCCACACGCTTTGACCGGTAGCTGCTTTCATGTTTAGCCTGCTCACTGTTTCGAGAGTGATGCTGGCCATTTGCTTCTGCAGCTCGATAGCTAGGGCGATTCTCTTTGTAGCCACCTGACCTTGGATAGGTCCTGGGTGGGGGCATCCTCCCTGTGCCTGCAGAACTTCGGCTGATGAATGTTCGTGGTGGTGCCGGGGTATTGTCGGAGCCCTGGTACCTTGGAGGCTTGTTTTGCCTCTCGTGGGACCAATTTGGCTCTCGCTGTGGAGGGCTCCCAAACCTTAAAGGCAAAGGATGCAAAGGATCAGCAATAGGTCTCTACACCACATCCCTAAGAGATCCACCACCACCACATGGGTTACCTTTCTGGTTTCAAGAAGAAAGCCCCTCCCCCTACACACCCCAACACCATTACCCAAAGACAACGCACTAAAATAACATTCATTACTGTATCTTGGCGGCAGATTCCTCCAGGGTCCAACACTTCTGCTCCCAAATATTAACAGAGACTACAGTGCCAAAGTATTTGCCACCCTGAGACCCAGCATCCAGACTGTGATGGCTAGGACCCTGGTCCTCAACACAAACTTTCAAGAAGGACCCCACACCCATCATTGTTTTAAGTCAACATGCCTTCCCAGTTGGATGCTGAACACCTATGGCCTTGTGGGGAGGAATAAGGGGGCTGAAGTTTGTCTCCTGTATGCAAGGCACATTTGGGTTGGACTCCCTGGAGCTCTGGATGCTCACCTTGGCTTGCGCATCCTCCTTGGCTTGATGTCATCTGGGTTGTGAGCAGACCTGATGTCATAGCCATAGAGTGCTATCAGCTCCTGCCTGGTCTTTGGAGCTTGCTCATCTTCCCGGAATTTGTCATGTTCCCAGCGGCCCTCGTCTTTCCATAATTTTCTCTGGCGACCTTTAGGCCTGGAACAGCAAAACAAAGAGAACCAGCAAGTCTTTGCAGTGCCAAGCGTATAGAGTAGGGGGAACAGCAAGGCAGCTCCAAAGAGCACAGACTGCAAACTCAGGCTGCTTGCTTCTAGGAAGGGATGTGCATGGGAGGCTGCATAACTGCTCCCTCTTCCTCCATGCCAACAACATCCAGGACTTCTAAAAGCTCTAACAGCCTCTGGCCTCCCAGTCCAGCTAAGACAGACATCTTCCTAAGGGAAAACTATTACTATTGCTCCTTTTTATCACCAAGAAGGGCTACAGTTTAGTGGCATAAGGCTCAGCTTGTATTTCTGTAGCATCACCAGTCCCTGCTGCCTAAAGAACACCTGGAACATGACAGAACATTTACTGCCAGCCAAAGGGCCAGCATAGGGCTACAACCTCCCTGTCTTACAAAATTTCCCAAGCATTTAACATAGAAGCAAAAGCTGTTGCGCTTTATATGGTGGCTTGGGTTTGCCTCTCTTTCCAGGGAAAGCTTTAAACAATTATTACACACCTCACTTCCTCTTCCTGGGTCTGTCCTCGGAGATCATGCTCAAAGAACAGCCCTTTGCGAGGGATGTAAGCTGGATTCTTCCGATCCTCATCATCATCCAGGTGCTTAGGGACCTTTTTCCCAACTTTATTCTCAATCGGTTCAGTGCTCTCCTATCAAAAAGAGAGCTCTTTACACTGCAGCCCCACTTCCATGTAAAACCAGCCATGACCCTCCCTCCCACCCCAGAAACCATACAGCACACATTGGAAATCTACCTGCCCATCCCCACTTTGTCTCTCGCCAGTCACAGTGCCTTTGGAATCGGGTTTCTCTTCCCCTTTCTCTGCTTTTGCAGTGGACTCACTAGAATCATTGCCGTCCTGCTTCAGTTCCACTTTTGAGCTTTCCTCCTCACTGTAATCCTCTTCCTCAGCCTGCAACAAACCTCCAATCATTGAGATAAGACAACACATGGGCTTGGCAGACTCCCCAGTAAATTACAGCAGATAGTCCTACACCTGGAGTCAGGCCCCATTCAGCACCTCTTTCTGTTCTTAATGACAGCTGACTTTCACAACTGAACCAGCCCCAAGGCATTGGGTTGGACTAGATAGTTGTACAAGGTCCTTTCCAACCTACTGCTACAAAGAGAACAAAGACTAGACTAATACCTTTCTCTCTGCATATCAAAAGAAGTATTACATCACTGAATTTAAGTCTCTGGAACACAAAGTAAGTGTAAAAAAACCCCCACATGCAAGCAGAGCCTCTGATCTCACTTCAGGGGAGCAATCTGTATAGCACCACAGAATAATCTAGTAAGTGAGGTGGTTCCTACCAAAAGGCTCCATTCCTCACATGGACCATCCTACCTTCCCTCACTGATGGCTAGTTTAGCTAGGGCTGTGTTTTCAAGTTTCCTGGAACTACTTGGCTGACTCACTCCAAGCACTCTGCTAACAGGAGTCTGACCTCATTTCACCCTCCAAAAGACTGCAAGTCTTGCACAGATTAGAACTAACACTAAAAATAGCCTTGAACGATTAACAAAAAGACTTCTATTTTTCCCTTTCAGTACTGCATGTTTACATGTCGAATGCTGGCTCCTTTTATTTATGTTTGGGAGAACACAGACTTTGCATTATTTTTAGGTACAGTAGAAGAACAGTGCCATACAGGAGTGCCAGGCTATGCGAGTAACACTGCTGAAAGTCAAACAAATGCTCTTCTGTTTTGGTACACAGTAGGGACAATACATTTATGTGCGCATGTTGGAAGGGTAAGAACAATTGTCCTGGGCTATCCTTATGGAGTCTATAAAAACCCTACATGTAACTGGGTAGAGTAAGATCGGAGAGGGCATTCTAAGATGAGGGGAAGATGATTTTAGATCCCCCTTGCCCTCCACACTGACTTTATACACTGGGATCCAGATCCTGATTGTTCTGTGGACACCAATACATGAATGTAATGATATCTTGCACTGGCTTCACCACTGTCACTTTTCTCTGACCGATCTCTCCTCTTCATCCACAATGCATTTGTTTTAAAATAACTGATTTTCATGAGAAAGATTTCTATGAAATCTGAAGCACTTCCTAACACCTCAGTAAAGAGGGGAAATGCATTAGCAAATAGCACTGCAAACATCAGAGCTCCTGGTAAGCTTCCTTTGGTGTCTAATGTGCAATTTGGGCTCAGTGAAGGCATCTAAGCCTGAGTCAGCGATCTGCAAAAAACCCACCTAACAGTTTTGATGCCAGAGAGGTCTCCTTGGCATCTAAAGATATTTTGCCAATAAATTTACTTAAACACCTAACACCCTGCTACTGCATGCGCTCAGAAGCACTGCCACCGAGTCACGCATTTCAGCACCCAAACTAGTTTGGAATTCACAAACTCAGCAATCCTATGTCTAAGTCTCCTGAGGGTCTTGGTCTGGTATGAATGCTCAAACCACACCTAATAAGCACTGACATACTCGGCTCAGCACAAGGTATGGCTGCTGCAGCACTGCATTCAAAAGTGCAGGCAGAGGAGTAAGTGGCAGTGCCCATTTATAATCGGCTAAATTCAGGAGTTCCTAGCAAGGAAACAAGAGGCTTGGATTCTAGGCTCTCCTCAGTGTGAAGGGCTCAGACACACAGCAAGTGGCCTTAACCAGCCTGAACCACCGTGTAGCAAAAGATGCAATATGCATAAGAGCAGAAAGAGACAGAAAAACAAGATGGAACTGACTATAGTCCAGCAAAGACACTCCCCTGAGAGGGGGAGTCTTGGACTCTGGTGCCTGCTCCCATGACTACTTATTTTTCATCAAAGTGTCACTGGATAAACATTTTAACATTTAAAATGTTACAATAAATAATCCACTCACCTCTGAGTCCTCTGCACTTTCATAGTCTGAGAGAACAGCTACAGGAGAGAAAACAGAAGTTTGGCATTAAAGCTGTCAGATAATGACACACACTGCAGGAAAGAGTCATTTTGGAGCTGGGACACTTAGAAAAGTCAGGTGTCTACTGTATACACACATTAAGCAGTCAAGCCACAAAATCACGCAACTAGCCCTTATACCATCTCCCTGCTGAAGGCATAAGCCATCATCATAAACTGCATCCAAGTAGCAAGATCAGCTTTAGAAATCCCTCCTGCATGATATATTTGCCCATTGCTGTTATAAGTCAACATTTAAGATGCTGATATAACTGAAACACTAGAGCAGCAAGTCTCAACATTTTTGGATGCGAGCTATCCTTCAATCAACTTGAGGCACACTTCAGAAAATGCCCGTTCTAAGTTTTCACTCATTTTCAGACTACAGAAAAATAATGATAGACAATTCTTCTGTTTTGAGTTCCTTGCAAAGACCACAATAGGGCAAAACGTTTTTAATGCTATGGATTCCTCTTGGAAGTCTCTGGGTTTACCTTGTAAATCATGTTTGCAAGTCTAACAGTGCATAAACTGCATTGCGCTTGGCAGCACCCTTGAAAGATGTCAAGGCACCTTGCTCTTCCCCCAAATTAATTTTCTCTGTGCCTTGGCAGTAACATGGTGCAGTAGTCCATGTAGTCATTCCCTCTGTGTAGGCAGCTCATTCTTCAGATTCAAGGGGACTGGCTTCCATGATGACAGGAAAGTGAGATCACAGATCTATGCACAGCTTCCCCTCAGACTCACTGAGCACAAGCAGGGAACACATCCAGTATGTATTACTTCTGTACAGCTCAAGAGCACTCCTGTCAGTCTGCCAATGTCCAAGACAACCAGGAAATCATTGATGCAAAAAACCACTGGACTATGAGTAATCTTAGAATCAAGATATAAACCTCTAAAATTAAAGTGTTTGAGAGATTTTTCCCAGAAGGCAGACACTGAAAAGAAGAGCACAGCAATAGGACCTAGCAAGCCTGGACACCATGTTAATCTTGACTTACTGCAGGAGACACAAAGACAACAAGTCTTTGAGAATGGCTTATTTTTTCAAAATTAATACATCCTATACTTTCCTTTTTCTCCTCCCTGCCCTCCCAGATCAAAGACACTTGTTACTCACCATCTCCTTCGATGCCATCTTCACTTTCCTATCGACAGAGGGGGAGAAAAACAAACACGTTATTGGGAATATCATGACCGTGGGAACTGTTTGCGGTCTTGCTTATTGGACATGATCCTGCAAGACAACTAGGTAAATATCCAGCTAGTGGTAGAGAGAAACTTGTGCTCATGGTACAGGTCAGCACCTTCGAAAAGGGAGGCATAAGAAAGGTATACAGAAAGCTAAATTCAGATCAGTAAGAAAAACACATAAATCTATGACTGTACAGTATTAATCCCCCAAACACTTACAACACTAAGGGAGCTTCAACTCCCCAATACATTAAAAAAAATTCTGTAAAGAGGAGGAATTTGCCTCTACAGACAGAAAGGATGGACTCCCTTAATCAATATAGACCACCTGTTCAGAAAATGATATGGAGGATTATTTAAAAACTGGGAGCTGTGGAAAAGCCAACTGATACAGAGAAGCATGCAGCTGAGAGACACCTCTGCTGCAGAGGTCAATAATAGAAGTGTAACTTTGCATCTAGCACAGGAAGGGACAGAACTGGAGAAATTCAGACCAGAGGCAAAGTGCAGGGAAGAAAGAGTATCAGACTATGGAATTAAATAAAAATAGGTTTGTACTGAAAATAAAAACTGCCTGCATAATGAAGTAAAAACCAGGCACATCAGCAGCCCTGACAACAGAAGAGATACTTGAAACAAGAACTATTAAAATGCGGTGGACTAGCAAAGTGCAGTGGTAGTACAAGGCTCTCAGTTGCACAGGAAGGACAGCTGGCCTGGAGAGGTCGGAGCATAGCACCATCCCAAAGGAGCCCATCACATTCTACTGGAAAAGGGGAAGAGAAGCACAAGCCCCACCCCTACCTATTTTACCACTGGCCTCAGCCAGGAAAAGATACCACAATCACAAATAAGAAACGGCAAGTGTGTCAAAAGCAAAAAGCCAGAAGAACTAGCAGGTCCACTGAAAGCTCAAGAAAGGCAGAAGAGGTGTTTATAGCTAAGCCTCGTGGCCCCTGAAACCTATCAAACAACTTGGGATTCATGGGGCTGACAGGGGCTTTGAAGTCACAAGATTTAATTTCAATGCTATTTTGTTTGGCATTGATTTCTGACCAAATCAATCCCACCAGTCCCAACTGTTTCACAATTTTTAAATCATGAATTAAGGGTTAAGCAATATATTTAGCATCTGATCTATTGTCTTGATGCTCTGATGAAGACTTACTCACTTGCTACAGAATGTTAAAACAGCAGTAACCTAATCAAGCTGAAGTTATTAAATTAGAAGGCCAGCCCCAGGCCACCTCCTGAGCAACTTGCACATACAGATTCTTGTTGCCACAGCAGTAAGGGTGTGACTAAAAAAAGGATCATCTGTAGCTCTACTTTCTAGTTAGCCCAATAATTATTCTGACCATAATCTGCTATAATGGAGATATGCAAAAAGGGTCACTGGGCTCCTGTGACCTGTTAGTTCCTCCCTACCTGTTTAATAACCAGGGTTTAGTCATTTCTTTGGTGCCTGCAGACAGTCTGGAGCATACCACAGCAAATGCTAGACACAAATCTTAAGATAAAAACACTTTGGATTTCCCCTAGAACAAAGCCTTTTACTCTGGGATCCTACAGGACCATCATTCCACCCTAAGTACCTGTGAAGAATTGAGGTGGTATTTTTTCCTGAGGTCACCCGGGGCTAATTGAGTTAATCACCATTCAAGCCATACATCAATTTAATCTGGGACTGATTAGTCTGAGATCTGACTCCCATCAAAAAAGAGGTGGGACAATGATTTAATTTGAATAAACCACACTGTTCTGGGGCAAACTATTAATCTGGATATTTTCCAGGTACATATTCATTCATGGTAATAGAAAAGTAAGGCTGGAAGGGATCGCCAGAGGTCATTTAGTCCAGTGGTTCTCAACCGTCTTTGCACCAGGACTGATTTGTAAACATTGATGGTCAGTCCCAAAACAGTGCCCCTCACTCCGCACCCACTGCCTGCTACCCCCCCCAATGTGTGGGGCATGGGGGACCCCAAGCAGCCCAGACCTCTGCCACCCTGCAAAGGAAAAGCCACTGTTTCCCACGTTTTTCTCCTTTAAAGGAGAGTCCTTTTTTGCAGTTTGTTTGAGAAATGCTGATCTCCTCCCACACCCTGCCTGAGGCAGGATCACCCCTATCCAAACCATCATCTAAACGCTGCATAAGACCCAGGGTGCAACACTAGGAAAAAAAAACACCCTGTGTGAAGGAAGTATCCAACAACCAGCACAGCACTTAACCGAAAGTTACAATCTTTATAAATTCTCAGATGGGTAAATGGAATCTGCACATCGAGTGATAACACCAGACAGCCGCTAATGGATCTGCACATTGATGCCAGACGGAAGAAGAGAAGACACCAACCCAAGGCTTTTAAAGATCTGGGTAGACAAAGCCTTGGCTGGGATGATCTAGGTGGGGCTGGTCCTGCTCTGAGCAGGGGGCTGGACTAGATGTCTCCCAAGGTCCCTTCCAGGAAGAGTTTTCTATGGCTCAATGCCAAGGGGCTCGTCTGCAAAGGGCTGGGGTCTGCTGCAAAATAAACCTGCTCAACTCAAGAGGCATGAAGAAGAACACCTCTTCCCGTGGGACAGTGGGGGCTGATTCGAGCTTGCTGTCGGCTAGCAGGGACGTGCAGGCCTGGTCTGGGCCCCCTGCCTAGGCGGGGTCGGGGCTGGCACCATCTTGACGCCTGCGGCGATGCCGTGCTCGGCTCAGCGCCCCCGACAGCTCCGAGTCCCCCCGCGGTGACCACCCCCCCGCCGCCTCACTCACACACTCGGACTCGGGCGGGCTGTTGGCGGCGCCGGCCGCGCTGTCGGCCCCCCGGGTGCGGGCCGCGGGGGGGCCGGGCCCGGGGCCGGGGCTAGGGCCGGGGGCGGCGCGGTGCAGCGGGCAGGGGGAGGCGGAGCGGGCGGCGCTGCCCGCCGAGTCGGCGCTGTCGGACGCCGCCGAGTCGGAGTCGTCCTCGCTGTCCTGCGAGGCGCGCTGCCGCCGCCTGTCCGCCATCTTGCGGGCAGCCTGCCTGGCGCCGCGGGCGCGCGCGGGGGCAGACGGGTAGGCCCGCGGACTCCCGCTCCCGGCGTGCACCGCGACCACGCCCCCCCCCTCCTGCGCCTGCGCGGGGAAGGGGACGAGGCTTGGAAACTGCAGCTCAACGGCTTCCGGCCTACGCTATCCCAGGGCCCTTTGCGGCCAGACTCTGGTCACCCCCGCAATAGGGAGAAACCGGAAACCCGCCCCGACGTGCCCACGTGGCCTTTTACATCAGGGGCTCAGGAAGAGGCGGGGTATGATGCCATCACACTCCAGCTGAATGACGTCATCAGCCTACTTCGCTGTCCCCGGGAGGACTTGTCTCCTAACAGGGGTCCCTGGTTCTTGGCTCCCGCTCAGCAAACACGGGGGGGGCACCCAGCCACCCCCCCAGTAGTGGCACAGGCACACCCCTGTTCTTGCTGGGAAAAATCTTTCTGGGGGTTCATTCTACCAGAAATATTTCCCATATCAGTTCCTCGGTGACTTTCTAGGTTGTAATTATAATGTATTATTACCGCAAGATTTCAAGGCTGCTCAGTTTGCAGTTAAACAAAAACAAGGGAGATAGAAGCAGCTGTCACAATTACAGAGGTATTTCCCTGTTGAACATCCTCAGAAAAGTCACTGACATTATGGTACCCAAACTGCTGTCTCTAGGTGAAATAATAACCTGAAAGTCAGTGCAGTTTTCACTCCACCATTGATAACAATATTTTCAGTCAAGCAACTGCAGGACACGTGTAGAGAAAAACAACTACCACTGTACATAGCTTTCATCTCCCCAACAAAGGTCTTCGATAACAGTCAACAGACAGGGCCTTTTTACTGTTCTGAAGAAACTAGGTTGTTCCCCTAAGCTGTTGAACATCATTTGTTCTTTACATCAAGGTATGAAGGCAACTGTAGCGTATGAAAACAGAATCACACACCTTTGACGTCAACAACAGGGTGAAATGGCTGTTTTAGCCCCCATGTTCTTTAACATCTACTTTTCATTCCTGTTTCTTCATGCATTCAAGGACAGTGATGATGACATTTATCTTTGAACCAGACTAGAGGCTTGTTCAACATGTAAGGTGTAGAGCAAAAACCAAGGTGAAAGAGCTATTTCTTAAGAGATTTCCTGTTTGTGGATGATGCAGCCTTGGTTGCCTACAGTGAATCTTCCCTGCAAAAATCTCTTGGGCAGATTTTCTGAGTCATGCAGGAGCTTCAGGTTGAGACAATTAGTCTCACAAAACCTATCGTCATGTACCAAAGCCGGGGAAGAATTAATACCTAATATAACTCTGGGGGGTAAATCTCTTGGCGTCATCGACAGCTTTTGTTACTTGGGTTCTACAACCAACAGGAATTTTGACCTTCAGACTGAACAGAATCAGAAAAGCAGCTAAGAATTTTGGCCTATTACAGAAATGTGTGTGGAGTAACAGCAAAATGTCATCTAAGGTGAAGCTGCGAATCTACAAGGCTTGCATACTTGTCATCTCTGCTTTATGGTTCAGAAACAGACTACATATGCTAGGCACATCAAGAGACTGAACAGTTTCCATATGAGATGCTTACATAAGATCCTGAAAATAAAGTGGGAAGACAAAATACCAAACACAGAGGTGCTGGAGTGCATAGGACTGACACACTTAGAAACCACTATCAAGAAGAGAAGGTTGCGATGAGTCAGCCATGTCAGGAGAATGGGAGGAGACTATATCCCCAGGAATATTTTGTACTGTGAGATTCAAGATGGCTCTAGAAAGCAGGGTTGCCCTCTATGGCAGTACCCGGTGTGCAAAAATGCTATGAAGTCATTCAACGTTAATGCAGAAAGCTGGGAGAAGCGTGCAGAATCCTGTCCAATCTCGAGGGAACATCTGGCACTGGGTGCAGCACAACATAAAGTCACTTTGATCCAGAGGATGGAAGCAAAGCAAGAAAGGACGCAGTGTGCTATAAACCTGGACTCTAACTCAGACAACACGTGGATCTGTGAAACTTGTAACAAGCTGTGTTGTTCTCAAATTGGGCACAAGTAGATTCATCACACACCTAACTAGATCTCTTATGCAAACACCATGATCTAGAAGATCAACAGTTGCCTAGAATATTACTACTCATTTTTTTGCTTTCCTGGCCTATAATTTTCAGCCAGAAAAAGAGTACCTGCAGTTCCCACAGACATGGCAACTTTGGGCCAGTAGTGGGGGCCATGGTAGCTATCTTCCTCAGTCTCCAGTAAAGAGAGGCCTGAACAGGTATAGTGAAGCTATAGTTTAGGTGCCAGGGTAACTCCAAACAAGCCACACTGATGACACTGTTCCTGTGACATTATCTTCTGAACACACTTGTTTCCCTCCTCGTAAATCCAGGTAATCCTCCACCTCTTCAACAATAGGTCTTTATCTCTTGCCACATTCAGCATTTAAGTGCAGGAAGAGCAGCCCCTGAACAGCTGTTATCAACCAGCAGCAGCATCTCTCTGCCTTTTCACATGTCCCTTGCTTAAACTGTGTAAAAGAAGAAAAAAGAATGCATGTCATAGGCTTGATAAATTGTATGTGAAACAATATGCTAGGATATGCAGGCATACATTGACAAACCATCTAGATAACAGTGGTTAGAGACAAAGCAGGCCCCAGGAAAGCTTGGAAGTTAAACTGAAATAAAAACAGTTTCAGGAAACATTTTCTGTTTCTTAAATATTTGTTGTCTTTTAAAGAAAACTGGTTGTGGACTGCAGACTAATTTTAGAAATGTTCTTAATTTTTCTCCCTACACAAAAGGCAAGAAAAATAGCAAGCCAAAATAAGGGTTTGAGACAATCTGCCTTTCAACACATGCTAGGTTAAGATACCTTCTCACCCCCAATAGAAAAGTACAGCTGTCTGCCTCATGCATGTTTGCCGCTTTGGGAATAGTGTTACAAGCTTCAGAAATGTCTTTGCTTCTGTAACAAGTCTTGAATTATATACATGAAGAAAAAGGCAATCACCAGATTTATATTTTTTCTATTTTATTGTAAAAAAATTGGTTTCAATTCTTTAAACATACAAGCAGAATTGTTTAATACTCCCCATTAACACTGTTAAATCTAACAAACTGAAGCAGAAATTCAAAAAAAAATTAACAGCCACAATAGTTTTTATTTACAAATTGAACTTTTTATAAGATATTTACAAGACAACCATTTTACACATTAGAAATGGTATCAAAAGTATGCATTACAACAGACAACCATGTGTCAAATGGCCATAAAACAAGGCTGAAGAGTAAAGACAAGCTTTTAATTTTAATTTTTAAAAGGTTTTTAAGTTTTCTGACACTAGTTTAAAACTTGAATTAAAAAAAAAAGCAAGGTTTTAAACCAAAGAATAGTTCTAGGAGGGAAATTGCAGGGCTTTCTGTTGAGGATTGAATTTCACAGTGTTGTACCCCATATTGGGAGAAATAAGACTATCTTTCCACACTAACACTCAACTGCAAGTTTTGTTTTGTACTCCCCCACCCCAAAGCCTACTTCTGGCCCATCCCCACCCCTCCCTTTTGCTGATGAAAAGCCAATATATTAGTAAAAAGGACTGTTACAAAGCCTGGTTGCCTGTCTAAATGGCATGATGATGAAGAGTTTCAAAATGGCTTTGCACTGGGAAGTAAGGCCAGTTCAAGACTAGCAAATCAGAGCTGACTGTCACTGGAATTCAAAAAGGTGTTTTGCCCCCTGAAAAAAGCCACTAAGGCAAAGTATAACCAGAATACAAAACCTGCTCAATGCAGACCTGAAAAATGGACGTCATCAAGGAAAAGGGGGAGGGGGGGGGCAGCACACAGGGCAGGGCAGGGCTCCAGCTAGTATTTGCCTGTTTTACATTTTGGCTCCTAATTGCACAGGAATCCATTGAGGACACATGCTATCATGCTAAAAGCAGGACACTCAAGAACAGCCTTATTAAAAGGAAAAAAAAAAGGATGCAGTGTATAGCCCTATTTATGCAACCTCTGTAGCACCAGAGCCCATACCTCACAAGAGATTTTCCCCTCTAAAGGTGTTTTAGCCTCTCTTCCAGACTCCATGACTGCCTCAACTTCAGTATAAAAACGCAACTGTGTTAAGTTACAGATTCAGCCTCTCTTCCACATTGCATAATGATACCCCAGATATGGGGGGTTGGGGGAGGTGGGGGGAAGAAAAAAAGCAATGCCTTTTGTGTTTCTCTATTGTTTATCAAGTTGTTTGTGCCAAGCAGGAAAAAGAAGATCACTGTCTTTACACAACACTCAAAAGGAATCATTCAAGTGGGTCAACTTCTGTGGCCTGCTAACATCTTCAATACAAAGTTAACATTTTCACCCTTATACTAAAACTCCTCCCTGGACCCTTCCCCCAGCCACACGCCCTGCAGAGGTACCACTGCAACTCTCAATCAGACAGGTAAGTGCAGCAAAAGAGTAGGGGGAACATGGTCTTTCAAATCCAAAGAATCCGTTGCTCACTCACCCCATCTACATGGACTCTAGTTCACTTTGAAGCCTGAAAGGCCATGAAAGAACTCTGTCTTTGTAATTACAACAAACAGTAATAAATCAGGACTTCAGTAAGAGAGTTACTCAGACTAGGAGCTTTTGGCATCATCCATTAGTGTAAAAAACAGCAACGAAGGCTGGTTTCATAAAGGAAGGGAATCACTACAGCTAAAGCATAGGCACCATTCTAGTTGTCTCTAGCCAATCCAAGCTTCTTACAAAATACACAAATTGCCAGGCAGCGCTGTCCTTAAACATTTAAATAAAAATGAACCGAAATTGTGCGTATAGAATTCTATTTTCACAAAAAAGGCTTACAAACCCCCAGCCCCAACCCTCTTATATAGAAAAAAAATGACATTTGCTGGCAAAAAAGTCTGTAGAAGCATTTTCACACTGGTAACCCAGCTAGGAGGGTCTCACTAAGGAATATGCTAACCGATTTTTGACAAAGGTAACTAACTGTGTGTCTCATGGCAGCAGTGCGACACAGTTCTTAGTCCAGCCACACCGTCGCAGTGGTACAGGTTGTTTATGATGATCTGCCATCTTCCCTCAGGATTAATGGGCATTAATGAAGTTGGTTTTATGCTCTCCCCTCCCCGCAAAACAAAGAGAACAGCAGCAAAAAAAAAAAAAAAAAAGCGCACAACACAGGCACAATAATAGAAGCCTGATCTGTCAGGCAAGAGGAAGTTGCAACCAAGCCAACTTTCCTCAGACTGGTTTTTGTTTTGGAGTGACAGTGTGAAGGGAATTGGCCTAACTTGGCCTGCTGTACCTTAAGGTTGGTCCCCATCTGCAAGTTCTCACCATGCAAGATTTGGGCTTATGAGTTCCCTTCACTCTAAAACCTTAAGCTTCCAAGCTGTATGTCATAAAAAAAAGGCAGCTGCAGGAGTAATGGGCACCACTTGCTGAGCCAACAGGTAGGCAATGACCATGAGGAGAACTTACAGGTGGGCCAGCTGTCAAGCCAGGCCTTCTGTTTTGTTTTTTAGGCTCACCTACCTTCACAAGGCCTCTTACAAAACGGTAGTGGCCACAGCAGCTAGAAAAAAAGCTTTCACAAGCAGCAAAAAGATGCCACTTGAGCTTCCAGCCTTACTGCTTCAGCGTAAAAGCTTGAGAGCTTGCTACCAAGGAAAGAGAGAACAAACAAACTAAAAGAATAAAGCCACAGTTAATTAGCTAGGTAAAGAGTTTTTTTGTAGAATGAAAGCAAAACAAAAAAACCAGAAGGAGAGGCATAGGGGGTAGGAATCAGCAAACAAGAATATACATGAGGGCAAAGAGTCATGTGACTGAACAACATATAAAGTTCCTGGCCACTTGTTACAAATGGCCTGCTACACCCATTGCAATGCAAAGCTCTCTTGTCCACGCAGTTATTTTCTGCACGTTCGGTGAGGCGTCTGCTTCTTTTGCGTATCCAGCCGACAACGGCTTCGTTCATCCAGCCAGGGCAGCTCAAAGTTTCTGTCAGACAAGATAAAGGGCCTTAGTCCGCAACCCAAAAAAAGCAAAAAAAAAAACGTTCAGTACAAAACTAGATAGGCTGTGTTTTCAAGGAGATGATAGAGCTGATTTTCTACAGGGTGTAACTCCCACAAAAAGAGCATTGGTCAAAGGTAAGAAAAACCTAACAGAACTGTCCTTCGACATATTTAATGCTAAGAGCTCTAGCCCCAAGGCCAAAAGCAGCTGTAATTTCAATATCCCCCAACACAGAATTACTTCACATTTGCTATAAAATGTCCTGCAGCCATATGGGTTTTTTGTTTTCTTGTTTTTCTATTTTATGCTATCAGGCACCAGTGTAGGAAGAAATAAACTTGCCAGAGGAAGGGACATGGTGATCAGAACTGCTCTGGAAAAGGGGGCATTTTCCAAAGCTTCCTTCTGGCCCCATTCCCTCCAGCATAAATTTCACTCCTTTTCATAGGAATGGCATGTCCTCCATCTCCAATGCTATCCTAGGGTAGCCACTAGGGGGACAGGCAAGCACAAAAAGGAGCTATAGCCACTGCACTCCTGGACTGGCAGCACCACATTTAAACATTCAGTCACAGGGGTGCCATTTTGTGCCCCATACCCCTTACCTAATACACTAACTGAACGATTGGACAGGAAAATACTGAGCTGCTGACCAGCCTGGACACTCTTTGAAAGCTCAGTCAGGACTCAGTGGCTGCTGGGTTCTACTGAACATCATTTCTAGATGAATCTGGAAGGGGAGTTCATCTTGTGCTTTCAGAGGAGGTACATCTAAGTTTTACAAAAGGGAAAATACTTACTGTGGGGTTAGTTTTGGTAATGGTCGGCCAAATGCTACAACAGGCAAGTAGGGGGTAATCAGCAAGCTTTCCACTGTTATGAGAAGGATACAATAAAAGAAGGTTATTAAGCCGCACGCTTATCTACGTGGACAATTAGGATATAAGTAGAGACCAGCCGATTTACAGCACACTCTCCCTATTCATGTTTGATGAGGAACTCACCATCATCTGGCTCAGGGAAAAATGAGGTAACTTCAGGCTCAGATTCCTGAATTCCTTTCCTTTTATACATTCTGAGCTGCAGTCGCTGTAGAATTCTTTGTTCCCTGATCCTCTGGATATCCCATCTGAAAGATAAAACCCAGGCAGTTAAGAAACTTTATTCAGCTCTGTGCTACCACCTATTCAAGGATCTCAAAAGACTCTACAGACTTTTCCTGATTAGGCCAAATGATATGCCTAGGGGATAGGCCAGGTCAGGAGGACCATTTTACAATACAGTGAACTGGAGGCATAAAGTGGATGAGTGACTTGCTGAAGGTCATATAAGGTCAGTGGCAGGGCCTGCAACAATTCAGGAGTCCTAGCTCTCAATTCCCCAGTCCCAAACTCTAATAGTTTTGCTTTTATTTTCACAGGACAGATGCAGGGTGGATAAAACCCAATGATTTTTTTTTTTAATTTACACTGGATTTTTTTATTTACTCATATATTTTTATTTTTTATTAAGATAGTTTTAAAAAAATAAACACATATAAAGATCATTTCAATTTAAGATGTGTTAAAGCTCAAAGATATCACCATGAAAAGACTCAACAGATTTAAAGATTATAATTTAGATCATAACTTCTAATTATATGGTATTTGAGACAATATATTCATGTAACCTTTTTAGAAACATTTTATAAATAGGTCACAACACGCCATAGACTATATTAGGGGCCCAATCTTATGCGGTTCCCAGAGGCTCCTCTATAGATTAGTAAAGATTAAAGAAAACCACTCTACCCAATGGGACTCAGTGCTCAGTCTAGAAGATCCCACTAAGCATCTCTGCAAAACTGTGGATCTCTCTCTCCAGAGATAACATCCTTTTAACAGCAGTATATGGAGATGAGAGATAACAGACCTGATTACCGACCCATCAGCCCTCTGTCTCTGTAAATTTGGGTACAGAGTCAAGCCCTTACCACTCTCTAAAAGTACAGTTTCAAAAAGTTAAATGAATAAAGTATATCAAACAACAGGAATGCACTTTTTGTAGAAAACAATGATTAAATTGTGGCTTCCTGACCAGTGATTTAAATTAGGATTTAAATTGATTTGATTTAAATCAAATCCACCCTGGACAGATGACACAAAGAAAGTGGAGTAATCTCTAAGAAGCATGGTCATTCAAACTTAAAATAGTTCTGCTCTAATTTGATAAAGACTGTAAACTAAACACCCACTCAGTTACTGGGAAGTAACTAGCCAGCATTCTGATCACTGCCCCCCACCAAAACGGAGTACAAGTTCTTGTCAATCTCAGTGCCACACAAGCTTCTTGCTGACACTATTCCTAGTGCATGAATGAAGAAGAAAAACAAAGGACTTAGCTGGTTTCCTTGTATATTCTAACCATAACCCTACAGTAGCAAGTCATCTAACACTAAGTCATAGCCAGCTTCTACAATCCTCTGTTGCTTCTAGGCTATCATTTGGAACACAACAAAAGCTCATGAAGGCGTTATGATCATCCAGCCTGGGATCTTGTCTAACTGGCCAGGACATTTCACCCAACTTAACTGCTTGTGGATGACCTAGAACGAAGTGCAGTCTTTTTGCACTTTCAAAACTCCAAGCACTGGAGAACTTAACTACATGCCTTAGCAAACTGCTATCAAACTTCTCTATAATAAAACTAAATTGGAACTTTTGAGTCACACATTCAAGCATGTTTTGCAGACTCCATATCATTTTTTGTATTCCTCTCCTCACCCTCGATGGGCTGAAGAGAAGGAAGGAGAGGCTTTTAAAAAAAAAGCAAATGAAGAACTAGAACAGAAAGCCCTTAGCCCACCTAAGCTTTTACTGTTCAGAATCCATCCTTAGTGTGTGCAAACACAATGGATTCTGAAGAAGTTTCAGCAACTCCTTAAAAGGTTCTGCAGGTTCAGAGACCATAACACCTATAATTGCAGCATTCAGCACATGGAGCAGGAGAGAAGAGCACATGTTGTTTAAGGGATGAATTGTTGCCCTCACCTTTTCCTCCTCTTCTCATCCAGCTCCAGTTTTGCGTGCCTTTTGGAAAATACACTGTCATCTAGATTCTGCAAAGAGAACAGAGGTGGTTAGTGCTCTCCTGCCCAGCAGTCCAGAATGCATTCCTTCACCTGCTGCAGTCTGTTTTCCCTTTAACACAGGGATGGCTGACAGAGTAATTGCAACATGAACATCAAAATCCAAATAAAAATAAAAGCTCTGTGTTGAAACTGGTGAGTCAACTCTCCACAGCCACACCTTGTTGTAAAACTAAAGCATGTATTTGCTCAAACAGTTCAGTAGCCATCAAATAAAAGTTCTGACAGGTTGCTGCTGTTTGCTATGAAGCTGGAAAGAATAAAGGGACTCTTAGTCCAGCAACAAAACCTAGTATTTCCACATTGGTCATACATACCCAATGCCTCCCTAGAGCAATAAGAAACTCCACAAGACACAAACTTGTTTAAGCTCTTACTTTAAAACCAGGAAACTGGACCAATGGCAAAATATCTGTTTTTATTATATCTAAGCTGTACATGTATATATGCGCACATGCATGAAGGAGATGGAAGAGAACAAATACAAAGCCATTTATTAATCACATACCTCCAAGAGATCTGAAGGGTTTGGGTCTCTCAAGGGCTCTACAACATGGTCCCTCCAAGAAGGAACTGAGAAGCATAACAAAAAATGAGGTTAATCTATGAAAAAAAACCTGAACATTACAGTTGAAAGAAATCCTCAGGTTATCCAGTTTGACCTCATGTCTAACACATGCCAGAATTTCAACCCAAGAGTCCCAATTTCCAGTTCCCCTTATAACCACTTACACCCCAAAGTCTTCTACCTTATGAAAGGGGTTTCCTTTGCAAAAAGCAACAAAATGCCCAATCAATCTACTAAAAATGAAAACTGTTTCATTAAATGTTTCCTTGAGATAACCAGAAGAAACCTTGGCTGGCAATATACATAAAATACATATGACAGGCTTGCAAAATGAGAATTACTCAGAGCATAACATGCCAGAGTATCAACGATGCAGGGATTGGGAACAGCTTGGTTTCTCTTAAAACTGAATTCTAAAGATTGAATTAAACAGATCTCAGTTCAGTGCAATACACAAGCTCTGACTGGACAATGGTAAGCACAATTTAGGATCATATTCTATACGTTAAAATCCCAACCGAGATAAAACCTGAATCAAACTGATCATGGACTAAAATAATCCATGAAGGCAAGATTCAGAACTAGGGGCACCTATACATGTGACAGACTGCTGCTCCCACACGTGCTAATTTGCACACATTGGAGCAGACTCGTAAATTCATAGATTTTAAGGCTGGAAGGGACCTCGGAAGATCATTGGGTCCAGCCCCCTGCACCAAGCTGGAAATATAACTGGGGGTCAGGTGACCCCAGCAAGGTGACTGTCTAGTCTCCTCTTGAAGCAGGGTAGGTGATTGCACCACCACTGGAGGGAGCTTATTCCACAGTCTGGACACCCTGACTGCGAAGAAGTTTTTCTTAATGTTGAGCCTGAATCGATCTTCCAGAAGTTTGCAGCCATTACTCCTGGTTTTCCCCTTGGGTGCCCTGGTGAAAGCAGACTCAATGAAACGAGTCTGCTGGAGCATGCTCGTTAGCACACTCAAGCAGCTTCTGCGTCATGTGTATTCAGTGGCCCCATGTTTCAAAATGGTAGCAGGGGCGCTTGAACTAAAGCTCATTCAAGGAGCTTTAGTTAAAGTGCCCCCCACCGCTATTTTGAAATGCAGGACGCTGAATACACATAACACAGCTCTCACAATCACTTTAATTAAAGTGTTCCCCCGCACCCTGGAGCACATGTATAAATGCCCTAGACGTGCAGCTTGCCTCGATACAGGCTCCTGTTTTGCGCACACACACACACACACTTCTCAGTTTCCCTACATACTAGAGTATGCAAAAAAAACCAGTGGCTAATCTCAAAACATATCCCTTTGCTCATTAAAGAAAGTCATTTGCAAAGACTTCCTTCGCTCTTAACAAATCAGGATTCTTTTACTATTAATTTGCTGCTAGGAGCTGTTGTTGCTAGGGAACTGCAGTACCTGGACTCCAAACCTGGTGGATAGGAAAATGGGGGAAAAAGGATTTTCAACTTGTTTACTGGCAAGGTATTTATGCCATGGTATGAGCAGTTCCCAATGTAGATTGTCACGGGTCACATTTAATAATGGATCTCAACGCTAGTATTCATAGCTCATTCTAGAAAGGCAATAGTTTTCAGCTTCAAGTGATTCTGTGGGATATTTACATGAACACCATAACTATCAGACAAGAACAAGTCATGGTAGAGTTTTAAGCCCTAGAGCAAGCCTTTCTCCTGCTAGATCTCTTTGGCAAGTCATCCAGATTTTTAAGGACTCATCTGCAACTCTGAGGGGGGAAGTCATATCAGCAACAACTCAGTAAGAAACAACATTTCTCAACAATGAATCGGAAGCTGCTTGACAATTTCATTTGACCGGATATGTAATAACCATGTAAACAATCAAGCTCAGAATATACCACAATGAACCTGCTTCATTCAAATCACTACTGCAGAGACAGCTAAAAGCATAGAACTTAAAGCTGAGCTTTCACTTCTCAGATCTCCAAGGTCACTTCAAAGCTAGCAATCGTTTGGTTATTTCCTAGTGTAATACGAGAGAAGGGGAAGATGCCACAGAAACTGGCATGTCTGATCCCAAGCTGTTGTCACTGCCAATCCTGAGCTAGACTTCCTGGTTTACTTACTAACCTAGTCTGGGCAAATATTCGCTCTAGTAACAGATCACCTTTCCCTTCCAAAGGGCATACTGCTGAGACGTCACCTAGGATGAAGGAAAACCTGCTAGAGCTCAGAATTAACTGAGCGGCAAGCATGTGGTGAATTAAGGAGTTAACATTAAAACAAAACTTCCCCATCCAAAAAACAGGGTAGCTGCCTGCTCTAATTACCCTAGTTTAAGCCTTGCTATCCATATACCTTGCCAGAGATGTAACAGGACAGTACTACACCATGGGTGGCAGTGGTGCATGCTGCAGGAGCAGTGGCTGGTGGTTTGCTGTTGCTGGGAATGATGTCACCTCCTATTTTTGCTGCCAATGTGTCAAGCAGCCAATAAAATACACCAGCTTTCAGCAGCAAAAAAAAGAGGTGACATCTCCCCCAGCAACAGCAAACCACCGACTGCTGCTCCCACACTGTGCACTGCTGCTACTTCTATCTTCCCTGCTGCTAGAGCCAAAGCCACTCTAGGGGAGGTGCAGAGAGATGGAGGGAGAAGGATAAGGCACCTCTCTAGCTCCATTCCAGTTGTTCCCCCTCCCCCTCCCCAAACAAAATACCTGAGGTTTGTGCCTCAATCACCACCCATCATTATGCTACTATGCTTTGCTGAGCAGAATAGCCTATTTCTGAAGACAGCCCTGTACATGTGTCACCTATCAGAGTGAAGCATGCAAGGGTTGTATCACATTAGGTCCTTCTGCTAAGCAGCAGGTGAAGCATCTCTGGGCAGTTCAAATCACATGAGAAAAGGATAGGATGGGGCCCTCAGGAAGCCATCTAGTTCAAACCCCCTGTCAAAGCCACCCCAGCTGAGTAGCTTTTTAGTCATCTTCTGCAGAAGTAAGGTAGGCATGTAAGAATTCACTTTGGGATTTGTAGATTATTTTCTGCACCCAGAGGTTCCTTTTGGCAGCCCAGCTATTACAAATGAGTTACCTGCTAAGGCAAGACCTTTTACATGCATGTATCCAGGGCAGGATGGAAAGGAGTGGAGTTCACCTTGGACAAAGTCAGAGGTCACAATCTGTCTGTACACTGGCCTTTTCTACAAAAAAGGTTCCTACCACAGATTCAGCTCCACCACCAGCCATAATGGTGGAGCTGATGGTGGGGTGGGAGGAGGAACAGACGAGACAAGGCTCCTACAGCTTTTGGCTTCTGGTGTCTTAGTGTCTAGAACAGGGGTACCCAAACTGTGGCACAGGCAGCAGCAGCCTGTGTGTGGCACACAGATCAGGGAGGAGCTAGCAGCACAATAGCAAATAAGGCAGGAAGCAGAAAGCAGAGCAGCAGATAGGACAGGCAGCATAGGATAGAGAGCAGACCAGCAGATGGGACAGGGGGAAGGGGACTGGACTGGCACTCAGGAAGGGAGTGGGGCCAATCTGTGGCATGCCTGCAAAAAAGGTTGGCCCCCAAGGGCCTGGCAACCTTTATGAACAGCTGGCCACATCTTGCAACACTCACAACCTGAGGCTGCCAATCCCCTGCTGCCACTCAACTCTGCTCTCATGCAGGCTCCCCCCCACCCAGCAGCCTCTGCTTATGGTCATCATCAAGTGTCACATTCTCACAGCCCATAGCCATGATGAGGGGCAAGTTCAGTGGCAACAGTAGAAAGCAGGTAGGGCTGGGGCTGCAGAGATGAGAGGTGGAATGTGGCAGAGGACTCAACCAGGATAAACAGCACAGAGCAGGCAGAAGAATCTGGGGACAGCCCTTTTGTGGCCCCCACCACTGTGTGCTGCCTGTCTCCCCATCCACCAAAGGCCAGATTCAAACTTCACAGGCTAGATCCAGCTCATGGGCCATAGATTGCCAATCCCTAGTCTAGAGGTCCTCATAAAAGGCCTAAAAAAACATGGCCAGTAAGATGCAAGCAGTCATCAGTGCCTTGTGTCCTCAAGCACTTCTGTTTTTGCTACCACCATACATTTTTAAAAATGGGGAATTCCTAATGCAGGCAAAATGAAGTCCCCTTTACACATCTATCTCATGAAGCAGCCAAGATCTGAAGATTTAGATATAAATGTATGTAGAAATACTCAGAGAGGCAAGTTATATTCCTATTATTTTGCCTTCACAAGATTACATGCAAGTAAGGCTACAATTTGGTCACAGAAACTCCATGAGCTTTAGGAGACACCTGCCACTCAGAGAGAATGCATAGAATCATGGGAAACATAGTTCAGCTAGGCATGTTCACCTGTAGAAAAGATGGGGCACCAACCCTCCAAACTATACCTCCCATGTGACCATGCTTCCCCAACCAGGATATCACTTGGTAAATTATTGTAGAGGTATTGTAAGTCTGCACCAAGCAAGTTGGGTAGCTTTTCTATGAACACCGCTTTTGCTATAGCCTGCCACAGATAATTAACACAACAAAAGTCGCAGCCTTATATGTAAATATTCTGCAAAAGCGTGCCACTGTCTTGCAGTAGCCACCTGTGGCTTTTGATTTTTTTCCATGCCTGGCATTCTGTTATTCGCAGATATCACCAGTATTCAGGGAATGGTGCAGGGAATCTCTGTGGCAATTCCACATACTTCCATGCCAGCAGAGCATCTGTCCAGTAGATGAGGACTTTTGTTGCCACTACTCGCTTATTGTTGCCAAGACTCTGCCTTTAATACCAAGCACACAAGGATGCGTCAAACTGACCACTACCTGGCTATGAGCATGTTCTTTATAGCTTACTTGCTACAGTCTCCTCCTTCTTTGGGGAGGGCTCTCGTAACGGCAATGGTGATGGGGGAGGCTGATGCCAACGACACAAATACATTTCTGTGGTTGAGAGGTATGGCAGATCTTCTATATCGCTGGAAAAACTTTTATCCTTGGGATGGGCACTGGGACCTCGCAAGGGGGTGGATGGTTTTAGTGGAGTGTCCACTAGAGATCGGGTTTTTTCTGGAGTCTCTTGGCTCCTCAGTTCACGTTTGCAAACAGTTTCAGGTAAAGAGCTACTTGACTCCTCTTTCATTGGAGAGTGCTTCAAAGTTTTGCTTTTGACTTTTGAAAATTCAGTCACCAGCTTTTTAACTGGAGTTTTCCTCTCTGCACTTCCAAATGCCGACTTCCTGTTAAAAGAGGGAGAAAGGTCAGCAGTGCAGACAGGCAGGGTACCAGAAGGGGACTGGTGGGTAAATGAACAAGAAGCACTTTTCAGAAGACTAATGCATCGTGTTCCCTAGGCTACCACTCTCAACCCACAGTTGCTCGCTACATCAACTGGAACTGCAAGTCCTCTTTTAAGGATATCCCTTTGTAGGGTGTGCTGCAGTAATATACTTTCATGTCTAAAGCAGCTCCACACACGCAAAGAATTCTGGGCATGGAACAACCACCACATAAACAATTTCTTATTTTAATTAAAAACATCCCAACCTCAATGAGGTGACAAACAAATGAACAAAAGGAAACCAATCTAGACTCCAGGGACTTGGATAACTGGAGAAGAGGAGATAGCAACAGTTATAAAAATTCACTGCCAGATGAACATTAAAGGATAGTTCCAAATTTTTGTGAAGTTCACTAATCTGTCTTTGATAGTTCCACTTGCAAAGAGCAGTTCTTTCAAAAAAAGTTTGTAAGGGGTTTTCCCACTTCCTTTGGCATTTAGAGCAAGGACACATACATTTCTCCTTCTATCACATCCTCCTGCTCCTTCAGTCATTTGTTGCTGTTGCTGATGCTATTAGACAATACACCTACTTCCATGGCCTCAGGAACATGACTGACAGCTCCCTTAAGAACAACGTGTGAGTGATGACAGGCAGTGTAGTTTAAGCGTGAGGCCATGAGACTGGTAGTCAGAAGAGTTTCCATTCCCAGCTCTGCCACTGACCTCCTATGTAACGTGCTTCTGCTCCCCTCCCAACCCAAGTGCTTGGCTCCCAGTGATAAGTATAAGAACCTACAGGTTCTAGAAGAGAATGTGATGATCACCTCAGCGTCCAAGACAGGTAGTGACACTAATCAAGACAATATGGGAACTTATCCTGTCAAATACAGAGCACAAGCTGACAAGAGTGTTACCTAACAGCAGATAGGTTTTTTGGAGAGAACTAGTATTTTCAAATTGCCAGTGTCCTTTTAATAAAAGGAAAGTGCACCTTACTGCTGCATTCCCATCTACACCTAATGTGTCACCAAAGCCATAAGCCTCTTGGACAAAAGGTAGGCAAATCGCTCAGTGATGGAAACAGATTCATTCCCTACCCTATTTCTTTAGTTAGCAATAGTCAGATTGTAACTCCTGACCCTCAAGTGACTTTTAAACTTATCACCTCTGGCTCTTTTTAGACAATGTTACACCCCTATCTCCTCCACATGTGTTGGAGCCACCTTTCCTGTAATCATGAATAATGCAACACACACACTATCATAGCACAAGTACATTCCCCCATAGGGATGCAAATAGTTCCAGCACTATTACAAACTAAGCAACAAAAATTCACCTTGGGGTACAAACTGTTGTGGCTCTTTGATTAATGCTGCTCATGTTGCTCCTAAGCCAGTGAAAACCAAGAATGATGGCTCTAGATGCCTTTTATTTCAAGGATGCCTTTTATTTCAAATTAGGAACAGTCACATAACTAAGAAGGGCAAAGCCAAAAGTGAGCTGTATTAAATTACCCCTTATTCGTAAGACCTGGCATGTCCCTTTTTTCATTACATAATATAGAAAATGCTTTGTATTTGTTATCTGAATGTTTCTCTCAGCTAAGAAGCTCCCAAGATTCTGGCAGGAGTCATCAAATGGTGTGGGAGACTTGGCATGGAGTTAACAGTTGCTATGTTGCCTGTTCTCCAGGTGAAGTGATTGACAGAAGATGCATGTACACCCCCACTGATGCATTACAAGCAAGGTAGTGAAGCAACTCCATACCTTTTATGTCCCTTTCCATTTCTTCCATACGAGAAGTGTTTGGGAGGCAGGGTCTGGGAAGTCTCCAGGAGATCCTGCTGGCACTCAATCTGTAATCTGTCAGATGCTTCCGACTCAGCCTTCTCTTCTGTTTCATACCCTTGAAAAATCCTGTGTTTCTCTCTCTCGTTATCTTTCTTCACCAGCTGCATCCTCCTTTCCATGCGCTCAATTCGAGCCAGGAGCTGAAATAGTAATGGCAACACTTATGCTTTGGCCAGCATTCATTCAGAGACCTAAACCAAAACCTTGCTTGATTAAAGAGACACCATAACCCTTGTTCCTCACACCTGACCCATATGTACATCTATGCATCAAGGTCCACAACCTTTATTCCATCACCTTCCCATGACATGTTCTGGTGTAAGCTACAAAGAGACTTTGTTGCAGCATTTTATTTCAGCTTGGGCACCCATAGTTTGCTCAATGCAGGTTTTAAGGGAGACAACCTAAACATTTACCTCCCAAATTCTCAGCAGAATCCTATAACCATACCTTTCACTTTAGAGTAACAGCTATATAGTCTTAGGCTGCATTAAATAATCAAGGGATGCTCCAGACCTCATCAAGGCACTGCACAAATGTGGTTTTCATAATTAAACAACCCTCCTAATGGAGAGATTGAGAGAAAGCTTAAACATGAAGGACAGAAGAAACAATGAGACACTTGAATTCTGCAAAGGTGTGTTTAAGGGCAACATTTTCAAAAACACCCAAAGTCCAAGTGATTTTCGATGGACTCCAGGAAAGTTTGACAATTTTACCATTTATGCTTAACCATGTGGAGTCTGGGCATCTTAAACTGTAAAACAGGGACAGGTTCTCAGAGGCATTTCTGTATTCGGCATTCAGCAAGGCATTCACCTGCTGTTGTACCTAGCGCACCACTTCCACCAAAGCTACTATTTGAAGATCCAGGCAGGGAAGCAAACAGCTGCATGTCTTGCCACCGGACTGAAATGGTGGCAATTTAGGTGCTCTCAAACTCATCTCCAAATTCAGAAAAAGCAGTGTAATTGTTAGTGGAGTTTAAGCAAGCTCAGATGCAATTTCAATTAAAAAAAAGAAAAGCTCAGATTGATATACATATTTACAATACATTCCATACACTCACCTTAATGTTAGGGTGGGTTTTTCAAGAGCACCCAAATCCAACTAACTTCCACCACAGCCTGCATTCTTATATCACTTGTGCACTTTTGACAATCTCACCCTTAGTCTTCATCCAGCTCTTGGAATCCATTTATATAGACAATACCAGCCAGGAAACCAATTATACCCAGCTTTAAACAGCCTCAAATGGGGACACCAGTGAATCTGTTGCCTCATTCACCTCTGTTTTGCCCACATACAGAAACCCAGAATGGACATAGCCTCAGGTATTGGTTAGACATCTGCAGTCAGAGAGAGGAACTTGAGTGCCAGCCTTCACAGTCTCAAAAGCTCTTATGTCTGTTTGACTCATAGGCTTGTACACGTGGTGCGTGTGTGTGTATGTTCTATTTCCTTAAAAAAAAAAAAAAAAAAAAAAAAAAAAAGCTCTAACAGGAACATGTGATATGCTGAAACTTCATCACACCTTTCCCTGCACTACAGCAGCTGCTACCTTCATACTGGTTGGCTTTATACAACTCACCACCAGGACATGTTTTGACCTGACTTGTGCCTCAGATCCTATCCAACCTTGCAGTCAGACTAGGCCAGTAAAATACTGCCTGCTGCCTCATGCCATTTCCTCTGAGAGTCAAGAGAAGTGAGGGGTTATTTATTCTCATCCCCAGCCCTTGAAGATTTGGCCAAAAAAACACAACTTTCCTGCATGTGGGAACTACAGAAGCTGAGAAGACACTTATTTTAGGTTGCTACAGGCATGCAGATTATGGACCAAATCATGGGGGCAGTCACTTTTGTGACAATTTAAAGGACCACATGGGCCTGCCTTATAGTATGGAGAAATCTGCTCAGGAAGGGACCGCTTTTCCTCTGTAAATAGAAGCACTAAGCCTAACAGGTTCTGGTCTAGTTGTCACTCCTCACCAAAAAAAAAAAATCTTTTCCTGGATCCCAGGAACACCTATAACTCAGCTTGGGGGATGGGAGAAGAACATGTCTTCTTCAGAATGAGCCAGCCCTTACAGAGGTCCATCTTTATAGGAGGGAGCAAGTCCTGCACTAGCAAAGTCTGAAACTGGGCCGGGTTTATTGGCTCCTAGCCATACGGAGGGTCAAAGTTGTGGCGGCAGCTTAGTTTGGATCTGGGACAGGTTGTTGTGCATGTACACTGCCATAATGTGGGCGAAATATTTTAAAGGGAGGAATGGACGCTGCTTTCCTTACAAAAAAAAGGGAGGGGGCAGGAAAGAGAGAGCGGGAGGGGAGAAGGGACTTGACTCTCCCTAGAGAGGAGCAAGCCAAGGGAGAAAAATAAGAAGCCCTGCTAAGGGAAGGGAGGGCTTATTCTAAATCTGTACTGGTTAATAATAATAATAAAAAAAAAACGGCAGGGTTTTAAAAGGGCAGTTCCCTGCCTGGCCTGGACCCTGCCAGCCAACACTTGTTTGACTTATGCTGCCTCCTTCCTCCAGCTTCTTCCCAAGCCCCACATGCATGCATGGCCCCTTTAAGGTAACTCTTTGTGTCCTCCAGCCTCCCACTTCAACTTAAGGAGCCCCATAGCTAGTTAACCCTTTGGTGCCCAGGCCCCCCTCCTCCTCCCTCTGCCCACCTCAGCCCTATGGCAACAGGATCTCACTTCAGGCACCAACTGAATCTCTCTTCTGCCCCCTTCCCAGGGGTGGGGGCAGGAGGTGGGGCCACGTGTATTAACCTCTTAGCTTCCCCAGCACTGTGATGGCCCCCAACCCCCTTTGTGCCATCACCTTGGCACCTACCAACTCCTCCCTTGCTGCCTCCCCTTCCCCTGGTGGCCTTCTCAGCTTGATGAACGCCCCCCTGCCCTGCCCCATGGCTTCTCCTCCCCATTAACCTCTTCCTTCCCTGCCCCTCACCTATTAACCCTTCAGATCCCACCCTCCCCAACCCATTAACCCTTGGGGGCTGTGCCCTGTTGTCTGCCCACCCTCCCTCCAGCCCACTACTCCTTTAACCTTGACGGTCCTAATGCTTTTAACCCTTTGTGTATGTCCCTGTGCCCCTCTTGGCCTTGAGCCCCCGCTTTTAACCCCTTGTGCCATCTCCTCCCCCCCATGCTTTTAACTCCTTGGGTGCCATTCCCTCTCAGCCTTTAGTCCCCTCCCAAGCTTTTAACCCCTTGCCCCCACAGAGGCTTTTAACCCCTTGAGTACTATGTCCTCCTGCTCACCTCCCACTTAACTCCTTGGTTGCCATTTCCCTCAGCCTTGAGCCCCCCCACCACACACGTGTTTTTAACCCCTTGTGTGCCATATCCTTCCCCCACCCAGAGACTTTAACCTCTTGGGTGCCATACCCTCCTGCCCCCCACCCCGCTTTTAACTCCTTGGGTACCATTTCCCCCTCAGCCTTGAGTCCTCCCCCCACACATGCTTTTAACCCCTCACCCCCCCACATACAGAGACCTTTAAGTCCTTGGGTGCCACTTCCCATGAGCCTTGATTTCCCCCCACCACCACAAAGAGACTTTAACCCTGTGTGTGCCGTGTCCGTCTCGGCTTGGAGGCCCCTCCCAGGCCCTTAACCCCTTGCGTGCCGTGCCCCTCTTGGCCTTGTGCCCCCCCCCCCGGCTTTTAACCCCTGACGTACCGTGTCCCTCTCGGCCTTGAGCTCCTCGATCTCCTTCTCCTTGGCCTGCAGCTGCTGCTGCTGCTGCTCGATGAGGTCGAGCTGGAGCAGGAGGATCTGCTTGAGGCAGGCGGCCTGGCCCGAGCCCCCGCCGGCGCCCATGGCGCTCTTCCGCGCACTGCTCTTCCACTTGCCGTCCGAGGCGGCGGCGGCAGCGGGCGCTGCCGGGGGCGGCGGCGGCGGGGGCTGCAGCAGGAGCAGCGGGCCCGGCTCCGGGGCCGGGGCCGGCGGGGCGGGGGCAGCCGCGCAGCCCTTGTCCTTGGCGGCCACCTGCGAGGCGCTGTGCCCGGGCAACACGGCCTGGGCCTTGGGCCGGCCGCTGCCGGCATCCCCCACGCCCGCCTGCTTGCTGCCGGCCGGCGGGCAGGGCAGCGGCACCAGCCCGCCCCAGCTCTCCTCCTGCCCCGGCGCACCCGCCGCCGCCGGGATCCCGCCGCCGCGGGCCTTGTGCGCCCCCCCCGGCGGCGGCGGCGGGGGAGGCTCCTTCGGCTTGCGGCCGGGTGGGGGGGCGCCCTCGGCCTCCGGCTCCTCGTCCGCGTCGGCGGGGCCCGGCTCCAGCGCCAGCGCCGGCCGCTCGTAGTCCGGCCGCTCCGCGCTCAGCGCCGCCGCCGCCTTGAACACGGTGGACCGCATGCTCATGGTGGGGCGGCCTCAGCGCCCGGCCCCGGGCCCGGCCCCGGCCCGCTGCGGCTCCGGGCCCCCGCCGCTACCGCTACCGCCACCGCCCGGCGGCGCCATGGGCGGGCGGGGGCCGGGCGCGCGGGGCCGGGCGGACGGCGCAGTCCATGCGGCGGGGCTAGCGGGCCGCCGGGCCCAGCGCCCGCCCCTGCCCCAGCCCCATCGCCATCCCGATCCCCCTGCCCCTGCCCGCACGCCGGGGCCGGGCCGGGCCAGGCCGGGCGGGGCGGGGCGGGGCGGCCGCGGCCTGGCCCTAGCCCCGGCCCCTCTCAGCGCCCGCTCGACGCCTCCATTTTCCCTCCGGCGCTGGCGGAGGCGGGGGCCGGGGCGCGGGCAGGGATCGGCTCCGCCGGGCCGGGCTCCCCTCTGCTCCCCTCGCACCTGGCTCTACCCCCACCCCCGCCGCAGCTGCCCGCCCGCCTGCACCGCACCGAGCCGAACCGAGCCGCACCGCGCTGCCCAGCACACACCCCCCGGGCCCCGGGCGCATGCGCCGGTACAGCGAGGGCTGAGGGGAAGGAGAGGGAGAGGGAGAGGGGGAGGGGGCGCGCGGGGGTAGGGGCACCCCAGGGGAGGGGGCGCCTCGGGAAGGGGCGAGGGCACGGCGGGTGGGGGTGCTTCAGGGGAGGGGGCGCAGTGGCAGGGGAAGGGATCCCCTGAGGGTAGGGGGGGAGCACGTGGCAGGAGGGGAAGCCTGAGGGGGGCAGATGACAGGCAGGGAGCAGGATAGGAGTCTGGGCAGGGGCCACCAAGCCGGTCTAATGGCAGTCAAGGAAGGAGCAGGGTCGTTTGGGGGCACCTGCTCTTCTGGTTGAAGCTGAGGCCCTGGCACTGGGGGCAGCAGGGACCAGTGCCCCATCGTGCAGCCCCTGGCCTGAGCAAGGAGGGCTCCCTTTCCTGCTCTTCCTTTCACTGGCTTTGGGCCTGGCCTAGCCCAACAGGGAGCTCCCTGCCACCTTGCTGAAGAGCTGTTTGCCCAAGGCTCCTTCTAACAGAAGTTCCCTATTGGGCCCAAGTTAGCTTGCCCTCAGCCTACAGCCCTCAGAGCAGCAGGCCCCTCATCACTAACAACAGCACTTTACATTCCTTTTGTGACTTTCATGCTAAAGGGATCCCAAAGCACTTTGCAGCCTGTCTCTGCACAGAGCCAGCAAAACACCATTGTCTCTGGGCAGAAGCCAACTGGCACGTGACGCAAGAGCAGGAGAGGAGGGGGTGCTTTGGCACAGACACCCAAGGCAAAGCCTGTTCCACATGGGATGTTTTAAGGTCCATCTCGTATAAGCTGGGCATAAGGTGTTACCATCTTGCAGTACCTTTACCCTTAAACACCGCTCTGCTAGACAAGGAATCCCATATATCCAAGATCAGAGCTTTTGCCAGTCAGGTGTCACAAAGAAACACAGCTTTCCAGACCTATGCAAGCTGCAATAAAGAGAAACAGATAACAGTCTTATTTAGGACTTTTAAGGAGAGTGTGGTACCCTCTCCCCCACACATTCAAAATACATATCACCAGAGAAGAGAAATTGGTGATCTCCTATATGATACGGGAGAACAGAGGCAAAAACATGCCACTGGCTAATGCACTGGCCAGACCCTTCTGCAGATGTGTGTTTTGCATCTAGAACTGGCATGAGGTCACATTCAGAGGAAAGGGGCAGGCTGGCTCATTCCTAGAATACCGCGTGCCAGAAAAATCCCCCACATTTCAGCCCGATTAGCATCCTCTGCTGCAGAGAGGCCCAGGCCTGTAACACAAGAGGGAATTGTCAGGTCAGATGGAGGTACAATGTAAGAGCTGGGCAGGGGGAAAGCTTGCACATTACCTGCCTATGCGCAGTAAACCAACTCTCCACTACGTCAGGTCTGAAATACAGACTTCCTGATCTTATTAACACTTTGTGCTCCTAGCTGCCATAGATCCTGAAATACACCATAGCACAGGGGTTAATAACATGTGGCCTGATCCACCCCAAGAAGTTGCTGGATGTGGCCTGCTGAGTTGGAGGGCTTTGCCCTGTGTCCGTGACCATACACCTATACTGGGGCCAGACAGGAAGGAGCTGTACCAAGACTGGGAAAGCTTCTAGCTGTGCCTGCACCTCTGCCACTTCTCCCCAACCTCTCAGCCCCAGTCCAACATGGGCTGGGTGGCTTCGGGGATGTGCCAGCAGCAGGGGCTTCCCCTGCATTTGTGCCAGAGCCGAGAAGCTGGGAGCTGCTTCCACACTGCCACTGCTTCTCTCAGCATCCCCCCACAATGCCCTGGTTAGGGTCCAGGCACAGCTTCCAACGCATGGGGAACTGTGCCAGGGCCAGGCAGCCTCTGCACTGCTACCACTTCTACCCCCTCCAGTTGTGGCATAAGTGCAGTTTCTAGCAGGTGGGGAGTTGCATTGGGGCTGGACAGCTTCCAGCTGTGGCCATGCTGCAGCAAGGGGATGGAATGGGGAGAGGGAGCAGGGAGAAGTGGCAGCAGCATGGACGCGGTTTGCAGGTGCCTGGCCCTGGCATAGATCCCCACCAGCTGGAAACTGCTTGCCCCATGGCCAAGGAGTGAGGGGTTGGGAGAAGAAGCAGAAGCTTCCAGCTGCCTGGCTCCAGTGGGAGCTGGGGAAGCCCTCTGCTATTGACACGTTGCCAAAGCCACTCAGCCTGCATTTGACCAGAACCAGATTGTTCCATCCTGGGAAAAGTTTGTAAAAAGTTGCCAGCCCCTACCATACAAAATCTGCTTGTGACTCCAGCAAATTTTGCTCCTCCTTTACGGATCTGTTCCTTTTAGTAGTTTACCCTTCTTAGCTCATTAACAATTATGCTGTTCTGCAGCTGTGGCTTGTCTCAGGTTCTAGAAGTCTCCAAAAAAGGTTTGGTTTGTATGTGAGAACCAGACTCTTGTTTGCAAAGTGCTTTCCCACTGCAAAAACACCCCAAAACCTTAAGGTACAATAATTGCCATCAATGGTTAAAGGATCACAACAAAATAAAAACCAAACCCAAAGGAAGTGATCAAAAGCTTGAGGAAAATGGTTGTGGCTCTGGAATCTGTTTAGTGGAACAACACAGTCGGCAGGCATCGTGGCTGAAGAGCCTAGAAAATAAATCGAATGCACAGTTATAACAAACAGATCTCCTGTTGAGCTCTTTTCCTCCATCGCCTGGTTATTGTTCCATTTCAGTAGTTTGCATTTGCCAAGTGCATTGTAATGACTCAATTCTGGGGGGCGGGGGGTATTATGCAAAATTGTTGCATACCTTGTACAATATGTGCCACTGCAAGATGCTCTGACTGCAGTGCTCAACCACCCATTATTTCACACAAAGCAAACCTGTATAGGTAGGATTAATGGCGGGAAGATTTTAAGGCTCAATCCTGCAGTGATGCTTACATAAGCGGGTGAGGCTCCATGCAGGCTGAGGGCATCAGATGCAACTGAGGTATAGGATCAAGCCTGGAAGATGGGTTCTGTGCCAGGTGTTTTCCAGCTGACTTGAGCAGGGCTGGGCAGCCTCCCTGATAGGAACAGAAATGGAAAGTGTTAAACAACTAACAACACTTATATGAGGGCCTGATCCTGCTAAACTGAGCTGCAGATGCTCAACCCTCTTTCAGGAACTGCTCTACATCTTGCAGCATCAAGTCCGGAAGCCAGACACTGCTTTCTTCCTTCACCTGAACCTCCACCCTTCAAGTCAAAGATGAGGATCTTAGCAGCATTGCTCCTGAATTCGCCCAAGGAGGGAGGGGACAGTGCAAAACACCCTCTTCTCCCTCTGAGCCAGTATGTATTGTCTCTGTAACTGGAGCTGTTTGCTGAGCCCCCAAATCACTAATCCTTTTAACACAAGTGCCAACCCGCGAGCCCCTTGGCAGATAGAATGACTCCCCAAGAGTCTGAACCCACAACCCTTCTGGGAACAGCCACCACACACTTAGACAGTCCCCTTCACTCCAGCACCACTGTCTGCCAATCTAATAAGCCAGAGGTGATCTTAGCGGCAAGCAGCTAATGGGCGTGATTTTTATGCTGTGGTTCAAGGTAGGTCAAAACACAGTTCAACACCATGCTCCAGGCTGGGGTGGGAGAACACTAATGAACCGTGGGGGTGTCTGTAAGGGTTCTCCCCTGCTTTCCTGTCCCACCCGTGACTTTTCCTGCATGTTTTAAATCTCTGTGCTTCTCCCTGTCCCACCTCAGCCCCCCATAACCTATCTGTTACCTGAGTGACCATGCATTTCCCACCCCCTGCCAGGCCTGCTCCTCTCCCTTTCTAAATGGAAGTTTTGGTACTCACTACATTCTCCTCAATCCCTACCCCCAACTTTTTCTTCCATGTCCTGTTTACTACCTCTCAGTGGACACCCCACTCTAGACTAAATCTGCAACCCCACTCCCCTCTCCACCAGTACAAACTATCAACCCTCAGTACAAACCACCACCACCTCCCAAGTGCCACAGAACCTCCTAAGCCTCTTCAGTTGGGATCCCATTATAAATGTAGCTGGCTTTACCACCTGAGTCATGCAAGGAAAATGCAGTCCTTAGATGCAGGGAACCAGGCCTATCTTGTACTGACCAGTGCACCAAGACCTGTTACCAGCTCCAAACAGGGGTGTCTTGACTTGAACCACTTCTAGCAAATTTTATCTGGAGCTCAAACAAAATGCTCAGGAGCTAGGGAGAACTGCAGCACCCAGACTGCAGGGTTTCCTATTGCAGCTCTCCTTCCAAATGGTGCCACCCACCAGGTCTTGGACCCAAGAGGATCTGGGTCTCAAAGGATTTATCCAGAATAGTGGGAGCCAACCTTTTGGGCAGGCATGGCACAAAACTGGCACTCCGGAAGGGTGCAGGGCTATTCTAATCCCCTTCCCCTGCCTGATCTGCTGCTCTGCTTTCTGCTCCCTGCCCTGTGCTCCCTGCCCAATCTGCTACTTCGCTTTCTTCTCCCTGCCCTATCTACCCCTATGCTCCCTGCTCCCTCCCTCATCTACCACATGCTACACAGAGGCTGCCCATGCCTCTCATGGCACTCAAGCCACACATTGGCCACCCCTGATCTAAAAGCAGTGACACTGCATCTACACTGCCTTGGTTGCAGACCTAGAGTAGAGAAGGTTGCCAGAGACAAGTCAAATCAGGATTAATGTGTTTCTGAAATCAATCAGCTTTGTTATTCCCCCACCTTCCAACACTAAGCTTCTGCTTCAAGGAGCGGGAGCTTGGTGTTGGAAAGTATTGGCTGCCACATTAGAAAAGGAGGCAGCCATTTCCTGGTGGCAATCTCACAGCCAGCAGGGCGAGTCCAGGTAATAAAATAATTGACTTTGATTCTGAAGTCTGCTGTGTCACCTGTGCACCAGCTCAGCGGGCATGCATGGGTTGCAAAGCCAGTTAAACTGGCCCCAAGGAATAGCTCTGCTGTGCAGCGGGGTTGTGTGGGTAGCCCTGGAGCTCCAAAATAGTGCTTTGCAGCACTGGTAGAGGGGCATGCCAGGAAAATGGCTGGGTCCAGTCAGAAGGCACAGTGAAAAAAGGAGGTTTGTCCAAATGCCATATGCTCCAGCTATTCTTGCCTGGTAACATGGCCAACATGGGGCTGTGTTACAGCAGCCCCTGGCCGAGCTCAGATTTTGTGCGGTACAAAGGTAACTCAGAATTACCTTTCCCCACCACTGGATTATGCCTCATAAAAAGCACAGCTCAGAATTAGGGCTTAAGGGTCACATCCTGCAAAGTGCTGAATGCCTTAATGCCTATTCATATCAAGTTTGGGCACACTGAATCACTTCAGAGCAGCCCTATGGACAGTGGGGGATGAGGGATCACAGAATCATAGAGGAGTAGGGCTGGAAGGAACCTCCAGAGGTGATCTAGTGCAACTTTCCTGCCACAGGCAGGATCATCCCTATCCAAACATGTTGCCCAACCTATTCATAAATCTATATGATCAACCCTGACACAACCACAAAGCGTAACACCCTTACCTGCTACAGTTAAAGCAAAGGGACTATGGCAGCCAATGTCCTGCTGCTGTGAGGATTGTTAAAATACATTAGAGAGAGGCTGGCCTGCTCCATGCCATTGCCACTGAATCTTGATGTATCCTCAAACTACCTCCAGAGCTTCCTCCAAGACTACAGGAAGCAAAAAGCCATGTAGTTCGATAAGCCTATCCCATGTCGCTCAGACACTAAGACTAAGCTAACACCACCCTGCTCCCATATCTCTGTGCTGTAAGTTGTGGCAGCCTGCAGCCTTCAGTCTCTTCTGGGTTCCTCTCAGTTATGCTGGGATCTCTTCAAGTCTGGGACCATACATTGCTAGGTATATTTGAAGTGCAAGCTATACCCCACTATAAATACTGCATTAATAACCGTGAGTAAATGCCAACATGATTCAGAGGCCTATACTGCTTTGGCTGACAACAAGCAAGCCGGATGTTCTTTCGATACCTTGATCACATCCCTCAACTGAGATCCATAACTGCCTATTCAGGTAAGCAACTCTCAGGCTTCAGGGATTAAAGCTGATGACATTAAAAGTCAGGAAGGAGTGGAGAGAGGTGGCTTTACAATTAAGGCATGGCACCAGGATATGGAGTCCTGTCTCCCTTTGCTGGAAAATCTCCACACCTCAGTTTTCGGTCCACAAAATGGGAATATTCATTTCCTTCGTTTACAAGACAGCTGAGGAAAGGACAGTCCCTCATGATATCAACATGTGCAATGAAGGCTAGATCTCAGCTGGGTCTCAAGGCTTGGCCATGATATAAGTAAGCCATGCTATGAAGCAGTCACCTTACTCTGAATCATCAGATAGGGGTTTTAGCCACAGGCACACTCTGGAGCAGGGCCTGATCCTACCCAACAGGATCACCATCTAGATGAATCAAGGCTTTCTGACAAGCCCCTGCACCAAACTAGCAAGCACTGGAGTGTGTGCTCCTGATCAAGAGCTTGCTCATTAATACACATCTGCTGCTTCCCTAGCCAGTCTAATCCCACAAGATGGTACACGCATAAAGAGGGCAACAGGCTACAGGGCGAGCCTAAACAATTGCTCCAGCCTCTTAGCTGTGGGGGATGGGGTGTATGTAAGTGTAGGCTTTTTGCCTCATTTCAAGCAGTGGTTTCTCTCTTCTTGAAAGGAAAGAAAATACAATAAATACAAATAAAAAAATCACAACGGCAACAACAGAATTGAGGAGGAGACTGAGCATCCCTGTGGCAACTGAAGCCAATGGGAATCGAGAATACTTAGCCCTGAAAGGCTCTGGACCACAATCCTGATCTGAAACAAACCTACAGTCACCAGGACCCTCAGCTCTGATGAGGACAGATCATCATGGATAGAACCGTATGCTGTAGGATGCAGAGCAGGAGTGGAAGAGGTCTAATCCACCGAACAACAGTGATTCGGGCACGCAGAACAACAGATTTACATTAAAAAATAGGTGTGGGGGGAAACAACCCTGACAGACTTCTGAGATCAGGTGTTTTTGTAATCAAGAGAATCAGTCTGAGCGCAGGGCTGGGAGCCAGAACTCTGGGGTTCCCTCCTGAGCTCGGTTACTGATTTGCTTGTGAGTAGTTGGACGAGTCACTTCCCCTCGGTGTGCCTCATTTTCCACATCTGTAAAAAATTAAATGAATATTCACCTGTGTCACAGGAGCACCCAGCAGTCTTGCAACTAACAGCACCATCCAAGCATCAATATTAATTCTTTGCATCTCAGGACATCAGCTTCACCAATTCCTTCAAAATCAAGCAAGCAAGCAGTCGCTTGACTGTTTCATTTCACCTTCTCTAGAATATAATTGTATCCTTGGTCTAAGCATAAGGGGTAAGTAATAAAAGCAGCTGGTGGTAAATGGACAGCAACATGGTTCTAGGAGAATATGAAATCTTTGATTTCCAGGGGCTATGAAGCTGTTGCTGCGTAGGGGCCTATATAAAATTAGTTTGGTGAATCCCAGTCCCATGCCAAAGGGTCTGTATCACTGCACATGGTCACCCCTCTTGCTTGCTACTCAGAGCAGAGAGGCTATCATGAGCCAGAGACAGGATGATGTCCCTTGACCAGTGATTCACAACAAGGGTTCACAACGAACTCGAAGGGAACGCCTCAAGACCTAAGGTTGAGGAGGACCGGGTTAGAGTGCTTCTGGAGGGGCTGGACGTGTTCAAATCAGCAGGTCCAGATGCTCTCCACGCCAGGGTGTTAAGGGAGCTAGCAGGGGTTATTGCTGGGCCCTTGGCACGGCTTTACAAGTGCTCGTGGTGCTTGGGCCAGGTGCCAGATGATTGGAGGATAGCCAATGTGGTCCCCATCTTTAAGAAAGGGAGGAGGGAGGACCCGGGCAACTATAGGCCCGTCAGTCTTACCTCAATCCTGGGGAAACTCTTTGAGAAGATCATCAAGGAGCACATCTGTGATGGGCCAGCATCGGGGATGATGTTCAAGGGCAACCAGCACGGTTTCATTAGGGGCAGGTCATGTCAGACCAACCTGATTGCCTTTTAGGATCAGGTCACAAAAGCATTGGATGCAGGTGTTGCCGTGGATGTAGTCTTTCTGGATTTCAGGCCTTTGACACAGTCGACCACGCCATCCTCATTAAAAAACTAGGTGACTGTGGCATTGATGCCTACACAGTCATATGGATTGCTAATTGGCTGAAGGGTTGTACTCAGAGGGTGGTGGTGGACGGGTCATATTCGACCTGGGGGGAAGTGGGCAGTGGAGTCCCCCAGGGCTCGGTCCTTGGGCCCGCACTGTTCGATTTCTTTATCAGCGATTTGGATGACGGGGTGAAAAGCAACCTTTTCAAATTTGCTGATGATACCAAAATTTGGGGTGAGGTGAGCACGTTAGCAGAGAGGGAAAGACTGCAGAAAGACCTGGATAGGTTGCAAGGGTGGGCTAACAAAAACAGGATGCGTTTCGATACTGACAAGCGCAGGGTGCTGCACTTGGGCAGTAGTAACCAGCAGCACACTTATAAGATGGGAAACTCCCTTCTTGAGAGCATGGAGGCAGAAAGGGATCTTGGAGTCATCGCTGACTCCAAGATGAACATGGGCCGACAATGCGAGGTCACGGTCGGCAAGGCTAACCAGACCTTATTGTGCATCCACAGGTGCATCTCAAGTAGGTCCAAGGAGGTGATCTTCCCCCTGTGTGTGACACTGGTCAGGCCGCAGCTGGAGTACTGTGTCCAGTTCTGGGCACCCCACTTCAAAAGGGATGTGGACAACATTGAGAGGGTCCAGAGGAGGACCACCCGCATGATCCGGGGACAGCAGGGCAGACCCTACAATGAGAGGCTACGGGACCTGAACCTGTTCAGCCTTCACAAGAGAAGGCTGAGGGGGGACCTGGTGACCGTCTATAAACTCACTAGGGGGGACCAGAAGGGCTTGAGGGAGACCTTGTTTCCCCTAGCGCCCCCCGGGATAACAAGGAACAACAGCCACAAGTTGTTGGAGAGTAGGTTTAGATTAGACATCTGTAAGAACTACTTCACAGTCAGGGCGGCTAGGATCTGGAACCAACTTCCAAGGGAAGTGGTGCAGGCTCCTACCCTGGGAGTCTTTAAGAAGCGGCTTGATGCCTACCTGGCTGGGGTCATTTGAGCCGTTTTCCTCCTGCCCAGGCATGGGGTCGGACTTGAAGATCTACAAGGTCCCTTCCTACCCTACTTCTATGATTCTATGAAGGGTGCCACATCACACTGGGGTGCCTTGAGATGCTTTTAAGGGTGCTGCAGGGTGCCATACAATATTAGCACTGTCAGGTGTGCAAAGGCCTGCCTACACAGGATTCACAATAAACCCAGAGATTTCAAATAGGATTCCAAATAGCCCACAGCAGGCCAGAGTGTTTCTGGGTTCTCTGCCACAAAAGAATTGCTCTATTATTTTTTCTCTAGTAAAAAAAAAAAAAAAGAGCGACTGAAAGATCACAAAAAGCACAAAAGCTAAGAGCTGGCCCCTTCTGAAGGGAGCCTTGAGTCTAAAAACTTTGAGAACCAGGGCCCTAAACAGAGAGTCTGTCCTAGGCCTTTATACGTGGAGGGGGGAGTTTACGCAGCCATAGTCTGCACTGTCCCTACCCTGGGGACACAAGGACACCTCAGCCCCCAGGACCATCAATGCAACACCTTGGAGCAACATGAACTTCCTGCCCTGTTACAAAGCAGCAGTCAGCCCCGCTATCCTTTGCAAGGAAAGACTTGGCTCCTGCTTTACAACAGTCATCTAATACATATTGTGACAGTGCCTCAGGGTCTCTGCCATGGGCCCCAGCCCTGCAGCGCTGCACAGAGGCAGAACAGAGCTCCTCTGAGATCAGCGCCAAGCTCTGTGTGCCTGCCATGCCCTGGCATTTCCCTGACCCCTCCTTCCTGCGGCTCCCAGCAGCTCTTGCTGCACCGTGTGACATTGTTTTGTTTCATCTTCTGAGCCTCCCCAGGCGGAGGCTCTGCAGGGCCATGGATCTCTTCCTGCCTTCACTCCCCCCCCTCCCTCCGGGATGACGCAGGAAACACAGGGAGGGAAATAAAAATCCCAGAACCCATCAGGCATCAAAAGGGATGGGGGAGGGAGGGAGTAGGGGTCCAAGGATCTCAGGCAAACAAGGCTCCCTAATTGGCTGGGGACAGATTATATAACAAGCAAAGTCAAGGCCAGTCCCAGGAGAGAGAGAGAGAGAGAGAGCACTGCTGAGGCCATTTGCTCCTTCTCTGCTCGGTCCCTAGCTGTGGCTCTGTACCAGCCTGCACCTACCAGCCTTTGCATCAACTTGCCGGAGAGGCAGGGGGGTATCTGTGCAAAAGTAGGTTGCGTTCAGCTCCTGGGTGAATCCAGAGTTGTCCCCTTCTTCCCTGCTGACTGGAAGGTTTGGAGGAAAGAATGGTGGAGGGCTGGCCTGACAGCAGTCACTGTTATTCTTCAACATAAAGGGCAACAGCCCCTTTGCAGAAGTGCACAGCCCCACTATAGGGTACACAAGTTTCATGGCTATGGTATGACACCTTGTCACCCTGCTGCCAGGGAATCCTATACACTCATAGGGTCTGTTTAACTCCTGGACAGGAAAAACACAGGCTCTATTCCCTCCCCTCCTTGACAACAGGCTTCAACTCTGACCTAGAGAGAACCCCCCTCCTTCCCTTCCAGGGCTTAGAAAACAATTCAACCTCCAGGGATTCATAGATTCATAAATTGTTAGGGGCTGGAAAGGACCTCACAGATCATCGTGTCCAGCCCCCCCTGCACAAAGCAGGAAAGATAACTGGGGTCAGGTGACCCCAGCAAGGTGACTGTCTTGTCTCCTCTTGAAAACCTCCAGGTTAGGTGACTGCACCACCTCTGGAGGGAGTTTATTCCACAGTCTGGACACTCTGACCATGAAGGAATTTTTCCTGGTATTAAGCCTGAAGCAGCCTTCCAGGATTTTGTATCCATTGGTCCTGGTCTTCTTTGGGGGTGCCCTAGTGAACAGTTGCTCACCAAGCTCCTGATGCACTCCTCTGATATAGTGGTAAGCCGCTATAAAGTCCCCTCTCAACACTCCCTTCTTTAGGCTAAAGAAGCCCAGGTCCCTCACCCTTTCCTCATATGGCTTGCCTTGCAAGTCTTTGATCATGACAGCTGTTGGCCACCAACAGGGACATGGACATGCTGGAGTAAGACCTGACAACTCATTACACTCAGGACACTAACAAGCCACAAGGTCCACTTCTCCTGCTGTAAAGACTTGAACCAGCAGCACCAAAGGTAAATGAGCCAGAACAAGTTGGACTGGCCTAAACTATCCTACTTTGTGGGAGATGCCTTCATATAATGCACCGCATGCAGAGATCCACTTTAGTGACAATAGGTTGCACTCTTCTGGGGTAGCACCAAAGTCAATAGAGAACTGGCCCCAGCAAAAGCAATTATTCAAAATACTTTCTGTATATTGGACAACACACTGATTTCCACAGGTACACAACCTTAGCCAGCACATTCCCGAATACTGTGTCCATCATAGGATCCCAACTTTGAAGAGGATGTGGACAGTAGGAAAAGGCTCTGTGATGAGTACGGGGATTATCTGAGGTCTGCAAAACCCACCTGGTGTGACAGACTAACCTCTATTTAGTTTATGGCAGAGGATAGGACATGAGGAGAAGACAACAGCAGAGGAGGCCAAGAGGTGATCTGATCACTCTCTACCAGCATGTTCATGGGAAAAGAAATCCAAGGCTGTGTTTCTGAGGGGGCTGGGGCCCAGAGAGATTCAGCATCTTGTCCAAGATCACACTGGAAATAGGTCACAGAGATGGAAACCAAACCTGTTTCTTGCAGACCTGATTCACCAGGGTCCTGCACCACATGCAAGGGCAGCATCAAATACTCCAGGGGTAGGCAGCAACAGTTTACAGGTGTTCTGCACTGCTCTAGAGGGTTTTTACTTGAGCAGAAAAGGACCAAAGGATCCTGGGGCTGGAAGCTGAGGTTGGAGATATTCAGACTACAAATGTATTTCCCATTGCAGGCTGTGAGCAGAATTAACCATTGGAATGACACATACAGGGATGGGGGAGGTTCTATGTTCCTTGGGATCTCTAGATCAGGACTGACTGGATGTTTCATCCTAAAAGACACACTACTTGTGATAGAAGAGCTTTGGTCTTGATGCAGGAATTACTGGGAGCATTGCTTTGGCCTGGGCTGTTCAGGAGGTCAGACCCAGCAACCAAAATGGTCTTAAACTCTAGTGACTCTATCCCATAACCCACCCATTATTGCAAATAAATGGGATCAAGTGTTACCCTGCCAACAGGGAACCTTTTAGCCAAAGTAATAATTCTCAACCAGGGTATGGTGGCATCCTGGGATCTTGAGCTCCTTTCAGGGGTACAGCAAAGTGCCACACAATGATAGCACTCTTAAGCAGGTACACATGATTTACAAGATAAACCCATACATTTAAAATAGGAATTCGCAGTGTTAAAACCATTCTGCCCTGCTGGGGGCTTTCTGAGATTTTACAACAAAAGAACTGCTCTACTATTTTTCTGTAGTAAAAAATTAAGTAAAAATGAAAAGCTGGCACTTTGAGGGGGGAGGGGCATGAGTCTACAAGGGCTGAAAACTACTGAGCCAAGAGGGTTTCCATGTAACAAGCCACCAAAACTCTTTGTGACAAAATTGCTGATGTCACCTCCAAGCACAACCCAGCCAGGTAGAATGGCACTCTTCCCAAACCAACTACTAGGCCTCCATCTAAGACAGCATTTCCAGTTTTTAGCACAATCATAGCACCCAGTTCTGTTGTGGCCTTACTGGGCCATACATATGGCCTACAGAGGTCACACACAACATAGTCTCCTATCCCTAAGAGCTTCCACTTTAAAGAGACAGGTTGGAAAGTATTTTACAAATGGAAACTGAGGCCCAGAGGTAACAGAGTCCATGCCAGCCAGGAACTGAGCTATGATCTCTTAAGCCAGATTCACCAACATGTGACCCTTGTGCAAGGTGAGCATCAAATGTGTCCAGAGCAAGATGGCAGAAGTTTCTAGTTGCTTTGTTCAACAGCAGGGCAGAGAATCAGGATGCTTAGATGCCAGTTCAGGGGGGTGAGCACATATACATCCCTGAAAGTCAATGGAAGCTGCAGGCATTTGGCCCCTCCAAAACACAGCCCTTTTCAGAGCTGCCCACTGCAGGATCAGTGTGTCTTTTGTGACCATTTCCTCTCTAACCCTCCTCACCTCCACACAGGGCCAGTCAGTTTGCAGAGTGGGGAAACTCAGCTATGAAAAGATGCCTTGACCTGCTCAGGGCTGGGACTACAGCCTGGCCCCCCCCCAGCTTGTACTGAAACTCCAAGTCTCCCTTCCCTTCCACAGTCCCTGGGTCCTGCACCTGGTGCATTTTGTACAGCCCTGGCCCTTATGGCACCATCCTGTCACCACTGGGGTCTGAAACTAGTGGGGAGAAGGGCAGGGTGGGCTAGTGCTGGAATCCGGGATGTGGTTCCATGCTGGAGAAGACCAGAATGTGGGTACAGCTCCTGGGGGAAAGTGATGGGGACACCTCTGCTTTGGGAACTCAGGAGGATGGAGGGAAGGGAGGCCTCTGGCATGCAGGGGCCTCAGAGGAGTTTGTAGACCAAGAAGTCCCCCTTGCTCCATGATGCTTACCGCACCCATCAGCAAACCCAGTGGCAGCAGTGGTAGGAAAAGCTCCTGCTGGTCCCTGGAGTCAGTCGAGCAGTAGTTACAACACTTGGCCACTCGGTGGCTCCAAAGCTCAGCTGCAGCAGCCCAGGTTATCCTGCAGGCTGGCTCCAGTGTGGGAGGTGCTGGATGCACTGAACTCAAGGGGTCTCCCACTTTCTCCCCTTGGGGTCATTTTTACCCAGGCAAGGCAGATGCCAGGTTGGGCTGTGTATGAGGGCTGGCACAGGTGCAAGGTCAGGGAAGGGTTTCTAGAAACAGTCCAGGAGATTGGCTGGGAAACACCTGGCCCACAACTGGGGTCCCTGTAGGAGTGTGTTAGGTTAAAACTGATTCCCAAATGCCCTCTCCCCCACCTCCACCTCTGGTCTTGGAAGTGAGGGGGTGGAAAAATTGTCACAGACTGTGCTGTGGGGCCCCAACTGCACCAGAGAACCATGGCCAGCAGGAAGCACTCTGCACCCAGCCTAAGAGCACAGCCTAAAGCAATAATCCATCTGTCACAACTGACCGGCTCAGAGGTGAATCTGCCCTGCTGGGTTTTCCTCTCAGCCCCACACTTCCTTTTAGGGGGGAAGGTATCAGAGAGTGTCACAATGCTTTGGCGTGCCACGTGCTTGAATCTATGCTCCTATGCTGTCTCTGCCCTGTCTGAGCTCCCAGCTTAGGCTTCATGAGTCACTTGGGCTTGTAAAAGCTTCCAGCTGTGCTAAGGAAGCCGGCTTGTCAGGACAGGCCCTGCTTGAGCAGATGGGGAAATAATGTTATTAAATAATCAATTCCTGCCCTGGGGAGTCTCTCAGTAAAACTCACGTGTTGGCCATCCACTGCCAACCCCAGAAGGGCTTTTAGGCTGCTGAGTTCTCAGTTGCTGGTGTCTCCTCAACATACTGTCTGCAGAGCTCTGCGCCCTGCATGCTCCATCCATGCAGGGCCAGGGAGCAGGCAAGGGGATGAAGCAGGGCTTGGTACAACCAACGTGCAGAATTAGGTGAGTTCTCGGTGGGCTACAGCAGAACAAGAAGCTGGTTGTGTTCAGCTGTGGTCATGGAAAGGATGCTGTAGTGGAAACACAGTATGGGGGAGGGTAGTTAAAGCACAGGGCTGGGAGCCAGGACTCCTGACTTCTGGTTAATGCTTAGGGAAGGAATTGAGTAGAAGAGGGTATACCTAGATACCTGCCTGAGTGCTATGAGACAGATATGCCTCACCTCTTGGCAGCTAGTTCAAGTCAAGGCCACAGCCATTGTGTCCAGGTACTATGGCTACAGGGTGTCTGGTCATAGCTGCGGTGGGTTTGTTGGTCTCACAGCCTGGTAGAGCTGTGCCCACCTTGCACAACCCCTCTCAAGCCCCAGACCAGTAAGCAGCAGCCTCCACAGCCCAACAGCCTCTACATCAGAGTTCTAGGAACAGGCAGGGAGGGGCACACAGAAGCTGCCTGCCCTGCAGTCCCTGTGCCATACCTGCTCCAGGGACTATATAGCCTTCAGTTTCCAAGATAACCAAGTCAAACCAGCACAAAATTCACTGTTTTTACACTGGAAAATGCAAAGAAGGAAAAAAAAATAACATCTGAATAAGAGCAGCACAAGCAAAGGAAGTCCTCCCTGGGAGACTCCAAGGCCAGACTCATTTGGGGCCCAGATTCTTACATACTGAGATGATGACCCAGATTTTCGTACTGCTCCCCCACTGACCAGGACACTTTGGGAAACCTGGATCAGGGGCTGGGGATGGAGCGCATAATGTACTTGCTGGCCTGCTGGGTTAGGAGCAAGCCAGATGTAGATGGGGGCTATTCCCAGTAACAACAACAGGTAATTAGGAGAGTAATAAAGGAGCAATTAGCTGTTTGTTTCTGCTGGTCTATCTGGACTGTGAGACCTTTGGGGCAGGGACTGACTTTTACTGGGTCTGGAAGTGCACATGAGCATGGGCGCGCACACACACTCACAGAGCACAACATAACCCTGGTAAACACATGACAGTAGCCACATGCAGTAGATTGAATATTAACAGAACAAGCACAAGGTCCTGGAACCACTTTCGGGGGGGGGGGGGGGGTGACCCACAGCCCCCCTGACTCCAGCGATCAGGGTGGCTTTTATGCTCTTCACGAGGTAGTAGCCCACAGCCTCATAGGGTGCCATGGAGGTATTTATCTTATGCTGCAGCAGGAGAGCTCCCAGCTCGGCTGTACCGCAATCCCTCTGCATCCCAACTGCCCTTGCCAAGTTCCCCCTTCGCTCCCCCCTTTCCCTTGGAGCCTACGCTGCTGTGTCGGCCAAGAGACCTTGCCATTGCAGCAAGCGGCAGGGCTCCTTCTCCAACACGGTTCACCGAGTCAAGCCTTATTTAAAGACCTCCTTCCTCCCCCCTCCACGCACACACAAAAATGTTTTGCTCTGTAACAGGAATTTCCTGTGGCCAGCAAGTACACACACAGCGCCCAGCTCTGCAAACCCACGTGCCCAGCCTCCACTCCCAGCCGGCACATGTCTGTGCAGCAGGGATGTTTTTCAGGGAAGTGGTGGTGGCTAAAAATGGAGCAGTGCTCACATGCAGGGCCCACGTGATGCAGACGCTACAAACAGCTCTCTGGGAGGAAGAAGGCTGAAAACACCAGGCGGAGGGAGCAAGGGAGGGCTGGGCACAGCCTCACATGGGCTGGCAAGGCAAAAGCAAGCCTTAGGCTGGGCTGGCGCAGCAGAGGCAGCTCCCACAAGCCCATGCAGGCATCCTGGCCAGCACGGACGGGGCTGCTCTGACCTTATCCGATCCATAAGCTTGAGGAGAGAAAAGTTAGGACAACAACAAAACAGCCATCAGGGAGGGGGCGTGTGGGAAGTGTGCTGGCTCCCTGTAGCCCCATGTAAATTCCCTGCACGTGTGAGGCAGGGCCCAATCCCAGCCAAACAGATCAAGTGCAAGAAGAAGAGAAGGATCAGTCACCAGCTAGAACCACACCGAGGGCTTCAAGGGGGATAAACATGGGTCCAAATTCAACCTAGTGTAACATCTAGGGCGCTGACAGAGGGTCTCAGAAATGCCCAGCAGGTCAGGGATACACAGAGGACCAAGCACTGTGGAAAGCCAGGCCTGCATCATGCCCATCACCTTCCTTTCCAGGCTCCAGCTACCAAACGCATAGCACATGCTCTGATAGCAGCAAAAGCCCCATAGAGAGTCGGAGTCCCACTGCAGCAATGCAAAAGATACCATCTGTCCCCGAGAGTCTGCAAACTGGAATAATCCAGTGCAGGGGAGGGAAACCAGAGAAACATGCATAGCTGTGGGTTGGAGAAATAGCCAGGTCTCCCACCCCAGCAACCATCTGTTGGCCCCAGGGCACAGGCCCATTCATAGCAGGGATCTGAAGGGAACCAGGGCTCCACACACCAGCTTAGGGAGGCAGTTGCTTGCGTACAGAATGGAAACATGAGATGCCCTTGAAGTAATGAATGGGGAAGTTCTGCTTATTTGCCTGATGGTTTGGGGGCATGGTGTGGGTGTGGGGGCAAGGGGGGAAGGCAAACTTTTTGCCACAGCTGCAAGGGTTAGAAACTTACCTTTTGTGTCTTTTTTTTAACTGAAAGTCAAGATCTTCCTGCATTCTCATGACTCCAGGGGCTCAGGGCTTTACAAACAAATGCCTACAACTGTACAGATTGTCGACAGCACAGATCAGAACCATTCACAGAACAAATAGCATTATGGGTAAATCCCCAAGCAGAACCAAAAGAGAATCAAGAGAATAGAAATGTATAGAATGACATCCCCTAAATGTGCCATTTTTAATACCCATGGGAAGCCAGGAGCTGCAACTGAGCCCCCTTCCACAGCAGTGCCTGGGACCTTGTCCTTGAGAGCCCTAATGCTGGACATGAGCCTGTCCATGAGATGGCCAAGATCCCCATGCAGGCCCTGGGCACTCACCCCACACGTCTTGAGCTTCCCAAGGGGGCACTTACAAACAGGATTCAAGGAGACAAATATGACTAATATTTACCATTTCCCCCTCCTAAAACAGATAAGCCCTAATGTATCTTAAGTACAGCTTGAAAAACTCCATAATGTGTCAACTTGACCAGCATGTGGTGCAAACATTTGCTCTAGTCTAGTCAGCACAAGTGGGTGGGTGCAGGACACTAGCATTGCTCCAATCTGGTAACTTTTTGTAGCTCCTGTGCACTCATGTGAATACCTGCAGAAGGTGCATGATGACAGCAGATAAGGGCCTGTTCTTCTACACCTGTGTGGTAACACCAGGTGAGGCTTCCCACTGCCAGCTCCTCGTGCGAGCACCCTTCTCCAGCCCCCAAACTACCTCACCCTGATATGCCTTGTCCTTGAGGCACCTTGCTTTTGTAGCAACCGTCCACTAGTAGCTTGCCAATACTTACTATGGTTCAAATCTCCCAGCAGAGCCAAGCCCATACAAATATGAGGGAGGGAATGTTGCAGAACCAAACCCATGGGTCTAGTAACCTGCAAAGCGGGAAGAGAAGCCTGGCTTCTTTCCCTCCTCAAAGTCACTGCCTAGATCCTGTCTCAGAATCACAGAAGTAGGGCTAGAAGGGACCTCCAGAGGTCATCTACAGTCCAATTCCCTGCCTGAGGCAGGATAAGCCCTATGCAAATTATCCTATACAAATCCATTGTCTAACCTAGTAGCCAAACCACATCAGTTCTTGCAGGGAGAAGTTAGAAACAGATCAAGGGAGGGAATAAACTGGGTGGATAGAGACAGAAGGCAGGGCAGGCTTGCACCTTCTAGACTAACTACATCAGAGCTGTAGAGCACAAACTGTGTAGTACGAACTCACATATGTTGCTGGGTACTGCGAAGGGATCTGCACAGATCTGATCTCGCTGCCTCCCCATGAAGCATGCCAGGGCTCACAAAAGCTTCCTACGCACCTCTTGATTCAGTTTACCTAGAAGGTGCAAATCTTCCCTTACTTCAGCCTAACTAACACAGCAACCTACTGGGGAGCGATACCCAGGAACAGCCTTCAACTACTGGAAGCATGGCTACAAAGAAGATGGAGTCAGGCTGTTCTCGGTGGTGGCAGAAAGCAGAACAAGGTGCAGTGGTCTCAAGCTGCAGCAAGGGAGTTGAGGTTCAAGATGAGGAAAAACTCTCATGGTCGGAGGGTAGTGAAACACTGGAACAGGCTACCTAGAGAGGTTGTGGAGTCTTCATCCGTGGAGGCTGTCAGGGTTGATGCTAAGAGAAGAAAAGACTGAGGGGGGATTTGATAGCAGCCTTCAACTACCTGAAGGGGGGTTCAAATGAGGATGGAGCAGATGTTCTCGGTGGTGGCAGATGACAGAACAAGGAGCAATGGTCTCAAGTTGCAGAAAGGGAGGTTTAGGTTAGATATTAGGAAAAAAAATTCTCATGAGGGGGGTGGTAGAACATAAGTTACCCAGAGAGGTTGTGGAACCTCCATCCTTGGAGGTTTTTAAGACTAGGCTACACAAAGCCTTGGCTGGGATGATCTAGTTGGGGATGGTCCTGCTTTGAGCAGGGGGCTGGACCGGATGCCCTCCTGAAGTCCCCTCCAACCCTCATTTTCTGTGATTCTGGTTTGTAAGGAATGGTTTGGATATGGCTGGTCCTGCCTCAGGCAGCAGATGGGACTAGATGACCTCTGGAGGTCCCTTGGGGCCTTGCTTCTCTAGGACCCGAGCAGACAAAGCCTTGCCTGGGATGATCTAGTTGGGGCTTGGACTGTTTTGAGGAGGGAGGGGCTAGATGCCCTCCCGACCTTTATTTCCTATGATCCCACAGCTCAGCCCTCTCCCTGCTCACAGCCTGAGACAGGGAGGAGACCCCTTGGGGGTGGGGGCCCCCAACCTCCCTTCCCCCCCATCCCAGGCCCCCTGAGGCAAGGGGGGGGGGGGTGATTCCCAGCCAGGTCCCGACCCCCCGCAGCGCGCTGGGAGCAGCCCCTGTGCCAGGTCCGGGTGCGGGAGAAAGGCGGGCCGGCTCCCACGGCAGGCGGACAGTAGGTTAGGAGGAGCAGGCGGCCGACCCACACCCCCCTCCGGGCCCCGCAGCTCCCGCAATGCGGCGTGGGCAGGGTATGGGGGGCAGCCGCGGACGAGGGGCTGCCCGCGCCGCACAGCCGCTGCCCGGCCAAGGTGACTCCGGCCGCGCTGCCCCCCCCCCAGTCCAGCCCCGCTCTTATGTAAGGGGCTGCACGCGGCCCGGGCTGCTCCCCGTCACGAGGGGCTGCCATGAGCTGCGGGCGGCGTGGGCGCAGCGGAGGGAGGGAGCGAGGGGGAGGCTGGCGCCCGCCCAGCAGCGCGGCCAGGGCCGGGCGGGAGCTGCGGAGCAGCACGGGGCGCCCCCTCCCCGCCGGCGGCCCCGCCCTCTGCGGCTAGAGCGGGGACCCTCGCGGTCACCTCAGGACCCGGCGCTGGCCGCGGGCACAGGCAGGCTGGAGGGACTGCCCGGCACCGGCCAGGCACCCGTGCAACGCCCCCTCCCCCAGAAATCCGGGACTTAACGACTGTTCAAGCTGCCACTGTAAACAGCTGCCCTCTCCCCCACATCTGCAAACACCTGCCCTCCCCCCACCTGCAAACACCTGCCCTTTTAAACACCTGCCGTCCCCCCCACCCGTAAACACCTGCCCTTCTCCCCACCCTTAAACACCTGCCCTTCTCCCCCGACATCCATTTTGATGCAAGCCCCAGATGCTGGACCCCAGGGTAAACCAGTCCTCTGTTAGTAACTGAGACATGTCCGTGATTCTCAATTGGGGCATGCACGCCCTACAGAATTCAGGAGACAAACCCAGAGGTGTCAAATAGGAACCCACATTCCTGCCTGCCATGGGCTTTCTGAGTTTTTTGCAGCAAGATTGTTCTAGCGTTCCCCACTCTGCATGCTGTACTTTGTGATTCTCAACTAGGACGCCATCTCACCCTGGGGTGCCGTGCAATATTACCGCAGTGAGGTGTGCAAACACCAGCACAGGGTTCACAAGATGAACCGTGGACTCCTGTCGGAAAGCTGTCTCACAAACATTCTGGCCTCTGTGCTCCAAGTTCCCTGCAATGCAAGAACTGCTCTAGTATTTTCCCTGGTTGAAGAAAACAGAGTGAAAGCTAAGAGCTGGCATTTTCCAAGAGGTGCCCTGAGTCTTAATGCAAACCACTGCTGCAATGAAAAGCTGGCAAGTCAGACACTTGTGCATCCGTATGCCAACATTGTGTTTACCTGATAGGGGAAGGGCGGCTCCAGCAATCCAGCCCTATTTGCCATGGCTCTGGATGCTGCATAGCAGAAAGAGCCCAGAGCCAGCCTCTCCTTGCTGTGACAGCCTTGCTCTAGAGCTGGCAGGCTTGGATTTCCCCTTTCTGCAGGCTGTGCAGGAGGGATCAGTTCACTGGCTCTGCCCTGCCATGTTCTCCTGACAAAGAGAAAGAGGCAAACAGTCAGTGGGATGGGAGCAGCATACCTGGTATCATGAATGCTTCATTCCCCCTGCAGTATTAGTGGCACTCCCCTTTCAGATAAAAACTCTCAGCAGGTAGCAGAGGTCATGGCTGGACATCTGCTTCTGTGTCAAGCAAATGCCACTGTCTGATTCTTGTTCCTTAGGAGATCCCAGTGACTTTGGAAATTACCAATCCACAGGGAGCATCTGGACAGAAGGAAACCCACAGCTGGGATCTCAGGTGGACTTGCAGTGAAATGCTATTTCCTCCATAAAGAAGAATGCTATGACTTAGAAGAGGCTATGTTCTGCCTCTTCCAACCTGCCCATTCAAAGCAGGGCACCACAGGGGTTCAAGGAGAGGATAGATCAAACATCAGGGGACAGTTAAGGTAGAAAGCAATTCACTGATGGAAAAACCACAGGACTTTCCCTTGTTGGGCATTCCCTTGGAACAGGGATGGGCAATTATTTCGGACGGAGGGCTGCTTACTGAGTTTTGGCAAGCCATCAAGGGCTGCATGACAGGCAGCCGGAGGTAGATAAATATTAATTTTCTTAATTTTTTAGGGGTCCCTCAGGCCAGATAGAATGGCCTGGTGGGACAGATCTGGCCTGCGGGCTGCATTTTGCCCACCCCTGCCTTGGAATGATGGTGTAATAGAGGCCTGAGGCCATCTTCCCATCCTGATCTAATGATCCTGGCTCCGTTGGGGACAGCAGACCAACTTGGATTTGTGCTCAGAGCTGGGAACCAGGACTCCTGGGTTCTGTTCCCACATTTATGGCAATGAAGGTGTATGGCACTGATTCTCAACCAGGTGCCATGCCATCTTAGGGTGCCTTGAAATCCTTTCAAGGGTGCCACAAGGTACCACACAATGTTAGCACTGTTAGGCGTGCAGACACGATTCACAAGAACATGTTTTCATGAGATTGAGTTTCATGATCAACATGAGCTCTCATGCCTTCATGAGATCACAAGATCGTATTTCCAGAGATTTCAAATAGGAATCCATTGCGTTTAAAACATTCTGACCTGTTGTGGCCTTTCTGCATTCTTTGCTACAGAAGAACCTATTGTTTTTCTGTAGTCAAAAAACAAAATACTAAATGCTGGCATTTTCTGAGGGGTACCATGAACCTAACAAGATTGAGAACCATTGGTATATGGTTTTGACACAACCCTTTTCTGGATCTCAGTTTCACCAGGGGATAATGCTACATACCAGGTGGTTTAACACATGTGGTTTAACACATTCAACAGCAAGTCCTCCGTATTGTTGTTTCTTACAGCCACTTCAGCACTGGGGAAGTTTCGTAGTTAAAGTTCCCCTTACCAGACAGCTTCAGGCTTTGAGGGGGGGGAAAAAAAACACTTTTATTTTTTTCATACAGTATAAAAGTAGGGGGTGGGGATGGTGACTATTTATATCATGGATTTAATTTATGAAGTGCAATGTTCTCACAGGCTGACCCTGCAGACCTGTGCTACAAATAAGAATGAAACCTTAATATAATTTAAAAGTCATATTAAGAACCTCAATCTTTCCTCTGCACATCTTGAGGTGCTTTACAAAGCAGGGCTGCACCAGTCCCACCATACAGATGGGGAAATGGAAGCAGGGCAGTGAGATTACTTGCCCCAGGCAAGTGACAGACCATGAGTAGAGCCCATCTGTCCTGCCTCCCAGGCTCGTATTCTAAACCCTTGCTCACGTGATGAAGAATTACTCTCAAGAGTCAGCCCCTTGGATCTAGTGGGGTGACTGCCATGGGAAGACCTTGGGGGAGTCAGGCCCCCTAATTAATCATGTAAACTCTACACTGTTTTTTGGAACAAGCTTGTAACCTCTGTTGTGTGCAAGAGCTCCTTGCAAGCAGCCTAGCTGGTATCAGGGGGTTACTTACATACATGAAGTTTCTGCAGGACTAAGGACAAAACTGGAATAGGGCAAATGCTGTTTGTCCTGCAACATCAACTGACTGAACCTCCAGACATGATACAGCTTGGGTAACAGCCGAGCCTCAATGAAAATGCAGCTCTTTCCTGGAAAAGGTATAATAAGGTAAAGAATCTGGCTTGCCTGGAAGCAAAAATAAATACTTGCTCACACACAGGCATTAGCTGGGAATGCGAGTGCCAAGTCACGTGGCACTGCAGCATGGCACATGTAGATGAACTGGGACAAAGAGGGCGTGGAGACTTACTGCCACACTCTCTGATGAGCAGCAGTGACCAGAGCCTCCCCTTCAATCAGTAAATGCAGAAGGACTTTCAGGTCTATTTTTAAGCTGCATGTTTGGATCCGTGTGATTTTCAGTTGCTCTGCCAGGCTGAATATTGTGGCTGTGGGAACAACAGATGGGGAGAGGTTTTTAGTGCATCCAAGTGCTTTTTTTGGAAGACTCAGAGGGTAAAATGAAACAGAGGGATCAGTTCCAGGTAAAACTAGACTCCTTGGCCTCTAAACTTTGTGAAGGCTTTTCTGATATCTCATAGTTTCATTTTCACTAAGAGCTAGATGTTTGTGCATGCCCTGAACAGAAACCTACTTCCTGCTATGTGGTGGGTAATTGTGTACTAGAAAAAAAACAACACTTCAAGTCCATAAGAGACAGGCCACACACAGTTCTATAGGACATATTTTATTTGCTTGCTGTGCTGCCTGGATACCTTGGTTAAGGATCAGGGCCCAGCAGGCTTCTGCTGTTCCCGCATAAGAAGGGAAACAGCACTGATATGCAGATCTGATCATGTTGGTGCATGGCACAGAAATCAGGGAGCAGCTTTGGGGTGGATGGAGGCAGCAAAAGCCATGTTTAGCTTCCTAGAGTCTGAGACAGCTTCTGCAGAACCAGCTTCACAAACTCTCTCTCAGGAATGAGTCTGGGCACGTGTAGAAGACTCCGAGAGTGAACAAGTGGTGTACTCCTTGAACACATTTGAGTCCAGAAGCAGTATGGGGTTGGCTTGGGATGCCAGTAGCTACCTCACTGTGTTATGATGCTGAAGAAAAAAAGACACTTGCCTAAGTCAGTCTTGATGGCGAGTACTTTCTGGAATCAGTAGCAAGAATCTCAGAGACTTCTGTGGGCTTCGCAGCTGACCAGTAGCGTTGCTGAGACTCAAAGGGCAGTGGACAGCTCTATGGGTTGATCTGGGTCATTTCCAGAGCTTTTCTTGGGAATGCTGAGACTCAACTCAGACCAGGGCAGGAAATAGCTGTTTCTCTAGAAGGTAAAAGCAGGACTGGAGAAGAGATCCTCTATATCTATTCCTCTGCTCTGGAGCACTCCAGAGCATCATGCTACTTACTGCCTTTTTATTACATGCAGTACAGGAGCCACAATGGTGAACCAGGACTCCACAGTACTAGGTGCTGTATAACTATGGAGTAGAATTATAGTACATTTCCTGCTCCAAAATACCCATGTGCTTTGTGATAGTTTGAATCCTTATGGTGGCTTCCATCCAAATAATTAAAGGGAGCAAATGCTTTTGCTCCAACACATCTCTCTCCTTATCCCCATTCCAGAGTAGAAAGCACCTGTCAAATGTTTTTAGATAATAACACAAAAGCAGTAGAAATTGCTACTCACTAGAATTATTTTTCAAATAAGAGCTCTGATGAGTTGCCTGTGCCCTGGGAATCATAACCAGGTCTTATGATTCAACATGTGCCCAGATGAAGTTTGCTAAATTGGTTCTGCAGCAGTCTCAGGCTCCAGAAAACAAAACCTGGCTTTTGTTGAGGTCCTACATAAAAAAAAATTAATGAATTGACCAACGTGAGAGAGAGAGAGAGAAGCAGTAGGCTTAGAATACACAGTCTAAGATACACTTTCCTGGGGCAGGATCTTGAGAATACAACAGGGCACATCCTCAGTTGGGGTGAATTGGTGAACTGGCATGACTCTGCTCCTTTACATCAGGAGAAACATGGAACAGGGTCATTACCAGAATGAATCAGACCAGAAGTCAGCTAGCCCAGCATCCTACCTGGTCAGAACCAGATGTTTCAGGGGAAGACCTTCTTGATAAGCACTTAAACAACTCCTATCCCAGACCCAGTTCATCCCTGGGGTGACTGCTAGGATGAATTTGACTCATTCATGTTTCTCTTATTTTGCCTTATTAAGGCAGTGTTGGAGTAATTTTGTAGCCATGATGGTCCAGTTTTGCTGTATTAACCTACTGTTGGCTGGAGGTCATTTCTCAAGTCCATCATATAGGTGTGGAGCCCTGGGAAACCTCCTGAAGTCAGCAGGAGCTGATCACATTGATGAGAGAAACCAAGATGCCAAGCCATGAACTGACTTATGGATATCAGGAAAAACTTCTTCATTGTTAGAAGTGAGGCAGTAGAATAACTGCCTGGGGAAGTTGTAGACTAAGGTTGGACTTCACTAGATGACTTTTGGAGGTCCCTTCCAGCCTTACTTCTCTCCGAGTCAGTTCAACAAGGTTTGCAGCATTAATCTAACCGTAGCTTCAGGTCATGCTAACCCTTACTCATGTGTAAATCTTACACCAGTAAACCCCCTGGGGGGATGGAAAAAAAAAAAAAAAGACAGATATGAGTGACTCAGAGATACCCAATCAGGCCCTAGAATGCAGACACTGTTGCATTTCACCAGGTCAGATTCCAAGCAGGGATCCCCAGTTAGAATGAATTGCTGCAGTTGTGCGTGCGGTTTTGTTTTCTGAATTGAAAATGACTAGCTTAGTCATGACTAATTATAGTGGCTCTGGAACGTGTGTGTAGAGGAGAAAGGGAGCTAATTGAGAGCCATTAGGAATCTCAAATTTGTGCGTCCTGAATTTCAAAGCGCAGGCATGTCCTAAGTTGGCTGGATGCAGGATTGGCTGGAGGAGGTCAAGTAAGCTGGGCTCTGCCAGACCCATTATCTTGTGCTCTGTGGACTGCAACGGGTAAAGCAGCAGCTAGCAGGCAACTCAGGAAGACCCAAAGGAATGCTATCCCATGCTCCCCCTCCCAGCACTAGCTAAGGGTGTGCTGCAGTCCACTGCATAGCTTACAAAGGACCTACACAAACAGTGGCATTTATATGTTTAGTTTCTCAGGGATAGACTGGCTTTCATTACGGATTAGATATTTAGAATTCCTGCCTCTACATGTCACACCAATTGCAGTATGGCACTATGTTGCCTGGTCAAAAAAGGGGCATAGGCGAGGCTTCCCCATCAGCAAAGGGGAGGGGGCTGGTGCCAGACAAAAACAAGCCCAGGATGGGGGGGGGGGGGGGGGGGGGGGGGGGAGGTAGAGGCATTCCATAGGCCCCTGCTACCTATTCTGAAGGGCACAGCAGAGGTTGGCATTTGGAGCAAGTTAGGTTGCCAGTCACTCATGACCTTGTCTACTCATGACCTTGTCTCTAAACTCCCAGGGAAGTCTGTTCAGTGCCTTAGGAGTGCTTGAAAAAAAACCCACAAACTCACCAGCAGGTAGGCAATATGCCAAGAAAATATAGTGCAGGCAGGAGGAGGGTGGGGAAGATTTTGATGCAAGCATGGATGCCAGCTCTGCACTGTTCTTCAAGCTGGCTAGAGTTTCCAATTAAAATAAAAAGGGGGTGGAGGGGAGGGCACAATATCAAGTTTTAAGATGTACAGTTTCCTAACCAAAGAGTTCAAAATACTCCACTGAGTACTGGTATTCCTTATACTGTGAAAATTACAGAACGATGATACACAAGGGGAGGTGGGGGGATGGATGAGGTGTTAACATTGCCCAACTAATGCCAGCTCTTATTTTGGGTTTTCTAGCCAAGTTTAGCATTAGATGAATTCCAGGATGGGAGCAAACATAGTAAAGTCAACTGTCCTTAAAGAGTCCCAGCTCCAGAGCTGATGCAACCCTTGCCTGCTCCTCTGAACCTGAACCCTCTCACCTCTATGATGCATTGCTGTGAATCACCATCTATATCTTGGCAGGAACTGGGCTGCAGGTGAAAACTCCTGACTCCGCAGCCAAGCTCCTGGAGGACGTGACAAGCTAGATCCAATGAGACATGAGTTTGCTACGCCCCAAAAATGCATCTCACGTGCTGATTTGGGAAACATGGCCCCTCCCTGCCAGCATTCCCAGAAAGCCAGTACAGGTGATCTTCAGCTAAGAGATGTGATTGAAACCTTTCCTGTGCTAATGGCTGCCATCCAGTTCCCAAGTATTAATTTGGAAGAGCTACCCTTGCAGATCAGGCTCCTTTACAGGGCTAGCTGAGCTGATCCAGCATGTGCAGGGCATGGCTGGCTGCATCTGGGATGCGTCCTAGAAGGTTCAGCAACTCTAGAAGGAGCCTCAGCTTGCAAAAAAGGTTAGTTCTGCTCCTGCACGTACCATTATGGTCACTAGAGCACTTTTAATGGTTCAGAATCCACAAGAGGCAGCAGTATAGTACCAGTTATGCCACAACCTTAGAACTTAAGAAGCTCAGATACCTCTGTTCCCTACCACACTTCCTAGGCAAGTTATCCACCTGTGCCTCAGTTTTCTCATCTGTAAAATGGAAACAATAGCACAGCCTTGTCCCAGGGGCTTGCAAAGATAAATGCATTAAAAGCACGGGGTACTCACAGCCCATACTGGGGCCACAGGCATGCTGAAGAGTGAAACAAGGTATTTTTTTCTAGTATTCCAATTCCCTAACTGGAACAATAGCCTTCCTCCATTCTTGAGGAAGACATTTGCTAGTCAAGCTGTGGGTGAATGGAGTCCATCAGAACTCCCTCACTCAGTCTTAAGGGATGCTGCATTTGGAGCAGCTCAGTAATGGCTAGAATACTGCATGGTGGCCTGGTCATTGGGGTAGGACACTAGGGTTGCTTTGCAGCTAAAGTAGACTTTAAACAGTAGATCAGGGTGGTCAACAAGTAGCATTGTGTACCACAGGTGGCAAGAGAAGCTTCTGTCTGGAACATAGAAGATAAGGACACAGTAGTCAGGGTGGGTGTGGGGTTTAACTTGGGGTACACCTGCCCAGAAGGCTGGCCTCCACTTCCCTAGAGCATATTAGATCAACACACCTGTCCAGGAAAACAGGCAAGGAGGGCAGAGGATGTCACACTAAGCATCTGTGAAGTCCTGGCTAAAAGGACAGTACTCAACATATTGGTTGAGGTTGCTGCTTCCAGTACCTATAGGCCCACAGCTCAGGAACCTAACAGAGCTCCCAGACAAAGAAACAACCCAAGAACCATACACATTTGAGGGACAGGGCCCATTTCAAGTTACATCCCTATAATTGACAGTAGAGAACAGAATACTCTTGGGAAGCCCAACATGCACATAAAGAGAAGGGTTTAACACCATCTACTTTAAGCAATTGGCTTCCATTGCCTAGGAGAGGAGCTTTTGCTTTGACAAAGGCTGCCTCCCAACTGGCCATAGCTGGTCAGCAACCCCCTGAGAAAGTACTACAGTCTAACCTTCAGAGTAAGAACAGCAGAAACTTAGTGCCAAAGGCTCTCACAGCCCCCAAGACACCACCCCTGAAGCCCATGTTACCCATGCCCCTTGCCAGGTATACAACTCAAGGTCTCACCCTCTCATCAGAAAGGAAACTTAGACACATAGCCCAAAGTCCCAAAGGCCACATGCCCAGTTTGGGGCTCACAGGTCCCCAGGACATTTACCTCTAAGACCATCACTGTTAGGAAGAAAAGGTGGAGGAACCCAGGCTCATCCCATCCTCTAGGCTCCTGCCCAGGGATCTAAGATTCAGCAGCAAAGGCTTGTTTCTGCCAAGTCCTTCCCCAGCTCCCTAAGCTGCACCTTACCTGTCCTACTTAGCAATCTGTCTCCCTACTACTCCTTCCACTACAGTAAATTACCAGCATTAACCACCCTCCCCATCACTATTCTACCTGGACTGCAAGTCTTTTATAGCAGCTGGCAGCTTGACTCCAGCTGGAAGAGGTGGGGGGGGGGGGAGGAAGGATAATGAGGCTTTTCATTAACCCTTTCCAAATTGCTTCTGGGTGGGATGAATTGACCTTCATCATGCTCAGGTTATGGTACTATAGGGTGTACTCTAAGGAGAACTGTGGAACTCCAGCCTGGGACAGACTGAAGCATGCAGGGCAGCGCACTCAGAGCACTGCACACCACTCCTGCCTGCTCATGCTTGCACACAACAAACTAGCAAATGAATCCCTCTCCTGGATCTGCGAGTGGGGCTGCTGCAGGCATCCCTGGATTGGCCTCCTCACTGTGAGCTCATTTGGTGCAGGCGTGGGTAGGTGGCATGTGCTCACATATACCCCCTAGACCTGCTAGGGACATCCCCCCCTTAGACGAGGGGATAGAGGAGCAGCTACCTCTCTGCTAGTGACCCAAAGGAATCTATCAAAAGAGCTGGTTTGCTCATGATTGCCAAGGTCCAAAATAGGCATCTTCCATCACCACCGCACCAGCACCTTGTTCCCCAAACTCATTCCCTTGCAAACTCCACCCCGCCCCCAAGGAGCGGGAGAGAAGCAGCGGCAGAGCTGCTACTACCGTTTGACCTGAATAATATGGATTGCAGCAGCTCTGGCTTGGCACTGCTACCTGGCACCCAGCGTAACTGCTGCGCAGCTCACCCCCTCACTCCAGCAGCGGACAGATTACAAAACTGGGGCACCCTTGTTTGGCAAATGTTGTACTGAACAAGGCAAAAAGCAGCTGCCGTTCCAGTGGCCTCGTGAGCAAGCCCTGTGATGGCAAAAGGGGGCAACCGCCACCCGACCTGCCACCTTTCCTTTGCGGTTTCCTTTTGTGACACCCGACTGCTCCAGTTTCAGAGTCTCTGGTTTCCCCCCACCCCCTCCCCCTGCTTCTGAATTTCCTACAGCAGAGGGGGCTTCGGATTGCAATAGAGAGCTGTCCTATATTTCAACAAGGGAGATGCAGCTACAAAAGGGGGGCGGGGAGGGGTGCTTTCCACCCCAGCATGTGACTGTTCTCCCTCCTGCACAAACACACCTCGTTCTTGAAAGCACCTTGCCCTTTGCAAACACTGCTTTGCAGCCTGCTGGAGCTTTGCAAACACAGGGCTCTAACATCACGTTAAGCCATCACGTTTTCCAGGGCTTGGGTCGGTTTTTTGTTTTCTTTTTTGGGGGGGGGGGTTGTTTTTTTGTTTTAAGCCTCAGTCTCTTTTGATCCCTCACGGGAAGCAGCAGCAGAAGCAAAGTCACTCAGCAGGAATTCACATGCTCCAGCCACACAGACAAGGGATTGAGGGCAATGCCCAGGGAACTACAAGTCCCACCAGGCAGCGGGCTGGGCAAGCGCCTTGGCTCGCCTGTCCGTGAGCCGGGTGCTTGCAGAAAGTGTGTCACTGGGGCACGAGGCTCTCCCTGGGAATCACATGGTGGATGCTCCCGAGCCGCGTGCTGGAGACTGCGCAGCTGCAGCAAGACCCAAGCAAAGAGGCTGCCGCTGGAGAGCCCTGGCACAGTCCAGGATTGCAGAGCGGAGAGAGGCAGCGCCGCACAGGGCTCCCGTCTGCTGCATGCACCGGCTCAGCCCCTGCCAGCAGCCACCGCCCCCCGCCGGGCTCTGATTAGGTGCCAAGCGAGGATCGCGGGCATCCTCCCCGCCAGTGCAAGGGTTGCACAGCAGCGCCGGGCTCTACCTGCCCCCGGCCAGGTGCTCCGAGCGGGAGCTCGCCGCAGCCTCCGCTGCCCCCCTCCGCCAGCTGGGCTTGAATGCGAGCGGGCCGCTGAAGGATGGCAGCCACGGACACTAACAACAACACAGGTAACTGCCGAGCGGGGCGGCTGGCACCCCCGTGCCCACCCGGGACCCCCCGATCTCCGCCGCGTGCCCCCTCCAATGCGGGCTGCAGCTCTGCCTGCCGCCCCCGGGTGCTCCGCGCTGCCCTTGGCTGCACCTTGGGGACCGGGGGGCTGTACTCACTGCCGCCCCCTCCCTGCAGGGAGACAGGCTGGAGGGAAGGGAGCCCCGGTGGGGGACGGGGACTGTGCTCCCCCGGGGTCGCCCGCGCCACCCCTTGTCACGCTGCCGCAGGGACTCCAGGTCCCCCCGGGGGCGCCCTCCGCCCCCCTCTCCCCGCCCCTGCTTCCTGCCCCGGGCTCCTTCCTGGCTCACGTGTCCCCCTCCCTGGCGCTGCCACGTGCAGGGTTTGTTTTCCTCGCGGCCCCGCCCCACCCCCTCCCATTGGTCGCCGGCCCCCCATTACATCATCGCTCCCCCTCAGGCCCCGCCCCGCCGGGCTCCAGTGACGTTCCACCCGGAAGCGGGGACGCCGCCGCGCTCCCCTCGCCCCCAATGGGCAGGGGGCTGAAAGAGGGCGGTGACTGCATAACGGGGCCGTTGGAGGGGTGGGGCGCAGGTGACGCGGGGGGGGCTGTGCAGCCAATGGGGAGCCGGGGGCGGGGCAAAGCGTGATGGGCGGCCCCGGGAGGAGTAGCCACGTGCGGCCGGAACACGTGGAGGTGGGACGTGCGGCCGCCTGAGCTGGGCGGGTGCGGGCGCCGTGGCCGGGATTCCCCTCGGGGACAATCGCACGGCGCGGGGCTCCGGCAAGCACGGGGCCGGGGCTGCCCCGGGGCTTGGGGCGCCTGCGGGATCCCCACGGGGGTGCGTGTTTCGGAGCTGGGGGCCTGTAAGGTGCTTCAGTGCGCCCGCAGACCCTCTGCCTCGGGCAGTAACTGGCCTGATCCCCAGGGCGGGGGGGGGGGGGGGACGGGGACTAGCTGCTGGGTGCCCAACGGGTTTAGGCACCTAGGGGTGGCGGCAGGGGGGTTAGGTACAAAGGGGGCTGGAAGGTCAAGAGGTTTAGGCACCTGGAGAAGAATGGACACCCAAGGGGTTTAAGCCTTCGAGGGGGGCTTGGTGGCCAAGGGGTTTAGGCTCCCAGAGGCTTGGTGACCAAAGTCTTCAGGCTCCCAGGGGGCTGGGTGGCCAAGGGGTTTAGGCACCCATCTCCCTTTACCCTCAATGAGAGCTTGGCCCAGAGACACCCACACAAGTGTGCGGCCCTCTGTGTTTTGCCCAAGGTCACAGGGGCAGAGCTCGGGCCAGGACCCCACATCGTGTTCCAGTATTGTATGCTCCCTGGAACTGGTCCAAGGCGGCAGTGTCTCCCTGTGATACAGATGGATGGAAGTTATGCCCCCAAGTGGATGCCCCAGTGGCTTAATAACCCTTGTCCACCCCGACTGTCATGGGACACGTAGTGGAGTGACCAAGCAGGCTCCCCCGCCCCCAGTGTTGCCCCATTGTAGGCTGGCTTGTGTCAGGGGCATCTGCTAGACATGCCCTGTGGGCCGAGTGACACATGGCCTGGCTCAGAGCTCGTGTGCTATAGCTGTTCTGGCCACGTGTCCAGATGCTCCTGACTCATCTCGGGGAGATGGGTGTCGTGGGAAGTCATGTCTGTTCCTTGTCTGCCAGCTGGGTGTGGAGATTTTGAGGGTCCCTGTTCAGGTCCTCGTACACACCCTTGTGCCTCAGAGGCACTTCCTGGGGAAGGCACCAGCCTTCACAGCTCCCCCCTCCCCACAGGCTGAAGGGGAGTGGGCTGGAGGGGCACAGTTCCTGTGGCCTGTTTGCTGAGATCTGCTTCCCAGCCTGGGCTATTTAAAGACAAGGAAACAAATGCACCAAAGCTGACGCTGCAGTTGAGAGCAGCCTGCGCTGAGGGCGTGTGGGCAGGGACAGAGGCTGGAGGAGCTGAGTTTGCATCCTATTTCCTTACATATTTGCTAGAGCCTCTGGCTTTGCTGGGATTCCCTTCCTGGAGCCCCACACCCGCCCTGCCCTGCCCTGCCCTCTGACTCATTCAACCCCTCCTGAAAACTCTGTGTTTAAAAAATAAAACTTTGTTTTCTCTTGCCATTTCCTTCCACTAACCCAACCCCCTGCCAGCCCCTAGCCCTGTGCCAATGACTTTCAGCCCAGTTAAGAGCTGGCTTCTTGTCATTCTCCTGCATTCCCTGTTCAGTGCTGCATTGCTGTTCTCACTGAATCAATCAGAGCAGCTGCTTGATTTCCCCCTTGAGCTGCTTCCAAAAAAACTTCTCTGAGCTGAAAGGTGTAGGGGCACCCCCTCCATTTACATTGTTGGGACAGGGGCTGTGTTTTCTTGTAAGCCCACTGCCAAAGCTGGCTTTGCTCCCTAGAGCTGGGCTGGGTCCCTGACTAGTGAATCAGTGCAGCTTTCACACTGATTTGCACCAGCCCAGCTTTGGATCTGGCCCTGATGCTACACTGAAATCTACACACATTCCTCTCCCCAACGTGCAACAGCAGTGAGGGAGGGAGGCATTTCCTGAGCATGGCTGTAACCAGTCCCCGTGAGCAGTTTCTTAGTGACCTCCCTGTATTATCATTCCTGGCTCTGCCGCGGCACGTGCAGGCGGCTGGTGACCTAGCATGGATGAGTCGCCAGCATCGGTCACTGACCCAGTCACAAGGCCTGGCCATGTTTCTGGGTCACCAGCGGCTGTGATCAGGGTGTGCCAAGCCCTAGGCGTGTTGGAGCAATTAGTAGCAACTGGCCCCTGTGTCAGCAGAGCCCGCACATGTGCTCTCCGCTGCGTTTTGTCATCCACTTTGGGATGCGGCTGGTGTTTGTGCTCTAGGCTCCTGGCTCTCCACCGCCCTTGCTACTTGCCATGCGCAAGGCAATGGAAGTCCCAACTGCCTTCTGGTTCTTGTTTTCCCTCTGCAGTGGCCTGAGTGACCCCAGATCCCCCTAGGAGTCTACCTTCCCCCTGCAGTGCTGCTGAGCATGACAGCCGCTCCCATCCCTTGGATAAACAAAGGTGCTTTGGTCAAGCACCAGCTTTCCAGGATGGGGCTCCTGGCTCCCATCCTGTGTATTGGCCTCCAGATCCTTGGTGAGCTCTGTTCCTCAGAGCCAGAAGCAGATGGGGCTGTGGGATGCTCTCCAGGGCTGGCTACCTCTGGGGGCACCTGGGACTGTGGGATGTCTGCCTTTCAAACCCCAAGGGGGAAAGAGAGGGGCGTTAGAGCTTTTGTAAATGCATGAGATTGCACATCCCCATTGGGGCTTGCAAACCCCATTCCCTTGAAGGGACTGGGGGAACTCTGCAGATCTTTGCAGTCTGTGTAGGAATATGGTGCTGGGGAACATGGGTAATCTGAGGAACACATGCACCCCCTGGCACTCACATGCACAGCTTTCACACACAGCACACTCGTCCTGTCTCTCATGCCCCCCCCCATACATACGTGCACATATATGCAGCAAGCCTATGCATGCACCTCTGTCCATTCCTTTGTGAACACATGCACATCCCCCTGGCATATATGCGTGCTAATCCCATGCATGCACACAGACATGCCGTGCACATGCTTGGCCCCTACTGCGTGCAGGCATGTGTGTGCACATCTGTTGACCCCCTGTGTGGAGCTTTGCATGCACATGCTTGCACCCAGCTCATGAGACACACGTGCACCCTTCTGTTCACACACAGAGCACATGTCCCTATATGTGTGTGTGCCCCGACCCCCTTGCCCACACACCCACTCCCCAGCCCTCTCCGTACTGCTGTCTAATTTCACTGGTTGTAGAAGTTCATTATGACCGTACCCCTCCCGGTGTGTCTGCCTGTGGCAGGGGTGAGGGAAATGGAGAGGAGATGCCTTCCCCATACCACCCCCGCCCTCCACCGCGTCCTGCCTGTCCTTGGCGCGGCTGGAATGCTAACGCTGGGTTTGCTGTACCTGTGCGGTGCTCCGCAGCAGCAGCAGCTGCCACTGCACTGCAGTGCAGAGGGGGGCAGGGAGGGGGAGATGTAGCCCAAGGATGTTTCAGGCTGAACCTCAGGGGAGTTGTTCCTTGCACCAAGGATCAGCACACGGAGTGCCAGCCTTGGGCTGGGGGGAATGTCACTGAGGTTGGATTTTAACTCTTGACTGGCTGGTGAGCCACAGCCTAGGAAGGAGCTGCAGCAGAGTAGGGTCCCTCGAGTCCTGTCATGCCCCTTATCTGAGCACCGGAGCTCAGACCTAATGGATAGGGCTGGTCATTTCCCCCCCCCCCCAGTTAAGTTAGCTCTCAGCTTACCCAGCTCTGGGGCTACAGAGTTTACTCCCAGCCACCTGAGTGCCAAGCAGGGCAGTGAGGGAGAGGGGGCATGGCCACTGGGTTTATCCACAGCTCCCTGCTGTAGGTGCCCTCATGGGGCTGAGCCCCTCTCTCTGAGAGGATGGAGGGGTGATGCCAACCTGGCAGGGGTTGTGAGGTTGAATTCACTCATGCCTGTGCCTGGTGCTGAGATCTGTCAAGGGCTGGGTTGGGTGAATTGCTGCCCTGAGGGATTGTACTCCTGGTGGGAGCACAGCCCTGAGGAGCTGAGATCCAGGGTGGAGGGGGGCAGTGGAAATGGCTCCCAATGTGCCAGGGAGCCTGAGCACTGCCCACTGGGAGCCCCTCTTGGGTCTAATGGCTGGGAGCCTTTCACTCCTTGCACCCAGTGAACCGGGGGGGCAAGCGTGTGCAGGGCATGTGTGTGTGCATGCATGGGATTAGCACGCATATATGCCAGGGGTGTGTGCATGTGTTCACAGAGGAATGGGCAGGGGTGCATGCATAGGCTTACTACATGCATGTGCATGTATGTATGGGGGGGCATGAGAGACAGGACGAGTGTTGAGCCTTTCACTCCTTGCATCCAGTGAACCAGGGGGGACCCACCCATGTGTACAAGAAGGGATATTGGGATGCAGTTACCTGTCCTGTGGGGCTGGATTGAGACCCCCAACTCATGCCCTAGGTGGCTCACCAAACAGCTGTTGGTGGGAAGGGGTTTGGTTATGGCTGTGTTAGATTGGAGTTGGCGCCCCCTAGAGGGGAAGGGCCTTGCATGCCTGTCCCCTGACCCCGGAACCAGCCAGTGCCCCCACCTTGGGACCCAGTAGAGGGGAGGTCTGCCTGGGTGCTTCCCATACCCGCCCAGCCCACCTGCCTCCTGCTGTTTGGCCTTACTAGAGCCAGTGCCCCCTACAGGGCAGCACCTTGTGTCCCATTCCCCACTCATCCCGAACCATGTGGTCTTCCTTTCATGCTCTGTGACTGGGGGGGTTGGAGGGCTCTGTACTGTGATGGGGCACCGTTCCCTGGTCTCTAACCCAGACCCTCTCTGATTCTCTCACAGGTGGTGTGATCAGCTATGTGGGCTCCAGTGGCTCCTCTCCCAGCCGTACCAGTCCTGTCTCCCTGTGCAGTGACAGCTCCAACGGCAGCTTCCAGTGTGGCTCGCAGGCTTTCCCCTCCTACTTCCCACCCTCGCCGACTGGCTCCCTGATCCAGGACACAAGGCCGTATGGCGGGGGAGTGCTGGGCTCCCGGGAGGATGGTTCCCCTTCCTCATCCTCCTCGTCCTCCTCTTCCTCGTATGGCTCTTCTGGGACCTCCCCTGGGGGCCTGCAGGTTGCCATGGATGATGGCAGGCGCATCTCTCCTAGCAAGACCACCAGCAGCATCACAAGTGAGTGCAGGGCTGGAAGTACAGAGGGGTCTTCCTGGGGTGGGCACTGGGGTGCTTTGGTGCTCTTCACCCAGGGCCAGAACTCAGCTCCTTTCCATCAGATCAGCCAGGTTTCTGCTCTTGCCCCATGGCTTTGGTGGCCTGCCCAGTATGGAGCTGCCTGTGGGGGATCCTAAAGCCCACAACTTCCTCCTTCCTACAAGGTGGGGTGGGGACACAGATGGCCAGGCAACCCCTGTGGGCACTTTCAGGGAAGGAGCTCCACCCCCCAACCCACAGATTGGCTTACCACCCTTCCCAGGGGCTGGTGCACGGAGATGGGATCTAACCTGGGTGTCTCTCTCCCTTGGCAGAGCTGAACGGGATGGTCCTGCTTTGCAAAGTGTGCGGAGATGTTGCCTCCGGGTTCCACTATGGGGTCCATGCCTGTGAGGGCTGCAAGGTAAAGGACAGGGCAGGGCAGAGAGGGAGACATGGCGTAGGCAGCACCTGCAAAGCTCTGAGTGCAGTTGGGAGCAAAGAGGGGCACTTCTGGGGTTCAGCTCAGCTTCATATGGACGAGAATCAGGATCCTTCTAGCATCTTGGTTAGGCACGATCCCCTGCCAGTGGGTGTGAGAGCACCCCCTGCAGGAGCACTGGAGAAGTAGCAGGGATGCACCCAAAGCCCTTCCAGCTGGACTCTGGGAAAATCTTTCTCTTCAAAATTTCCTGTCACGTTGGTTCATCCCTCCCACCGTCTTGGGCAGGGATTGCAAAAACAAGCCAAGTTTGACTGCCAGGATCAAGTGGCTGCTTTATCCCAGAATGATTTGGGCCTCATATTACAACAGTGGAGGGAGGATTCTCTCCCCTCCAGGCTCCTGTGTTGCTTGCAAACAGCTGCACTGTTCTGGGGAACTTCACTGTTGAGGCAGGGGCCAGACCTGAAAGATGTTCAGCCTCAGCTGGTTATTTTTCCTGAGTCAAGGGGAGGATGAGGATGTGGCTAGAACCTGTTACTGATGGAGAACTGTAGGCCACCTGCTTTCTTGCATAGCTTGTTTGTCATAAGTTTGTTCCTGGTGGGCTAGGGGAGGTGGATTGAGGGGTTCCCAAGAGTAAAGTTGGGTGGCCACCCTGTGATGGATCTGGGGGGCAGCACTGGGGGCACGAGACACTAGAAGCCTAGGGCTCCAGTGTGGGGTTGGAGCTGTGCCTCCCAGCCTGTTCCCACTTGTGGCCTCCATCACTGTTAGAGATCACAGCATTGGCCCCTGCAACTCACCCCTCCTCTGCCCTGTGCTCTCCATTCCAGGGTTTCTTCCGCCGCAGCATCCAGCAGAACATCCAGTACAAGAAGTGCCTGAAGAATGAGAACTGCTCCATTGTCCGGATCAACCGGAACCGGTGTCAGCAGTGCCGCTTCAAGAAGTGTCTCCTGGTCGGCATGTCCCGTGACGGTGAGGCCCAGTCTGGCATGTGGAGGGAGGGGGGGCAGGTGAAGGGGAGACCCTGCCTGGGATGCCAAGTTTTTCCCACTTCATTTATTGGTAGGGTAGTGTCTGGAGGTGGCAGTCAGGGTCTGGGCCCTTGGAGCTGGGTGCTGCCAAAGGACCCAGGGTGAAAGGGAGGAGGTCTGTATAGTTCCCTCCATTCTACCTGGCAGGGGTGAGGAAGGGCCAAGTGGCCACTATGGGGAATTGGTTTCAGAGCTGGGGTTAGAGGTCATGGCTCCCTGCCCTGTGATCTGACCTGTAGGCTGGGCCGTGCCTTGATGGCAGCAAGTCAGTTCAGGGGAGAGGAAATCAAAGGACTTACAGGGAGGCTTCTGGGTTGCTGAGCAGAGCTTCTGCAGGATGGGGGTGCCTGCTTGTGTTGAGGGGAGAATTGGGGCTCCCTATCTGTGCTCTGCCTCATGTCTGATGCTAATGCCTGCCATTTTCTCTCTGCAGCTGTGCGCTTTGGGCGCATCCCCAAGCGCGAGAAGCAGCGAATGCTGGCAGAGATGCAGAGTGCCATGAACAACATGGCCAACAACCAACTGAGCGGGCAGTGCCTGCCCGATGGCTCCCCTGCAGGGCACCCCCAGCCCACCAACCCCCTGCCCTGCCATCAGCCCCAGCCGCAGCTCCCCGCCTCCCCCCAGCAGCAGCAGCTGCTGCCGCCGCAGCCCTGCTTCTCCCAGTTCCCACAGCAGCTGACGCCCCCACGCTCCCCCAGCCCCGGGGACGCAATGGAGGACGTCATATCGCAGGTGGCTAAGGCACACAAGGAAATCTTCGTTTACGCTCATGACAAGCTGGGGACAGCTCCGGTCCCTGCCTGGGACAATGATGCCCTCAACCGGGAGAACGACCGTTGCTCCAATGGGTACCACGCCAGTGGTCTCTATCGCCACGACAACAACAACCTACCCCACCCCGACACCCCTCGTTTCTCCACCTGGCATGCCAGCACCCCCAGTGCTTGCCACCAGAACAACATGAATGGGCATCGCCTCTGCCCTTCCGCCTACCCCTCCTCTGCCCAGGAGGCCGAGACGCTGGCCGGCCAGGGCAGCCGGTGGCAGAGAGGCACCAAGGACATCCTGCCGGTGAGTCCCAGTGCCCCACAGTGGGGAGCCCAACTGGGACAAGTGCCCCTGAGCCGCTGACCCCAGGAGTATATTTAGCTTCTCTAATCCCCAGTAATCGCCTTGTCTCTGACGCCAGGCGGGCACGGACAGTCCTGTCTGTGGCTCTGCAGTGCTGATCTCCACAAGGTGGGGGCTGGCAGGCAGGGGAGTAGGGGTTCAGCCAAGATCAGGGGCCTTTTAACAGTGTTGGAAACTGAAAGATCTGATGGCGAGATTCCTCTGATGGTCCCCAAAGGTTCCCAAGCCTAGTTGGTTCCCAGCCAGTGGCCTGGAGCGAAACCAACAGCCAGAAAGTGAAAGTGAGCAGGCTGGTCACCATAGGAGGTTGTAGGTTAGATCTGATTGGGGTCACATTTCTCCTGGGTTTGGATAACCCAAGGGGCCATGAAGGCAGGGATAGAGATGGGTCTTTTGGCCCCCACCCCATCATGTCCCAAGGGTCTGGGTGACATTCTGATTTCTCTGTGCAAAGCCCAACCTTGCCCATGCTGAATGGGAGCAGCCTTTTGCCAGGATCAGTTTAAGAGCTGTGGGGGACAGGGCAGCTGCCACCCTCCCCTGGCACTGGCTGTAGTGGGTGACTCATCTCATTGCACTTTGGCCTGTAACTGACACTCCTGTCCTGGTCTCCCCCTCTCCCTTCTTACTGCAGGCTTGCCCCATGAACATGCACCCACCTGGCCGGAGTGGCCGCACAGTGCAGGAGATCTGGGAAGATTTCTCCCTCAGCTTCACACCCGCCGTCCGGGAGGTGGTGGAGTTTGCCAAGCACATCCCAGGCTTCCAGGATCTGTCGCAGCATGACCAAGTCGCCCTCCTCAAAGCCGGCACCTTCGAGGTAGGCTCCCCTGGCAGAGGCTGCAAGAACTGCCCTTGACTTTGTGGCCTCTGGGGTCGTTAGTGGGGCAGCTGTGGGAGGAGTTCATAGTGAAGGAACTGGTCTTAGAGCCTCTTTTAAAGTAGATATTCTGGGTACTGATGGAGAGTGGGGGACAGATACACCTACAGATGTGGGGGATAGGCACAGCCTCCCTTCCCCTGCACAAGCCCCTCTTTATAGAGACCTATGGGATCTAGCCCTTTTGGAGGACGGGGCAGCCCCACAGGTCCCCTAATAGAGGCCCTCATGGCTCCCCCTCCTGCTCACCTGGCCAGCAGCTGTGCCCAGGACTTGCTTTTTCTGTTGGGAGCAGTCACTTAGTCGGGTCCCCGCTTTCTACCCAGGCTCACCAGATGTGTGGGTCCATCCACCAGCAGCTGGTGCTCACCCTTTCAAGAGGGCTGGTTTGTGGATCTGCCACTCCACACCCCCTTGGGCTGGCTGCCTCTTCTGGCAGGGAACCCCTTGGCTGCAGAGAGGCAGGGGGGCAGGTGGGCCCAGAGGCTGCCCCAGAGCATCACAACTGTCATGTTCCTGGTACCAGGTGCTGATGGTGCGTTTTGCCTCGCTGTTCAACGTGAAGGAGCAAACGGTGACCTTCATGAGCCGGACAAAGTACAGCCTGGAGGAGCTGTGGGGCATGGGCATGGGTGACCTGCTCAACTCCATGTTTGAGTTCAGCGAGAAGCTCAGCGCCCTGGAGCTCACCGATGAGGAGCTGGGCCTCTTCACTGCTGTTGTGCTTGTCTCTGCTGGTGGGTAGCAAGTGCCCTGTGAGGAAGCAGCTTCCTGGGTCTGGTGGAGTAGGGAAAACTGGCAGAGGGGGATCACGACTGCTAGGGATCCAATGGTGGGGAAAGGAGTAGGGAGGCACGGGGATATTAAAACAGCTCTGAGTGGAATGGAAAGTTCGGGATCCAGTTCAGGGATGTGCTGTGAGACCAAGGAGTTGGGAGTCTGTTGCAGGGATCTGCCATGAGATCAAGGAGGTGGGGACAGCGCAGGGGTCCAGCGTGGCACGGTTGGGCTGTGGGCTGCTTGTGCTCTCTGCCCAACTCACGGCCTGTCCATCCCCCTCCCCATAGACCGCTCCGGCATGGAGGACACGGCGCTGGTGGAGCAGCTGCAGGAGACACTGATCCGTGCCCTGCGTGCCCTGATTCTGAAGAACCGCCCCACAGAGACATCGCGTTTCACCAAGCTGCTGCTCAAGCTGCCTGACCTGCGCACCCTCAACAACCTGCACTCTGAGAAGTTGCTCTCCTTTCGCATTGATGCCCAGTAGGGCCCCTGCCCTCCCCCCAGCCCCTGAGGGACACCAGCCAGACTATTTATACCACAACTAAACTGACTACTCCTCGAGGACACGGACCCCCGCGCCCCCTCCCCACCCTCCCTCCCTGGGCCGAGGGTCCTTCTGTAAATATGACCTGTGTATATGGGAGTTGTGGATCTCACGCCGCTGCCCTGTGGAGGCCTGGAGCCCCGCAGGGAATAATATATTTAAAGCAATGCCTCTGCCTGGACAGCTCCTTCCTGAGCAACCGTGGCCACCCTACTTCCAGCCCCACATCCAGGGATCAAAGATCACCTCTGGCCCTCCCCTGTGCCGCAGTCCCTTGAGGATTTGGCCATCTGCCATTGCACGCAATGCTCACCTGGTCTGTTGAAGCAGAGGGGCTGACAGTCTGGACACCTGGGTTCTCATGTCTGTTGTTGGAGGGGAGCAGGGTGGCACTATGAAGTCATGGGGGTGGGGGTGCTGACATTCAGAGCTGGGTGGACTGTGGGGCTCTGTCCCCAGCTGCTTTGCTAATCCTGCCTATCTCCCCATCATGCTGAGCCAGGACTCACTTTGCAGAGCTCTGGCACCTTCAGCCCAAAGAGGACCCTAGTGTGTTCCAGTCTCCAGTGGCACAAAGCCCACATGTTGCTCCAGCAGCTGCAGAGGTGTGGGCGATGGTCACCCTGCCATCCCCAGGCAGGAGTCACTCATACCCTCAATACTGGCTCAGCCTCTGCAAGTGGCATGTTGCCAGGAGTGACGGGGGGGCAAGGGGTTGTCCAAGCAGCATCTCCTGCTCCAACTCAGAGGGCGAGAGTGTCCATGGACTCAGCCTGGCCTCCCATCACCAGTGTGTGGTAAATTGATGCTGGAGGGGAGTGGATTGGGAAGGGCTTGCTGCCCCCCAGCTGCCAATCCATCACTGCTTCCTGCAGAAAGGAGGAAGGGCTGCTCGATTTCCCTAGCGCTGCCTGTGCCCTGTAGGACACACAGTCCACCCTGGCACCCCCTGCTTCCTGCGGCTGCCCCCAGTGCAGCCAAGGACTACCAAAGCTGTTCCAGCAGCACAAGGCCAGCTCTGCTACTCCCAGGATGCACCACGGACCTCGGCTCCTTACCAGGTGTGGACCTTTCCACCCTCAAGCATCCATGCCCAAATTTGACTTGGGCAGTGCCACAAAAGCCAGGGCACAAGGACCCTCTGTCGTGCCCCCCCTTACTCCCCCAGCCACGTGCCACCCACAAGGGGTACACACAGAACCTGGTGACCAGACAGACAGACAGAAAGCAGAGGCCAGGTGCCAGCTGGGCTGTGTGGGTGGGTTTGTTTTTTTCATCATATATTTATTACATAAATATATAGTAAAATAGACCAGCAACAATTACCATAAAAATATCTTTCTTTAAAATCCTGACCAAAAACACAAAGGGTTTAAAATCGCACGTCACAGACACTGTGATTGTCATGTACATCAGCAGCTCTCGGCCTCCTGGCCCCCCTCCCTCCCACGGGGTAGGGGAGGGCAGGTGGGTGGGGGGAAGGGCAAGGGGGGAGAGGGTGGTCTTACCACCCGAGGCTCTGGTGGGTGCCCCCCCTTCCATTGCCCCTCCACCTCCCCCACCTCCGAAATGCACGGAGACCCAAACACCGACATACATTCAGTAACTCCCTGCCATGCCCCGCCCTTCCCCCCCACATCCCCAACGCTGGGGCAGGGGCCACGATGCATAGTACATGGGGTATGGGAGGAATGGGTCTCTCCCCCCTACCCCCCGCTGTGTCCCCTCCCCTCTAATCCAAGCGAGATTGCATTCTCTAGAGACTGGCTGGGTTTGAAGCTGCACCTGAGGGACAAACTACGCCCCCCCCTACCTGCCCCATGTGCCAGGCTGGGAGGGGGAGGAAGCAGTGGGGGAGAAGGGAGGGAGGATAGGTACCATCTCCAGGAGCTATGAGGTATGTGCTTGGCGACTGAATACTGAGACGGAGGAGTTGGGGTAGGGGTGGGGGGTCTCAGGCAGGGGAGCCAGAAGCCACAGAAAGGGCACTCAGTGGGGTTACCCCACCCTCCCATGGGGCACCCAAGCACTGATGACCTGGGGGGTTTAGTGCTGCATCCTGCCTGCTCCCTCCCTGCTGGGCAAAGCTGCAGGAGGGCACAGTGCACCCATTCCAGGCTGGCAGCATGGGGGCGGGGGGCAGTTGGGGGAGGGATGGGCCCTCTTCAGTGGGCTGGGGCCAGGGAGAGCAACACTGGACGTGCGACACCAACGGAGAGACCAACGGATAAGACATAGAGCTGCCCCCCCACAGCTGCGGCTGTCCAGGGCAGGGGTTGGGGTGGCACGGCTCCCTCTGCCATGAGCATGCGCTGCAGGGCTGGGTGCTAGGTGGCAGGTGTGTGTGAATGTGTGTGTATGGCGGCTGGCACTGCATCCCCACCATGAGTCAACCTAGTCAGCCCAGGGGTGGGGGGGGGTGGGGGGGGGAGAGCAGGGAAGCAAGTTACATACAAACAAGCTCCCATGGGGCACATTTCAGCAACACAAATGCTGCCTCTTTACCTACTGTGTACAGACCCCCCTCCCTCAAGCCAGAGACCAATGTGGGAGGTCACACATGGGGACACTGTCAGGGGGAGGTGAGTGAGTTGTCAGAAGATGCCTGCAGACTGCCCGCTTTATAATGGGGGCTGTGGGGAATGAGGGGTCTGGTGTTTCTTAGGCCTTGGGGCCCACCTCAGTGTAGCTCCCCTTTCCCCACCTGGCTGTCCCCTTCCTCCCCACACATGTGCCATCTGCCCCTTGGTCTGCTGTCCCTCATCTCCCAAGCAACCCCTCATCAAGGCCTCACAGCCACAACCTGCACCCCCGCGTGGCCCAGCTCTCATGCCCATGCTAAGATACTTCATGCCCAAAGCACTTGTTTAACCCCTTTGGGCCTGGCAATGGGGCCCTTCTCCTACAGCACTGCTCCTGCCTCTGCCATGGGCCACCTGGGCACCGGGCAGCCCTTGGGGACGGGTCCCTTTCTGAGTGGGTGGGGTGGACCCAGCTGTTGCCATGGCCGTGCCGCCTGTGTTGGGTCCCAGTTGGGCCTCCAAAGCCAGATGTTCTGGCCCACGGGCATGGAGCCATCCTAGCCAGCCAGGCAGGGCACAAGCAGTGTACAAGGCCAGCATTAACCTCAGGCCCTGGGGAAGGGGGGGGCTCTACCAGCTACCCAGGGAGCAGGGATGAGGGAGAGAGGAAGTGCAAGAAAGAGATATATAGAGAGAGAAAGCGAGAGAGAGAGCAAGCCTGTGTATGTGTGTGTGGGCTGGGGGACCCTGAGACCCTGGTGCAGCCATACTGCAATCCCTGACAGGGCAAAGGGCCTGGCTGTGTGTGCATAGGGGGTTGTGCATAAACACACACACATCCTAGACAGACACAGACATACACGCACACTATCCTCAGGCACTCCTGTCTACACATTCAGACACGCGTGCTCTTAATACTTCCACAGCCAAGGCTCCCCACTTCAATACAGATAGATCACCCCCCTCCCCCCCCCCCCCCACCCCACTGCTCCTTTACTCAGGGGACTCTGCCACAGCCCAGAGAGAGCAAGTAGTGCTGGGTGGGAGACCCGGGATACCAGCAATGGACTTTTACTGGGATCGGCCCAGTGTACTCTATTCTAGTGTCCAATAGCAATGGGGAGGATAGAAGGGCCCCTGGCTCTGGGGTTGGCTGCTGGCCACCACTCTATGGTTGTTCACAGTCTGGGTCCCTGCTTTCTCTTGGGGCAGGTTCACCTCAGCCTAGGTGATACAACTACGTACATGGCTAATTATACAGGTACAATATACAGAAGGGTTGGCCCAGGGTTCATAGCTCAGTGGCACCCCTGTTGGCTGGTTCAGGAACAGTGTTAAGGCCTTGTGCAGGGAAACCCCAAGAAGCAGGGTGAGGGAGTGGGCCCTGGACAGCAACTGGAGGGGGCTAGCTGAGTGTGGAGTGTTTGGGTCACAGAACCAAGTCAGCAGCCAGGAAAGCTTTGGGGAGAAGGGAGGAAATGTCTGGGCAGCAAGGGCAAATCAGGTCATAGAGGCAGACAGAGTGATGCACAGGGGCATACACACACAAATGTACTCACAGACACACAATGCAGACTAATACCTGCATATACATATACACCCACATATGCAAGCCAAACTAATGCACTCACACGTATGTGCACATCATCATATATATGGGCCCATACATGTACATATGCATGTGTACGAATGCATGCAGACACACCTAGTCACAGGCACATTTGCACATAACTAAATTAATGCAATCACTCTCTCTTTTTTTCTCTTTCTCTCACACACCCACAGGTTTATGCCCACAAGCAAAGCCAAACTTAAGGCATTTGCATATGTATGCAGACATCATAACACACTTGGGTGCACACAGGCACACATGTACATTCATACATGTATGCAGTGAACGCACACACACAAAGCCAAACACATGCACTCACACTTGTATGCATTCACAAAATGCACACACCAACATGCACACACATATGAAGCCAGACTACTGCACTCACACGTGTACACAGACACACACAAATACAAAATAATGCAAGAACCACTTCCACATATGCACACAAGTATGCAGTGGAATGGCTGTGGGAGCCAAGCCTGGCTGGGACCCTGCTCTCTCCCTGGACTCCCATGGGAATCTATCAGGGTGTGGATACTACTTCCCTGAGCATTGGTGACAAGGGCTCCCCCACCCCTGCCCCAGAGAACCAGGCTGCAGACACTCCACAGCATAGGCTTCAGGCACGGTGTTGGACAGGGGCAGGCAGGCCTGGACTGTGCAGATGGCTTCACACAGGGAGCCCCGTCCTCCTGCTAGGGGGGTGGGGGGAGAAGTCGGGGCAGGATGGAATGACTCATGCCAGAGGGTGAAATGTACAGCCTGCCTCAGACCCCCTGCCTGGGCAACCACTAGCCTGTCCAGCTCCGGTCATTAGTGTTATGCATTGGATTCAGCTGAAGGCCGTGCCACTTACCCATTCACCTGGCTGGCACTGACATTACCTGGTGACCTAGCTCTAATGCATGACATACACACATGCTCAGCTCCGGGTCCCCTCCATGCCTTCCCAGAGCCCAAACCAACAAGGGGGCAAGAGCAAAGGGCTGAGGGGGGGAAGCAGGGAAAGACCACCCCAAACCCTGCTCGAGTTACCGCATTTCTAAGAAAAGCTGCTCAGTGGAGTCTCAAAAACATGCTGAAGACGGGAGCATTAAGTTGGGATCTCATCAGAGCTTGCACGGGTTCTCTAAGAGCTTAAGACATTTTTGCACCAATATTGCAAAGCAGATGAAGTGCACTCCCTTCTCCCACCCCCACCCCCATCACCCACCCCCTACCTGCATTTTCTTCCAGGAGCCTGGCTCCTGCCTAGACCCAGCAGCTGCAAAGCATCACACCCAAAGAAGCATGGGTTGGCCAGGAACTTGGAGCAGTACCCCGCCTTCTAGCCTGCACTGTGCATGTATGTGTGTGTGTGGGTGAGGAGGGTGCATGTGTTTGCAAAGAGGTGGGGTGTAAGTGCATTAGACATCCCATTTCTCAGAACTGATCTTTCCCCTTGCCCAGTTAATTGGCCACAGCATTGCTGCAGCTGATGCTGGTGAATACCTATAGTGTTGCTTCAAAGCAGGACTGTCTGATGCCTGTTTTAACCTGGGGGATGTGGGTGGGTTGGGGTAGCAAAAGTGGTCTTGGCTTTCCTAATCACCCCTAGTGCCAGAAGTGGGAGCTAGGACACAAGGCTTCATTTCCAAACTGCCCTTGAGCTTGGGCTTTTGACACCACAAAGAGCCACAGCTATTCCCATTTTTTGCCCCTTCCCTTATTTAAAGAAAATCCTCCAGTATTGGCTGATAACAGCTGAAAGTATGACAGCAGGCACTAGTGACACTCCCAGGATCCAGCCCCTGATGATACTGCAGCACAGATGAAAGCACTGGAGAGGAGGGAAACACGACAGCATTTGCTGCAGCACTGCCAGCCCAGGCCTCCAGCAATCAGGAGGGCTTTTTTTGTTTTCATGTTTAATAATCGAATTAGCATCCAATTTCATTGGCTTTCTGTTTTGAGCCCCTCAAGGGGATTCTCCCATCCTGCTGGCAAGCTTTTCTCTGCAGCAAGAAGATCAAGAAAGCCCCTTCCTTTTGGAAATGATTCCATCTTCTTTAGGTGACTCTGGGAGCTGGGACTTTCCCTGAACTGCTAGGTAATGCAGGAGCTGGCAATGCTGAGGAATGGTCAGGTTTCCGTGTTTGGGGCTTCATTTTCCAGAGGACACAGATCATTTGAGTTCTGGGTGATGACACTGGGTGGGAATTTCTTGTGAGTGCAGCTCTGTACCCACCAGCTTGCAGTAACATTACTTCACGGGTCTAGGTTGCATGAATACTGATGCAGGCTAACACTGGAGAGCTTTCAAAAGCCCTCACTCCCCTTTCTGTGCCATCAATGTCTCCTTAGCTGCTGCTGCTCACTTCAGTCAGCCGACTACCATGATACAGGCAAGGCTTCAGCCAGTATCCAGCTACAGTCATGGCTCTGATTGCCACTAAGCTATCCACAGTCTATCTTTCCCACCTCAGCTGTGTTCCCAACCAGTGCTCTTGGGGAGACAGTGAATTGAAAGCTCCAGTCCAAGCCAAGAAAAGCACTGTTTTTAACTGACCCGTAAAAAATGTTTTTAATAACTTATATAAAATCATCACGGCTTTCTAATCCCTTGTCTGGCTTGGCTTGCCTGATCTTGAGCTTTAAATGGTACATTCAGAAGCCAATCCCTGCAGCCGTGTGTCTCCCCACCCTCCTCCCACTGCCAGCCTCTTGACTGAGGTAAGAAAACAAAAATTCATAACCAAAAGCCCTCACTCCCCTTCCTATGCCATCTCGGGGGGGAGGGGGGATTAAGAGCTAACCCCCCCATGGATATTTCCATATACACAGACACATGTATGTACACACACACATGCATGTGCACATATATGTATGTATGTAGGTATTGGCTGGGGCTTTGCTAATGGATCAATGGACAGAAAAAGAGACAGGGCATCCTGCAAAGGAAGGCTGGGGTGGAGGGAACTTGAAGCATTGCTACCAGTCAGTGCCCATGACCACAAGCAAGGAAAGTGACGGCAGTGGCTTTACACATGTGAACATGGCTAGTGTGAAAAGTCAAGGAGCCTGACACACTGGGAAATCCTAACAGAGATGCGGGATCTGCTTGTTTGTTTTTAAATCCTTTGAAATCCTCCTTTCCCCTCCCTTGCTCCCTCACACCCCCACCCTGATCCTCCCTTCTCAGGTAAGACGAGGCAAACAAGAAAACAAAAGACAGATGGGAAAGCAGCCTGTGGGGTGGCTGAGGACAGACAGACGGACAGACCCCAGCTGGGCTGTGGGAGCTGCGTTTGGTGATGTTTCTCCTGTAGCCATGCATCTCCCAGCATGGAAGGCACAGGGGTGGGGGAGATCAGGGCTGGGGTGCAGGGGAGCCCCAGGGCAGGCCAAGGGCAATGAGAGCACACAGCCCTTCCTGGGGAATGGCTGCCCAGTGGGCAGGATGCTGCAGGGGGCTAGGACAGCACATAGGGTCAGGATGTCAGGGGCAGACCATGAACCCCTCCACACCTCACTGGTTACAATGGTGCTCCCTCCTGCAGCCCTGCTCAATCTGTCCCCTCCTCACTGCCCCAAAGGGCTCTGTAAACCCCTCCCAGCCCAACTCCCTGTGTCTAGTAAGTGCCATTTGGGAGGGCTTTTCACCCCCCACTCCTGCCCCCACGTTCCTCTCTCCACTGCTCCCCTGAGTTGCAGAGAATCAAGGCGTTAAGGTGGCCAGCTGAGCAGAGACTGTGAGCTACACACTGGCATGATATAGCTGGGGGATGGTATATAGTGCCCTATAGGTATATACAGAACAGACTGGGTGGCAGTATAAGTGCAGTGGGGGGTGAGAAAAGGGGTCTGCTCTGTGGAAAACTGCAGCCCCCATGGGGAGTGGCGTAGGTGGGGCTCAGCACCTGGCCCCTCCCGGGTGGGCTGTAGAAGTGAGGACTTCTCTGAGGCAAATGCCATGGGGCACACTCGTGGATTGGTCTAGGGATGATGGGCCCTGTCCTCAGAGACAAGGAGCAGCAGGCAGTGGGACAGAAACTCTGGCAGGGTGGAGCTTGGCACACTCCTCTGGTTGGGCCATGCTGTGTTCGGTTTGGGAGAAGTCCAACATTTCGGCACCGTTTTAAAAACAGAAGCAGTTCAACTCTGAAGGGTGCTGCTGTGGTTCATGGGAGTGGGAGTCCAGGGGCCTACAGATCCCATTCTCTATGGGCTTGGCTCTCTTGCCAGACTACAACTCCCAGGATGTATCATCCTCTCTCCATCAGAGGAGTCTCTGCCTGTGGTGCATCATGGGAGATGTAGTCAGGGCAGGAGGCCCATCCTATAGAGAATGGGAGCTTAGGTGCCCAAACTACAACCCCAAGGTGGCACCAGGACACTGCCCCTTAAATCAACAGACCATGTTTGCTGGGTGTTTGATGCCTTGACAAAATATTGAAACTCCCTGCATTTTGCTTTGCTTAGCTGAGAACCCAGTTATCTGCTGCAAAATGGTTTCAATTGATAATTACCAACCTCAAGGGCACCTGCTCCAGAGCCCCCCACCCCTCCCCCATGGTTGATTCACCTTTGGGAAACCATCTCAGAACCACGGCCTTTGGCGGAGGAGAGACATTGCAAGGGGAGACACAGGTGCATGGGATGCAGAGGGGGGGCACTGGGGTTTCAGGGCAGCCCTGCCCACCCCATCTAGCCCAAGAGGTAGATGGGCCAAAGCGGAGAGTTTGTGGGGAGAAGTCCCCCAAGGAAACTGCCAGCCCCACCTCAGAGTCCTGATTCTCCGGTGTGGTGGGGGGGTGAGGAACGGGGAAAGGATGGGCATTCTCCAGCAGTCAGACCTTGCAGCCCTAGCACTGGGGTTGGCTGGCACTCTGGCTCCAAGCCCTGCAGTGCGATGAAACCCCCCGCCCCCATGGGCCATCAAGGCGCCCCCCTGAAATGACCCTATCCACTGCCCACTGGACGCTCCCTCTTTTCCTAAAAAAAGTGCATTTGGCGTTCACACTCGGCTCTGTGACCCCCCCGCGTCCAGGAACATCCCCCACTAATAATTTAATAGCTTTTCTCTTTTCAAAGTGCAGTTAGTTCATATTTTAGCCTCTCAGGGAGGGAATAAATGCTAAAAAAAATAAGGAACAAAAGAAGAAGAAAAAAATGCTAAGAGAAAATAATCAAAGGAAACCCTCTGTCGTCTGGGACTGTCCTGTGCAAACAAAAACAATGAACAAAGTCCTTGCAACGAGAGAGGTTCCTTCAGGGGAAGCCACGAGGTATCAGCTGAGCCCAGTGCCAGGGAGACGACAGGACGGAGAATGCCACATGTGTGGAGGGAGGGGGGGGCAGGGACATATTTTTCCTGCAATTGGGTTGAAATCGGGGCTATTTTTCCACCCCTGCCATCCCCCCCAGAATAGAGGGGTTGACAGGAAGTGGCATCCAGGTTGCGATTTCTTTCCCCTTCTCCTCCGATCCAATGCCTACACCCTCCCCCCACCCCCCAGCCCAAGTTTTGTGTGGTCTAAAGCCACGTGTGATACAAGTTTTAGCCCCTCTCCTCCCCCAATCCCACCCCCCCACCCCCATTGAGAAACGGCAGCGGCCCTGCCCCCCGGCAGGGTGCCTGTTGCGCTGCTCGCTGACGCCCACGCGCGATATTAGGAAAAAAAAAAACCCAACAAAACAAATGAACAAATTAAAATGTGTCCAGGAGGTGCCAGGGCGGGGCTCTTGCCCAAGTCCTAGCCCCGCCCCCTGCTCTCACCCTTCCCCCTCCCCGTCTGCCCTAGACTTCCTGATCCTCGAAGACCTCGAGGAAGAGGGGTGGGAAAAGCTCAGTGGGGCACTCCACCTTCATGTGCAGGAAGCGGCTGGCGTGGCAGGCACCAATCATGCGCAAGTCGGTCACCTTCATCAGCAGCTTGGGCCAGAAGTGGGGAATGTTGTGTTTGCGATAGTTGATGTAGTGTTCAAACGCCAGCAGGTATGTCTCTTGGCTTTTCTCAATCTTGTCGATGCAGAGCAGCCCGGTGCGGTCTGAGGAGGGATGGACAGGCATCAGGTGTGGGCCATGTGGCAACATGTAATGGGCGTCTGGACTCCCAGCAGCCCCTCATTCCCTATGAACACCCACGCTGCTCCCTCCCACCAGTATCTATGTCCATCTGTCTCTTGCTTGGGTTGTGCTGTGGGCCCAAGCACTGGGTAGGCTCCCAGTGTGGCACATGCTTATACGTGGCCACTGGCAGAGCCTCATGCATGTTGCACCCAGGGGCTTTTTCCCCCATAACCCAGACCCTGACTCTAGAGCAAAGGGAGCACTCCCTTGGCTGGCACTATAATGGGGAAGAGATCTAGGAGCCATTATGGACAGTTTGCTAAAAACATCAGCTTAGTGCTCAGCAGCCATCAAAAAGGCAAAAAAAAAATGTTAGGAGTTGTTATGAAGGGAACTGCAAACAAAATTGAAAGTATCATCATGCCCCTTTATTAAACCATAGTGCATCCACCCCTTGAATACTCTGCCCATTTCTAGTCCCCACACCTCAAAAAGGATACAAAAGAACTAGAGAATGTCCACAGAAGGGCAAAAAGAATGATTAGTGGTATGGAGGAGCTTCCATATGAGGAGAGACTACAGAGGCCAGGCCTGTTCAGTTTAGAAAAGAGATGCTTGAGGGAGGGACATGACAGTGATTTACAAAATAGTCAATAGCGAAGAGAAAGTAATTGGGAATTTATTATTTACTCTCTCTCACAAGACAAGAACTAAGGGTGCCAAAATGAAACAAGTAGGTAGTAAGTTTAAAACTAACAAAAAGAAATTGTTTTTCACACTGTGTGTCATTCAAGTGTGGAACCCATTGTCACAAGAGATTGTGGAAGCTGATAGTTTAGCCAGATTTTGAAAGGGATTGGATAAATTTTGGGAGGAAAGGGGCATCAGTAGCTATTGAGCATGGGAGCTAGGGATATAGCCTCTGAATCAGAATTTCCTAGACCTTAAACCCTAGAGGCTGCAACTGAGAGAGGAACAGTAGAAAAAACCCTGGTCACTCTCCCTTTCAGCATCTGCTCTCTGCCACTGAGTGACACAGGATCCTGGGCAAAATGGATCTATGGTCTGACTCAGTAAATGTTCTATGTTCTTATGGTACCAATAGTAGGTGCTTTACCCTCCTTTTAGGCACTGAGTTGATGCATCTTTCACAGAGGGCACTGGGGGGAGCCAGGGGCCAGAGCTGAGGTCCAGGCTGCCATCTCAAGCTTCAGCTGAACCATTATAAAGGATAGGGAGGAACCACCCAGCTGCAGGAGCCACACTAGTGTCTGGCCAGGTGCATGTTGAGAATATCTGCCCCTACCCTGCAGCAGCAGGGTGCAGGTGGGCGCAGGTTGGGTGCGGTGGGGGAGGTGGTAAAGGGCCGGCTGTTACCTGAGGACATGAGCAACACTGCCTGGAGAAGCGCAACTTCAGTGTCGTCCAGGTTGAAGGCAGAGAGCGACTTGCCCAGGTCAAAGATGGCGTCTGACACCACACCCAGCCCACCATTCTTCAGCTGCTCCCGCTTGACGGCCATCTCGCCGCTCAGCGTCAGAGTCTCGCTTTCAGGGTCGTAGCGCACTGCTGCTCTCAGGGACATGATCTCCATACAGCAGCCCTTCAGCAGGATGATCTGGTCTTCACAAGGCAGCTGCGCACAAGGCACATAGGAGGGTCAGATGTGGGGGGGGCAGACATCCTCTTTTCCTGACCCAAGGCCCTGCCTCTCCCCCGCTGTCTCCTTCCATTTGTCCGCTCCTTCCAACCCTCTTCCCAACCCCTCACTCTATCCCTTCTATCAAGACCCTTCTCACCTTCCCACAAGCCCCTCTTCCAACCCCCCATCCCCAACTGTGCTCTCCACCCCTCTCCTACCTCCGCAAACATGGGCAGTTTTTTGGCAAAGTCCACCACGCGGGTGATGGCCGGGGTGATGATTTTTGTAAACTCGCTGAATGCTTCCAGGTCGACCTTGTCCCCATCAGGCATTGAAGCCATGGGAGACTGGCCAATGTCTTCAGGCTGCAGGGAAGGATAGCACTGCATGTTAGCGGCCTGCCAGCCACGCACCTGACTGCTGGCTGGGACCCTCTTCCCAGCCTGTCCCCCCTCCAAGCCTTTTAGGGAAGAGAAACAGGCCTCAACAGTCCCTGGGAGAGGACTGAGGGGGATAAGGCCATCTCCACACCCCCAGCTCCATCTATCCAAGAGAAACCTCCCTTGTGGTGGGTGTATGCCAGGATTAGGGAGAGGGGAGGTGAAAGAGACACAGGAGGAGACTTTGATTACACCCCTGAGTAGAGGCTGAGTTGGGGAGAATTCATCTGTCATACACCCAATAAGCAGCTGATCTGGGAAGAGAACCCAGGTGTCCTGACTCTACCCCTTTCCCCTTCCAGAGCCAGGGAGAAAGCCAAGCATCCTGACTCCCAGTCCCCTGGTGCAACCACTAGACCCTTTTCCCCTTGCAGAGCTGGGAAAAGAACTCAGTAGTCCTGGTATCCCTTTCCTGCATCCCCCTGCTCCACCTTGCCAACAGTGAAGCTCAATTCACAGGCTTCCCTTGGGCTCCAGGGACACCCAAGAGCTGCAACCAGGAGGGGGAGCTCCTTCCCTAGCCAAGCCCCAGCCACATGAGGGAGACCAGGGGAGACTTCCTTCCCTTCCGGCCCATCTGCTGGGGGGAGGGATGGGGGGGACACAGTGCAGCTGTCCCATTCATTCACCAGGCACTAGGAGATTTAACCCTTCACAAGCTTCAAGGCAGCAGCAGGGTGGGGCAGGGGTTGTTAGCTGCAACAGTGGCAAGTCCTTCCCTGGGGTGATGGCATGGGGCTGGAGGCTTCTTCCTTTCAGTGGTGGGGGGGTGGGGATTTGTGTCTTCTCCCACTATTCCCAGTACATCAGGGTTCAGTGCAGACCCTCATGCTGTGATCCCCAGCTAAATCCTCACTGAGCACAGCAACAGAGCTGGGAATGGAACCCAGGAGTCCCAGCTCCGTCCCCTGCTCTAACCACTAGATTCCATGTCCCTTCCATTACTGGGAAGAGAATCCGGGAGACCTGGCTTCCACTCCTGTGACCATGCTGCATCTTCTCCCCAGGTCCTGAACCCCAGGCTAATGGCTGGCGCAGTGTACACGTCTGGTAGGACTGCAGTGTTTGTGTGCCTGGGTCCTTTCCCACTTCCTGCCACAAGGAGGTGTTCTCTTCCACCCCTAAGATTCTCCAAGACACCCATGAGCTGGGACTGGGACTCCATGTCTTTAGCCTTAAAGTCATGGGTTCGAATCCAGAATGGGACAGCAGGGCCAGAAGGCAGCCACAGCCCAGGAGTGCTTTGGTGGCCCATGAATGAAATACAGTTTCTGGGACTTGGTCCAGTTTGTAGCAGCTGTCATAAAGCCCCTCCCTCCTCACTGGCCTGAATGCAAGGTGGACCAAGGGTGCCCTGAATCCCTAAGCAGTCCCATCCCTGTGATGGTGGGGCATGGGAAAGGGTCACAGAAGCAGGGAGGAGTCGTGAGGTCTACAGTCTACTGTCCATGGATGAGGACCCCAAATTTCTATCACCCTGGTATTGTGGCTCTGACACCCCATGGGAGCAGGACAGCACTGCCTCAGTGGAAGGGGAGTTGAATGCAACAGCTGCAGATGCTAATCCACACGCATTTGACACCTGAATGAACTCACAGATTTGCCCCAGTGACAGAGCAAAGGAAAAGGACAAAAGTAACCCTCAGCTACTGCCAGCAATGGCTCCACACTGCAGGGAGAGCCAAGTACACTTGCACACACGTAACAACAGGTGTATTAGCAGGCCTTGCACGATGGGCAAGGGCATGCACGTGTGACAGGGGAAGGGGTTTGCAGAGTGGGTGAAGGTATGTACATGAGCAACCCTGCACACGTGTGCAATGAAGAAGTGCAGCTTGTGGCCTGGGTGTGGGTCCGCATCAGGTGAGTGGGAGTTGTGCCCTCACCAGGAATTTCCGTTTCTGTTTCCAGTGGCTGCCCTGGGCATTGGTGCTGCGATGCGCCTCAGTCACTACGTGGATCAGCTCCCACTCCTCGGCACTGGGCTCCGGGCGGTGCTGCAGGGACTTGATCATCTCCTCCTTGCGCCGCCGCTCCCGGTTCTCCTCAATCAGCTTCCTCTTGGCTACCCTCTTGGAGTCATCCAACACCACTGGGGATGGCAGAGGCAGAGAAGGGGCATGAATACATGTGGTGGCTGTGGCTCCCTGCACCCAGAATTTGGCAGCACACAGAAGCATCAGTGATTGGACAAGGCACCACAGCATGTGACCTGTGGACAGGACAGGTTCCAACCCACCAGGACAAGGTATCTCAGGCTGGGTTAGCCCCTCCAGGAGCTGGTGTCACCTATGGGGCCTAGTTCTAAGTGGAATACTGCTAGGTGGGAGCAGCAAGGGGGCCTGAGAACATCCATGCTAGAGACTGGAGATGGTGCCATCAGGTGTGGGGAGCTCTGCTCCTTCCTGTGCTGTAGAAGTCACAGAACATAACCCCTGCAGCCTCTGACACTGCCCTCCCCTCATCCCCCCACCCTTCTCCATAAGTGTCCTCCATGCATTCAATCCTTGTTGCCCCATACAGCCCTCTCCACCCATGCCCACTCCCTCCTTCCCCATTCATTCATATGCCCATGCCCACACAGGTAACAGAGGCATGATCCTAGAGGTCTCTAGAGTGCGGCAGACTGAGATATGACAGGATCCAGTGAGTAGGTGTTGAAGCCACCCTGAGGCCCTTACAGTCCATGGCCATGCCCACAGAGATGCACTTCTTGAAGCGGCACAGCTGGCACTGGTTGCGGGTGATCTTGTCGATGATGCAGCAGCCATCATATTTGCAGGAGTAGGTGGGGTGCAGGTTCTTCTGGATGGTCCGTCGGAAAAAGCCCTGTGGGAAGCGAGACAGGTCCCAGTGAGCCTCCTGCTCGGTTGGCCCAACACTCAGGCAGAGTCCTCTGCAGAGCATGCTGTCCTTGGCCACACCACTGTCCACCCCTTGTTCTGGGGGGAGGGTGGGGAGTGGGGGGGGAGGAGGCATCCATGTATTGTGAGAGCTGCTGGACTCTGAGCTCTGGCAATCCTGTTCCAGACAGAGGCAGTGCTGGGTGGGAGAGGGCTGTACTGTATGTGTTTGCGCCCAGCCACATCCTCCGCTGCCTCCTTGGGAGGGCAAGTAAACAAGGGTCACCACTGCCCAGCTCTGGCCGAGGGAGACAGATCCTGTGCTCAGGGTGAGGAGCAATGTTCTGACCTTTGGGGCAAATACCAATGACCTCTAGAATCCCTGAGGAACCTTGCCCAGCATCCAGACCTGGCAAGGAAGGAAGGGGGATGCAAAGGGCTGGTGACTTCTTGTTAACTGACACACAGTGCTGCCAGGGCTAGGGGCAGAACACAGAATCGCTACGTCACAGCATACTGCTCTAACTAAACCATCCAGATCTCTCTAGACTAGGAGCCTACTGACAGAGTGGGAATAGCATGATAGGAAAAGGGGGAGAGAGAGGAAAAGACATGGAGGTCTGTGCGTTTGTCAGGACTGGTTAGGAGCTGTTTGGAGGTTTGGGTGAATGTCTTTGGTTGCTGAAAACAGCTTTACCAAGTTGCCCTAAGTTTTGCCAATGATTTTCCAACCAACCCTCGCACCTACCTGCCCCCACCCAGCCCTGGTTTGTGCCTACATGGATTGATCAAGTGCCTCCTGTACATATGCAAGGAGCCAAACACTGCCCTAGCTGTCAGCCAAACTCATGCACCAGTGTCTATTGAGATCTAGTGCTGGAAGTAGCTGTGCAGGTCCTGGTCACTCATCAGGCATCAGCATCCCTGACAAAATCCATCTGTCTTGGTTTTGGCATGTATGCACAGACAGACACCCTGGCCAAGCTGTGCGACTCCTGCTCCCCATCCCGACTTTGGACACAGACGCCCCTTGCGGGGCACCTGGTGAATTCCCCAGCTGTTTGTGAGGGAGGGAAGGAGGCTTTCTGTTTCCCACCCCCTGCCTCCCCCACTTCCCTCACTGCTGCTCCTGAACCTGAATGATGGCTTTTAGGGAAGGGGAGCAGGGAGGGAGAAGAATTTTCTTCAGTCACTCCCAGGAGATGGGGCTGCAGATGAGTGCTGCACAAGAGACACAAGCTGCCCCCTGCCCCCAGGACTAGGCTCAGGGTGGAAAATCCTCAGAAGCTGGAAAGGCTCCATCTCTGACCAGGCTCTTGCCCTGATCTTACCTCCTTGATGCAGGAGCTCCCTGTGACCTAGCCTAATGCTAGGTGAGTCCTAATGGCAGGCTAAGAGCAAGAGGCACATGGAGACCTCAGTGCCCATCTACAGGGCACCTCCTGCTTGACTGAGACAAGAAAACCCATCCCACAATCCCTAGCAACCAAGGTCATGCAGCAAATTGGGAATGGAACCCAGGTGTCCTGGCCATCTTTCATTCCAGTTGGGAAGCCCCTGCCCTTGTGCCCCATGGTGGGGTCACGCCAGGCATCTCACACCTGGTGCTGTCAGTAGCTTGAATAGAGAAGCCAGTGCTAAAAGCAGGCCTGGAGGAGGCCTCCAGCATGGTCCCTGATCAGGCCTCATGGCAAAAAAGCCCCACATATAGCCCTGGGCTAAAACTAGGGGGCAATTGCTCTTCCAGCAATGACATGCAGCTGCTTTTGGGATGCAGCATAGAGGCTGCTTGAGGGCTGCAGAGCAATGCCTACCTAATGATTTAGGGCAGAAGTGAAGAGAGATCCCTGGTCTGCCTTGAGTGATGATGGCACACCTCCCTTCTGCACCATGCTGTGGCACTGGAGTCAGCAGTGACTAAGAGGGGGCAGGGGCCCCTACAGAGCTCCTGTTCTATGCAGTACAGCACCCCTAGCACTGCACTGGCGGATTGCAAACAGCACTAAGGGCACAGCATCCTTCCACTATAGGTGCTACCTGGAGACCCCTTCATGCACTGACCAGGCTGAAGGCTGCTGAGCCTGGCTGTATTCTCACTAAAAAGGCACCTCCCTCCTCTCTTGCTCTGCAAGCCCTATGCCCCATGGGTCTATGAGAGGCTGCACCTTTTGCCAGGTTGTGCCCATGCCTTACCTTGCAGCCTTCACAGGTGATACAGCGGTAGTGGTACCCTGTAGCTTTGTCACCGCACACAACACATTGTTCATCTTTGTCCAGGTAACTAGGGATGTACCCTGGGGAGGAGACAGAGTCTGGAGGTCAGAACACTGGGGCCACAACAGCCAGGCCCAGCCCCAGAGGAATGGGGAGGCACCACCACCTGGAGGGCACATGGCCAGCTGGGCACCCAAGCATGCATATATGCATGTGGGTGCAAGCACATGCATGTGGGAGCATTCACAGATTCGTAGATTGTTAGGGGCTGGAAGGGACCTTGCAGATCATCGGGTCTATGCAAATACGCATTAAGGCACTTTTCCAAACATGTCAATATGCACACCGCTATGCACATGTGTACGCATGAGTTACTGGTGGGAACAGGGGACAGTGATCCTGCTTTGCCCAGACAAGACAGGGCAGGGGGGTCTCAGGGGCAGGATGGGCCCAGCGTATACACTGTAAGAGACGCAACTGGAGCACAAACTTTAGGCCCACTTTAGGATTAGGGTTAGGGTTAGAAGCCTTGTTCCCGACACCCAGAGCTGGCTGCTGAGTGCTGCCTATGCCCACATAACAGTACAGCCAGCCAGTAGCAGGAGCCCCACTCTGTGCCCTGCCATTATCCCAATCCCCCACTACCCCAAAAGGTACAGAGGCCTTGCGCTAGTTGCAGGCAAGTCAGGGTGACACTCCTCCCTCCAGAGTCACTACTGAAAGGTTGATTCCTTCACGGGGCAGATGAAAGCCAGGGCCAGCTCTGTGTGAACACCCCACAGTGCACATATCCCCCCTGCTTGGACTCTGCACAACAGGATGAAGAGGCAGAAACAGGGACAGAGACCCACCGGCCTGCACTGCAGGAGGCCTTCATGAATGACAGCAGCAAGAACGAGGAGCTGCCGACAGGCGTCACCGCAAACGCACAACTGCATGAAATCCAACCACGCACGGTTCCCTGGGCAACAGGCAAAGCAGCTCTGTACCATGTGCATTGAGAGAGGCTCCTCATGGCTCCAAGGAGGGGAGAGGCCTGATGCACAGCCAGGCTGGGCTGGTGCCAGGGCCGCTTCCTTCCTGCCCTCACCCTGCAGTCATGTAGCTGTGAGCCCAGGAGGCAAAGGGACTTGACTCAGGGCACCAGGGAGTCTGTGGCAGGGCAGAGACTTGACCCCCACCTTGTCTCCCAGCACTGGCTGCCCCATGGGTGGAGGCCTTAAAGCCAGTGCAAAGATAGCCTGCCTTCTACTTGGTAAACGTCACTTGGGAGAGGTTTAAAGCTGACTCAGGCACCCATGGCCCATGCCAGACTCAGAGGGCTTTGCAGTGGGGCTGTGCCTCCCAAGAAACCAAGCCCTTTGCAGCTGGACCTGGTTGACCTGGAAGGAATGGGGCTGCAGAAGGTGTCAGGACAGCCATTGTAAAGAGAGCCAGCTAGGCTGGTGGGTTGGCGGTAGGTGCACAGTCAGAGAGCAGGACACACTGGAGAGCTCCCAGGCCTGCAGGGAAGAGGAGAAACTGAGGTACAGAGAGGAGATGGGCTGTGCCTACTGTCCTGCGGAGGCCCTGGCCCCTCTGTACCCCCAAGGGATCACTCCACAGTGCCCCGCAGGGCTTCCTGGATCCACAGGAGGCCCCAAAATCCTGGGGTTGGCCCTGACACTGCCCCATCTGTGTGTGTGTGGGGGGGAGCTACGCCCCTCCCACATGCTAGACACAGTGGGAGAAGCTAGACACTGAAGGGGTTAAAGGAAAGGGGGGTTGGGGGGATGTAAATAGGTTTCTTCAGCCCCAGACCCTTCAGAGCTAGGGGGGCGGGGGGGGGAGGGGACCAGGTCTGTCCTCTCCCCCCACCCCGCAGCCAGGCCCACTGTTTTTTCTGAAAGGCAATTTAGAGAGGGAGGTCAGGGCTGTTGGTGCAGAAGGGCCCCAGCCCTGAATGTTTCCCCTCCCTCCTTCCCAATAAAGAAAGGCCTCATTATACTGGGAGGGGGGCGCAGATGAGCCCACCCCTACCCAGTGCCGCCTTTGTCTGCTCAGCTCACGTGACCTGCCTTCCCGGCTCTGTTGGTGGCAGGGGGGCCTGTCCCCTTGCTCACCAGGCCAGGGCCTCCTGACAATGCCCCACTGTCACTGCTTTTGTCTGGGTTTGGGAAGAGCTGGCCCCACCCACCCCCATGGCCTTGGGGTGACCTCGCTGGTGGGGGAGGGCGAGTTGGTGCTGCTCAGCCCAAGGGGAGTCCCAGAAAGGCTGTGCCTGTCCCTTGTGCCCCTCATTGGGGAAACTGAGGCAGCCACTGAAGAGGCAGAGAAAGCCAGTGACGGAGCTGGGGAGAGAACCCAGGAATCCTACCCCGCCTCTGCATCTCTAATCCAGCAGGCTCCACCTGCCTCCCAGAGCTGGGGAGACAACCCAGGCGTCCTGGCACCCAGCCCCCCCTCCCTGCTTTAAGCCAGCAGTCTCCCCTCCCTTGCCAGCCCAGGCATTCTTGTCAGCCTTGCTGCTGCTGTTAGCAGCAAAACTGAGGAGAAGGGTAATTTCAGCAAACAGCTGCAGGGTCCAGAGAGCTTCCGGTTTGCTGGAAATTCTAAAAAAATGTTGATTTTGGTCCAATTTGGATTGGAGCCATTAAAAAAAAACTAAACCTCCTGTGAACCAGAAACCCTGCTTTCAGCCAGCACAGGCTCTGGGCTCTGCCTCTGGCCAGGGAGGGGAGCGGGGGAGTGCTCCTGGTTAAAGCAGGAGGCCTGGGAGCCAGGACTCCTGGGTTCTACTCTCATCTGTACCGTGGATATCAGGGAACAAGACAGAACCTACCTCCCCTATCCCCATAAACCTGCCCATGTGAGACCCCCAGGGCAGCCACTTCTGCCCTAAGGGGGTATGTAATGGACACCTGCCCTGCCTGCATCTCCTGGGAGCATGACTATAGCAGGTACCCACGCATGCATGCGTGTCCAGGTGGGTGTTCTCAGGAGCCTGTATGTGTGTGTGTGCACGCAAGGTGCTGTGGACTCAAGCACTGGCCTGCACATGGGGACAGTGTTGGTGGGGGATGGGGGCTGTGGCAACTGGAAGCAGATGTCAGGCCAGCTGGGACACTGCGTTGCTTATCTGCCCCACCCAGTGTTACCCCAGGGTCCAGCCCCAACTACACATGTGCTGGTTCAGGGAGGCCAGGACTCCATGAGGGAGATGGTCTATGTTGGCTTCTCCTGGCATCCCCAATGGAGGGACCCAGCAGAGGATGGTTCCTGGAGCCCTCACTCTAGCTCTGGACAAGCCTCCGTACCCCCACAATGTGCCCCTTGTCACCCCCACTACAGCAGCAGGGAGCGCTGTCAGCACCAGCACTGGGAGCAGGCTCTGCCCCAGCCTTGGGGAACAACACTTTCCACCATTATCTAGGGCTTGCAGAGTTCCATGCTCCCTCTTGCCAGAGCCGATACCCTCAGCTGACCCTGCTCAACCTCCTGCTGAGAGTCCCAGGACTTGCAGGGAGGGGCTGGCGGGGGGATGAGGATGGGATCCAGCCCCTCCCCTGCCCCTGGGGGAACCAGTCTGTTGCTCCCACTAGCTTGAGGACTGGGTGCTGAGCCTTGGTAGGATCCTGCTGCCCCCCACCTCTGGGGCTGGCCCTGAAGCCTAGGAAGCAGCTGTTTGACCCACCAGATGGGCACACAAGGTAGAGGCTGCAGGGGGCTCCAGCTGCCTAGGCTGGGGTGGGGGAGTAGGGACAGGCTGCCCTAGGGGTGGTCCAGAGGGGTCAGTACCTGACATGCTGCTCTTCACCGAACATTGGCTGCTCTTTCTTTTGCGTTTCCCATCCGGCCACCTGCAGGGGAGACAATGGGGGGCACTGGTTATCGACTGCAGTGATGGTCTCTGTGCCTCCACCCACCCTGCCATGACCCACAGCTCCCAAGCCTCCCTCCACACCCCCACCCCATCCACCCAAGAGAAACCCTTGCCTTCCCCCCACCTGCTCCACCTGGAAGAGCTCCCCACAGGCGCCCTGGCCCAGGGAGCACCGTGCCTGGGCAGGCGGGCTGGTCTCCTTATCCCTGCTCGACAGATGGGGAGACAGAGGCCCTGAGGAGGCCACATGTTTTGTGCTCTCCAGCTCCCCTAGCTGCTGGGTCCAGCCCGCCAGGCTCCTTTTAAGAGGCTGGGAGTGAGGAGGGAGCTGTCCTGTGACCTGTTATCTGGAAGGAACAGGGGAGATAAGGGGGTTTGGAGGGCTGGGGCAGCTGGGTTGGGAGCAGGTCCCGATGCACACACCCAGTCCCCCCACACAGCTTGGGCCTCCATCTCCCTGCTGCCCCATTCTCAGTCCTGTGGCTATCCCCCTAATGCCACTGCCAGGCCATGTGCTGCTTGGCTTAGTGGCTACTTCCCCAGCTACCACTCCCTGCCATGAGAACACACAACCAGAGATAGATTGAGCCAGTGACAGGACCCCAGAGCACCATCTCAGAGTGAGCCTGACCCCTAGTGAGATCCAGACAAGGCCCATGAGAACAGACAGACATGGAGATGAAGATGGGTAGATGAGGAGATGGATGGAGATGCTGGCTCCCAGACAGACAGACATGTAGGGGGACAGACAGGCATGTATGGACAGATGTCTGCAGGGGTGGATGGATAAGGCAGGACAGACAATGCAGGGGTAGATGGATAAGGTAGGACATGCAGACACCAGGTTCTTATGTTCTTAGGTGATCATCACTTGACAGTGACACAAAGCACTCGCATGACAGACATAAAGCAGCAGAGTGAAGGACAGAAAGAAGCTAGACAGATGGATGGATGGATGGATGGATGGGTACATGTTGTGGGCAGCAGCACGGGGGTGGCAACCCTGAGGCTGAGGATCCCTGGGCCCTACCGCCATATCAGCACAGAACTCGCTGAGTCCTGGGTCACAGCAGCTGGGTGCGGGTGGGAGATTCCTCATCTGTTTGGGGGACGGTGCTGCTCCTGGTCCTGGGGGCCTGGACAACTCAGAAGGCACAGCCACACGTGCCAACACATGCCACAAGGAGTTCCCAGGGGAGCGGGAAGAGCACTGAGCAACCCACAAGGTGGCACTGTGATACGAAGCAACAAGAACATCCCCCAGCTGGATCCACAGCCTGAGCTCTGGCTGGCAGAGACAGTATATGTGCGTGAGCATGTAAGTGTGTGTGTGTGTGTGTGTGTGTGTGTGTGCGCGCGTGTGTGTGAGAGAGAGAGAGAGAGATCCTTGACCTCATTGGTGGAAAAGATGTGTTGAGGTGGAGAGTGAGAGGAGAGAGAGAGAGAGAGATCCTTGACCTCTGGGTCAGTAGAGCCATGGGTTTGTGTGTCTGTCCATGTGCAAACATGCATAACTCCTGACCTTGGAGCTGGCAGACATGTGTATGCATGTGCATGTGTGTGATGTACCTATCCCTGACCTTAGGGCTGGCAGGGCAGTTTGTGTGTGCACACACATGTACATTTGCAAACTAGACCAGTTCCTGACCTCTGTCCGGCCACACCATGCCGTATGCATACATAAGTGTGCCTGTGTCTGTGCACACATGCGTAACCCCTGACCCTGGGTCTGGTGCGTGTGGCAGCTCATTACTGCAGCACAATGGGAAACAGCAGTGTCCTGGCTGCACCCAGGGACACAAACCCGCTCTGCCTGGAGGGATTCTGCTGCAGCAAGGCTGCTTGTGTCATGACCACAGATCAGAACAGGCACCAGACAACTCCCAGCCCTGAACTGGGAAGCCCCTTGCCAGTTGTGGGCTACGCAGAATGGCAGTGCCATCCGCAATGGTTGGCTGGTTGGCCAGGGGGATCCCCCTTTCTGTGCAACAGAAGGGAGGGGAGCCCCGGGCGCCGTGCAGAGGCTGTGCTCAATAACTCTCAAAGACAAAATGTCCTTTTGGCTTTGGCTGGAACATGACATCAGAGGAGCTCGGCCCAATCAGCGCACCGAGATCTGCACCTCATTTGCACAGCAAGACCCTATTGGTGAGGCTGGCTGGAAACGGTCAGCTGGTTTGTCTGCCACTCCATGGTCTTCATGCAAGGGAATTTAGTGCAGGGAGCTGGGGAGCCAGGGCGCTGCAGAGCGGAGCTAGGCGGGGCGGGATCCAGGGGCACTGGAAGAGCTGGGAAGGAGGGAAGGCAGAGTTAGGAGGAGGGGGTGCCAGAAGCCTAGGGCTGGCAGGATCCAGACTGAAGACACCAGCTCAGCTGTGCTTACACAAGAGCCATGGCAGGACAGACACATTGTGGAGGGTGATGGGGGCAGTGGGTCCTGCTGTGTCAGGACCAAGGGGTCCAGCAGGTGCTGCATATCAAATCCACCTCCATTAGGGCCCTGCTTGCAAAGTACCTCCCTGGCCTCTTGGTACAGGCCCTGCGTTGGCAGCTGGCCTTGGCTTGGTGATAGCTGTGATGGATGCAACACTAGCTCAATGGCCCTGGCATCCCCAGGAAGAGTCTCAGCAGGTGGGATGCTGTGCTGGGAAACCCCAAGGCCTGGCCAGAGTCAGAGACAAGTGCGAAGCTGGAGCAGCTCAGGGAGGGGAGGGCTGGGGAAGAGGCAGCTGTCTGCCCCCTGACAGAAGCCAGGCCCCAGCTACCACACCTCAGCTCATCTGCCTGCAACTTATGGCTTCCTCCTGCCCACTGCCTCATGTGGGGGCCGAGCCAGTACAGCTCTCTTCGCTCCTTGTCCTGCCCACTGCTGCCTGCACCTGCCAGGCTGGGCGAACACTGCCAGGGCTGGGGGAAAGGAGGAGGAGGGCCTCAGCCTCTAGCCAGATGTTTCCAGTCATTTCTGGCATCGTCCATATCAGAACCAATCCAGTAAACATCCTCATTTTTCCAATGGGGCAGCCCCTCCCAGAGAACCGCCAACAGCAAACCAGCCATTCCAGGAGACCCTACAATAACACACCAACGGCTACAGTGGAAACTTCCCCCAAACCCTCACAATCCCACCAGCCTTCCCTATGGACCCTACAGAAACCCAGTCATGCCAGGCCCAGCAGCCCCCCCACCCCTTTCCAGGGCTCTGGGGGCCTGCACAGATGCCCAGCCAGGGGCTCCTGACCTGAGCAGTCTGTTGTCATCCTGGAGATGATGTGGGAGCAGGGGAGCCCCCCGCCTTCCTCCCCCACCATGTCTGGTGCTGACAGCACTTGCTGTCCCAGACAGCTCCTGGGCACAAGGCCAAGGGGCGCTGAGGCTCCACACAGCCTGGCTGCCTGCCAGCAGGGCCGACTCCACCTGAACCTTGGCTGCTCAGCCAGCGCCGCAGTGCGGGGACAGGCTGTGCCCAGCGCAGAGTACGTGTGGTGTGGAGGGGCTCCCCAGCCCACCAGCCCTCTGCACAGCACAGAGCCCCCAAGCCTGGGGAGAGCAGCATGGAGCGATGGGCACAGACAGTATTGAGCACCCTCCTGCGGGGAGAGCAGCCTGGGCAGCCTATGCCCTGCCTGGACCTATATCCACCCCAGAGGAGCTCCCTGAGGCAGGGTCCAGACCCCAGGGTCACCCCCACCACCAGGGCCCTGCCAACCCCGGGTCCCTCCCTGTGGGCACGTGAGCCCCTGGGGAATCTGCCCAAAATAGAGGCTGGCTGTGTTTATGCAGGCTGTTTACCAGCTGGGCCGGGGTGGACAGGGGCACGGGGCCCTTGTGGGGAGCTCCAGAGGTCATACTGGGGGGAGGGGGTTTCTAAACAGGGCATATTGCTACCAGAGAGAGAAACAGCTTGATCCCAGGGCATCTGAGCATATGGAGATCACTCAAGGTCACCCAGCAAGGCAGGGCAAGAGCCAGGAGAAAACCCAGGAGTCCAATGCACTAGATACCACACCCCTCCCAGAGGTGCTGAAAGAACCCAGAAGTCCGGGTGTCCAACTCTTTCTCAACCCACTAGACACCACACCCCTCCCAGAGCAGCTGACAAAACCCAGGAGCCCTGGGTGTTGGTGAGGGCAGGGGCCTGGCCTCTGTAGGGCCCTCCTAAGTCCGTGCTTCTTTCCTTGTCCCCAGTGAGCGCTCAGGGCAGCAATAAGCCACAGGGTCCACTGCTTCTCCTCCAGACAAAGCCACAGTGAGAGGTGCCTGAGCCTCTTCAGGCTGGGCAGCACGAGGAAGCAACTGTCAGGTGCCACTGCCAGTCAGACACACTGGCACCTGCCCAGCCAGGAGGGCACCCTTCCCATATGCCAGTCCCATGGGCAAGCAAGACACACAGCCCAGACATGCAGGCCACAGGGAGAGATGGACAGTGACAAGTCTGTGGAGCTGATCCCCAAGTGAGCATGAAAGAGCGTGAGTATGCCAGAAGTGAGTATTCAAATGAGCATGAGGCACCCCGGTGCAAAAACGTATGGCAAGGGCATATGCAGACAAGCATGACAGCATGAGCACTGAGCGCGTGCAAGAGGATGCAAATGTGCAAGTGAACAAGTGTGAGTGTGAACATGCAATTGCATGAGCTTAACAGTGAGGTAAGCAGGAGCATGGGGAAGGGGCCGCGGCTGTGAGGCTGGAGTGCCCAGCTCAGAGCTCCTGGGATGGCGCAGGGCAGAGATTCCCGGCATGGAACCCCAACCTGGCATGACTAGGTCAGAGACACCCAGGACAGAGCAGGCTCAGCTGGGACCAGTGTCAGGGCCCAGAGGTGGGAGCAGAGAGGCCCCCAGCTGGGAACAGCCTGGCTGGGTGAAGCTGGACCCAATCTAGCCTACCCTGCCTCGGGCTGCCAGGAGGCCTGGCTAACAGGAGCCAGAGCCCCACAGCATGAACAGCCCCTGGTCTGCAGCCTTAGCAGAGAGACCCATGGCTGCAGGAGCCAGGGAGACCATGTGGGAAGCTGGTCCTACCCTCCTGGACACAGGACCCTCCTATTCCAGTGCCATCGAGTCCCCAGCCCCACCCCCCAGCCCCGGGGCTGGCGGGGAGCTGACGGAAACAGTGCACGCAGCAGGAACCATCCTGCCGGCAAAACAGTGGGAACAAAAGGTCAAAGCTGGGGCACTTCTTGGGACGTCAGCACCCCAGACCCAGCCCCTACCCCAAGCCACAGTCGGCACGTCAGCCGTTACCCAGCCAGCCCCAAACTGGAAAATCTTCTCCTATTGCTTCACCCCAGGGGCTGGGTGAGCCAGGGAGGGGTGGATGGGGAGTCAGGCTGGCACGTCTGCAGTCTATGGTTGAGTTTAGGGTCATCTGGGCCACGAGGCTGTGCTGAGGAAGTTAAGGCACTGTATGTGAGGGGGCCTTGAACTGTGGTGGCTGCCATGGGTATGTTCTGCTCTCAGGTGAAGGCAGCTCTCCAGACAGTATTTAGTGAGGTGGGCTATGTGAGGTGCCATGTGTGGTGGGTCTGTAAGATGTACCAGTATGTGCACAGGAGTGTGGGGTGTGTCAAGGTAAGAACTCTGGAGTATGCACGTGTGCATCTGTGTAAGGGCTCTGTGTGTGTGTGTGTGCCTCTGTGTGAGAGGTGTATGTGTGCGTGCGTGTGTATAAGAGTGTGCTGTGGTGTGCGAGTGCCTGCACAAGGGCTGAGTGTATACACGTGTGTGAGCATATCTGCATGACAGCTGTGTGTCCGTCATGCGCACGTGTCTGTATGCATGTCTGCACAAGGGCTGTGTGTGTGTTTGGGGTGCATGGGTTTCTGTGCCTGTCTGTGGTGTGTGTGTGGATCCATCTAGGTACCTCTGCATAAGGGCTGTGTGTGTGTGTCTGTGATACGTGTGTCCACACGTGTGTGTCTGTGCTCTGCATGCATCAGTGTGAGGGCTGTGAAGGTGTCTGTGGTGCATGTGGATCCATGCACTGTGCACCCTGCGTGCAGTCCTCTTCATGTGCCTGTCTGGCAGGCTTGTGACTGAGGTGCAGTGGGGAAGGGACTCCCACGCTGTGTGTCCTCAGGCTGTGTCCTAGCTGTGCCCTGGCAGCAGGGGGCCAGCACAGCTCATGCCCTACACACCAAGATCCTTTGCTGCCACATCCTCTCTGCTCCCAGGGCCCAAGCCTTGTGGGATGGTTAGTAGATTCCCCACTCCACGCTGGCTCTCACAGGAAAAAACTTGGAGCAATACAGGTGTAAGGAAATCCCAGGACCTCCTGCCCCCATTCCTCACCTCCTAGACTGCCCCAGCCTTGCTCTCCCAGCCCTTTGGGAGTGGCCTGGGTCCCCTGCCAGCCTAAGGGTGACCCAGGGGGGCATGCACCTGCTGCATGCCCCCCTCCTCCACATAAGGACTCCCTTTCCTCCCCCAGGTGAGTGCCCCTGTGCTGGGTTTCCATGAAGCAGCACTGCCACCTGGTGGCCAGGTGCACAAATCACAGGTGCGTGTCTCCTGCCTGCAAGCTGGAACCAGGACACCTGGGTTCAGCTCTCAGCTTCTGCAACCTAGCATGGGCCGGCAGTGAGGCCCTCCCTCCTCCCTGCCTCAGCTTCCCCTCTGTAGGATGACCCTGGCCACTGCTGTTTCCCATGGCAGGGAACACTGGGAGTGGGGAGCGTTATGGCACCAGCAAAGCTGGGAACTTCCTTTCCGACAGGCCTCTTGAACCAGAGGGTCCCTCCCCACACTGCAGGGACCCTGCCACAGTGGCACAAGAGGTGATGGGGGTAGAGAGGAGGACAGTGCCTCAGGCTGGAGGATATGGAGGCACTTGATGACAGCCATGAGCAGAGACCACGAGCTACAGTTCATGCATATGCGTGTCTGTGCACAAGGCTGTGATTATGGGGGCAAGCATATATATGTCTGTGGGTGTCCATGCATGTCTCTGGTGCACACCTGCAGGTGTGGTGTGTGCATCTTTCTTTCCTTCAGCGGTTAAGGAAGGGCGGGTTGCTGCAGTTCTGCACTGTGAATTCACGTGATGCTGAGGAGGCTGGATGTACATATGTGTGTGCGCGCACACACACACACACACACACACACACACACACACACACACACGTCTGTTTTTTCAGGCCTTCCTGCCAGCCCTTCAGAGCCAAGACTTCAAAGAGCAGCCTGATGAGAGCAAGTGGGCCACTGAGCAGCAAAATTGAAAGTACAACCTGAACAACATGGGGCACGTGAGCCAGCTTGCACGCCCTTACCCGCCCACACACCATGGCATGCTTGCAAACACACCCCCTTGCACAAATGCATCCTTCCCCCAGGCAAATTGCTGGGCCCCTTGGGAGTACACCCCACACATGGGCTCCCAGGGGGTACTGATCAAAAGACATAGCAAATGTTCCTGAACCCTGTACCCCAGGAAAGTCCTACTGATGATAGGACACACACAAGATGATAACACACACAAGTGAAATGATAACACACACAAGTGATTCCACCTTCAGGTACTACAAGGTGGTTGGGGAACCAAACCAGGGTATATGGGGGTGGGGGGACCCTGCTGCCATTTGCTCCATCTTGGGAGGGTTCAGCTGCTGGCTAACAGGGGCAGGGGCTGGGGGAAATTGCCCAAGGACTGGGGTACAGGGTTGTCACTCCCCTCTCCTGCACCCCAAGCCCACTCCATGCCCTGGGCTCTATGGCACACTATCTGCCCATTCATAGGGACTAAGGAGGATTTGAACCTGTGGCCTTTAGGCTGAGGCAGAGGGGGTTTGAAGCAGTTACTGCTCCAAAGATCTTTGGGCCCAGGAATTGCCTTCTCCAACACCCCACTGATACAGCAGGCCCTGGGGTGGGGCACAGTGGCTGTTCTGGGGTCACACAGTAACACCCTTGAGCAGTCACTTTAGGATGGGAGGGGATGGAGGAGCCCGTCTCCAGTGGAAACTGTAGAAAAGGGAGGCATTCAGGGAATCTGCCCAGGGGATGGGGTTTTAATGCCCGACTCCTGGGGAGATTTCTCAGAGGTCTTGACTGACCACAAGGGGGCAGAGCACCTCAGGTTTGCAGCCCTGCTCACAGCTGGCACAGCCCTGCAGAGCAGTGCCCCATGCAGCCCCTGTGCCCTGCCTCTGCCCTACAGCACCCCTATAAAGCCCCTGCCTTTCCCACTGAACCAAAGTCCTCCCCTTCCAGAGCACTCCATAGCAGTGCCCCCTACCAAACACCCTCTGCTAGCACAATGCGCTGCTCTTGAAGCACAGTGCCCCCTACTGAGCTCCCTGCTGTCACTCCCTGTGGCACAGTGCCCCCCTGCACCCACCTATCCTGCTTCCTGCACCCTGGTGCCCCCAACAGGGCCCCTCACCTAGTTCTCTGCAGCATGTTAATCCCACACAACTTGACACCCTTACTGAGTACCCCCACCAGCACCCTCTACTGGGTTCCCCAGCAGGGCAACAGGCACCAACATGCCACTGCCTTTGGCTGAGGTATGCTGTACCTAGGGCTGACCTTGCTATGGCCCAGCCCCTGGGAGCTGTCTCCCTATTCTGCCCCCCTGATGGCCTGGGCTCAGTACCCCGGACCCACTGCAGTGCCAGAGGTGTGGGAGATGCCCGGCTGGGCTGCTTAGGGAGTGAGGTAGAGAAAGGACCCCAAGGCAGACACCCCCCTGCCCTCCACATGTACCCATGGTGTATGGATTTTCCTTCAAGGCACCATGATCTCACAGGAGGGGCTTTCTATCCCACCCTTCCCTCTGGCTGCCTGGATGCCACCCCAGGCATGGCTGGCTAAATTCCGGTGCCAGGCATGGGGCAGGCACCTGTGCCACAGCCTGATGCCAGGAAACTCTGGGAGTGAGAGGCTGTGCAAACACACGGCCACGGCAGGAGCAGCAGTGGGGGCCGACTGCCTGTCTGCCTGCAAGGGACACCTGCCATACCCCTCAACCCAGTAGGGCTCAGGCCCTGCCAGGGTCAAAGAATGGGGTCATTATCATCCTGCTCTCCCTCCTGTTCACCCCAGCCCTGCCTGGATGGACAGAGTGGGAAATAGGTCTGGTTGGCACATTGGCAATGGGCAGGACTGGCATCTCACATCTCTCCAGACCCAATTCTAGCCTGCCACCACACAGAACTGGAGAAATCTTTCACATGAGCCTTCTCACACATGTGTTCATGCTCCCTTGTACATGTGTTCATGATCGTATATGCTCATGGTCCATGCACACTCAAGCTCTGGCATGTGCTCACACAACCCACTCTCCCTGAGGCAGCCCTGCCTAGGAGTGACAGCCACTGCTGAACTGCACACAGAACACATTAACAGCCCTCCATTTAGAGTCCCCCAAGCCCAAAAAAACAAGGCACAGCAAGTAGCCAGTATGGTACCCCCAGAGCAATGGGCATGGAACAGACTGCCTCTCTCCCCACTGTGAGCTGAGTCAGCCACACCCCCAAGAGATCACACTTTCAACACACCCCAACCCGAAGCTACCAGCTCCCCCAGATGCAAATTCAACATTGGTCATGGAAATCTCCCAGATGGAAATCATCATGAAAGACAGGTGAGCTCAACTCTGCCACGAGGCACCAGTAACATTCAAACCTGGAACCAACCCACCCACAGCACAGGGTTTCTTCCATGCAAACTGGACAAGCAGCAATAGTAGGTTGTTATCTCTTCCAAAGACTGACATCTTAGACCAGGCCAAATCATGATTGCAGGGCTGCCCTGGGCCGTAAGGGTGCAGAAGGCACAGGAAGGGGGTTTCTGACGGGCTGGGCAGGGGCTCCCCACAGCTCTTACCGGGTGTCCTCTGGCTCCGACTGCGAGTCCAGGGTGCTGGGCTTCTGTTCCATTCACCGCAATTCCATCCAGGACCAATCAGGAGAGACCGAGGTGGGCTCCGCCCCCAGCTGCTTCGCGCCGCGGTCGCCACGGCAGACGCGGGTCTGGGATTTGGGGGGACGGTGGGATGGGGAGGAGTTACAATGCACTCCCCATGGTGCCCGCCTCAGCGCCAGCTGGCACAGAGCATCCCGGGGGGCAGGAGCAGCCGATGGAAAGGGGCACCGATCCCTCTGGGCCCAGCCTGCGCAACAAGCCCTATGGAAACAAACAGAGCAGGCACAGCCTTGAAATGGGGGCTGTAGGGACAGAGGAAGACCCCTCCACCTCAGGAGGGGACCATTTTCCTGCTCAGAAGTGGTGGAAGGCTCCCAGGCACTGAGCTGTGTTGGGGCTCTTGCCTCTCAGGGCTGCCCCCCACTCCCAACCCCTACCAGGGCCCCTGTCCTGCTCTGTAGGGACAGCAGGGCAGGCTCTACAGGCCCTCAGCCCATGTCCTCCTGTGAGCAGAGAGCTGTGGACAACTCCCGGAGAGAGGCATTTGTGCCACATGCAGGCCCACTGACTCCCCTCTGGCCTGCATGAGGCCAAGTCCCTTCATTAAAGAGGTGGGGGGGAAGTGGGGCTGTGGGTCACCCTTGGGGCAGGAAGCAGCCACAGAGCCACAATGTTAAGGACGGGAGCTCCAACAAGTCCATCCAACCCTCTTCCCCTTGGACTGACACGACCCCATTTAACATATAAATAGGACAGGGCAGAACCAACTGCCCCCCAAACTGCTGCCTCCGCCCTTTGCTGGGGCTGGTGGGTCTGAGCCGGGTGCCTCTCCTTTCCCTTCTCCTTGGTGTGCTGGAAAGCAACTGAGGTTACCTCGAGGTTAGGAAGCAGCTGGGCTCCCTCCTCATAGCCTGGCGCAGGGCACGGCTCCTCCCCCTTCCCTGTGCACCCCCCTCTCCCTCCCTGTCCAGGCCCCCCCTCAAACTTAAGGATTTCTGCAAAAGCCCTGGCACAGGGCCAAGCTAAGCGAGCGCATCAAAGGGTTGTGGCGACGCGGGGTCCCCGCGGGGCCCCCCAGAGGCAGGAAGTATAGGGGATGCGGGGGGTGGGGGTGGGGAGAGAGAATGGGCTGTGTCCTCGGGTGACCCCTGGCGGGGCTTAGGCATGGCAGGGGTCTCTGCACGGTGCGTGATGGCTCTGCACATACCACACGTGTGGGAACAATCGCGCGCTCCAGGGGTGAGCTGAGGACAAGAGGCTCAGAAGTGTTCCCTGCCTTGCGATGGCACAATGGAGAAGTGGCCAGGACACAAGTCACTCTGCTCTGTGCCTGCCAGCCCTGCTGGGACAAAGTGGGATGTCTGGTTGGAGGGGGTTTGAGATGGAGCACCCCAGATTTGTGCCCCCACCCCCAGGGCGATAGGCAGCGGGGCCTGGGTAGAACTACTGGGCAGGGGAGACAGCATGTGATCAGTAGGTTCATCTCTGGCTCAGCTTGTACTGCTGATTGCAAGACTTGCACAAGCACACGTAGGTACATGGATGAGTGTGAGCAGGCAGAGGCATGTGGGAGTTTGCATGAGGGTGCAAGGAGCTGGTGTAAGACCCAGAGTGGGTTTGTTCGCAAGAAGGAGCGGGGCCATGTGCCAGACTGGGCAGAGATCCGCTGGGAGGCTCTCCCCACACAGCACAAGGCTCTCTGCAGCAAGGTATAGGGTACCTGGGCACACTTAGGTGAGAGGATGCACATGTGTGCATGTTAGCAAGAGTGCGGGTGTGTGCACACATGGGTGGGGGGGTGTTCCACGTGACTGCTGCATGCAATGTGCCTCTGACTGGCCCACCAATACTAAAATGCAGGAGCATGGCAGGGACACTGGGAACAGCTGGGATGGGCTTCACCATTCAAATGGGGTAAGGGGCAGCCTTTCCCTTGGAAAGTCAGGGGACAGGAGGTTCTGTGGGTAAGTGGGACAGAGGGGGCGTGTGCAAGGAAGCATGATCTGTCCAGAGCCGGGGGAAACACTGTGCTAATTCGCAGAGTCCTGGTAAATCCCCAGCCCCTGGGCTCCCACATCCAGCAGCACAGCACAACCAGGGGGCTACAGGGGCTGGGGCATGGACACTTTAGGCTTCCAGGTCTGATCAGGCCCTGCCCAGTTCCCTTGCCTGCCTCTCCAGTCCCATGTGTGTGATAAGCCTGGCAAGTCTCAGCTCAGTTTGCAGGTGCCTGCACCCCCAACTATGCCCCAGACACCCCCTACCATTGGAAGCCCTGGCAGAGACCCAGAGCAGAACAGGCCATAAAGCTGGTGGCCTGGAGCCCAAAGGAAAAGGAGAGGTGTGTGGGGGAGTTTCTGGGACATACAGGGACCTCGTGTCCAAACCTCTCACTCTAACAAAAAGACAGAAGCAAGAGAGCCAACACTGGGAAAGAGAAGCACCCACCAGTGGGTCACCTGGCTCTGGGCTGAAGGAACAGGAAACCAGGGCAGGCAGGAAGGAAGAGAAAGTAGCACTGCCTCAGGGTCATGGCCAGGGCTTGCCTCCCACCCTGGCCAGATGGGAAAGCAAGGCACAGAGTGGGGAAGGGACTTGCCCATCAAGCCAGGAAGAGAACTCAGAAGTCCTGGATCCCAGGCCCCTGCTGTAGTCACCAGCCCAGGAAATGTCAGCCAGGAGCCCCGAGGGAAAGGGAACATTCTGCTCTTCCTTGCTACATAACAAATCCTCCCTGAGGACTCATCCTTGTTGGTCTGGAGCAGGGGGGCAGCTCCGTCACTGGGCCTACCAGAGGCAGCACAGAACATAGGTGACTTGCAGTGCAGCCTGGAGGACTGACAGGTTGAGGAGAGTTTGGGGCTGGCATGATCCAGGCACCCCAGGGTATACACCTCCTTGGGCAAGCAGATCCCAGCATGTTCTGTCTCTGCTGCTGGACCCCGGTCAATCTGGGCCACCCTTGCTCCCAGGAGCATAGCACAGCTTCCCAGATGAGCACGATCATTCAAAGAGGAATGAAGCAGCCACGGCAGGGGAAGCATCTGCTGTGGCTAGGGCACCCCGTGGCACAGTGCCTCCCTGCAAGGCTGACCTCTCCTGGCCTCTCCTGTGCTGTATGCTCCCCAGGGCCCAGGCAGGATGGGGTGGCCTAAGGACATGGCCTTGCCCAGGGGAATTCCCTGGGAAGCAGCCAGGGCTGGGCAGCTTCTCAGCACCCCCACCCCCCCAGAGGAAGATGACGTATCTCTATAGCCTGAGAGGAAGGGTGCCGATGGATGCCCCACAGTGAACTCTGCCAGGAGGACAGGGGCAGCCCAATAAGCTGGAAATGAGCAAAGAGGATAGGGCATGGCCCACTCAATCCTGAGGCCAATAGCTTCCCAGTTCTCCAACTGTTGGCAGCTGCCCAGGGGCTGTGAGAAAGCCAGGCCTCCTGGGTGCCATCCCCGGCTCTGGGAGTGAAATGAGAACTTGGTTAGGGAAGACATGGCTGGAAGTCAGGACACCTGGGTTCTGTTCCCCGTGTGGCCACTGGCCTGGTGAGTGAATTCAATCAAATCTTTCCCCATGCCTCAGTCTCCCTATCTGGACAACTAAGGCAACAATGCTGACTCCAGGGGTTCTGTGCATGCAAGGGTTAACTAACACCCTCGTGTCAAATGCAACCCTGACAACACAAGACATAACACCCTAACCTGTGTAAATCAGGGGAACCACGGCAGCCAATGCCCATAGATGGACCTGGTACTGCCCAATCAGCCTGTGTTTTTAAGCCTTCCTCAGAGCCATTGGGTGTTGGCTGCAGCCAAGCCTGGGGATTTTGAGTGGAGTGTGCTGCTGCTGCTGTTGGGACTTAAAGCCAGAGGTTCCTGGCTAGAGGGTCTTCCCCTTCCACCCCGGGTCACACCAATTGCCATATTTGGGGTCAGGAAGGAATTTTACCCCACAATCAGATGAGTACAGACTGAGGGTTTTTGCCTTCCTCTGTAGCAGTGGGGCATGACCCGCTACCTGGGATCTCTTGAGTGTATATCAATAACCCTAATCATGATTCACTCAGGGACCAGCTCATACACAGTACCTAGCTACTACATAACGAGCATGGATTAACGCCTACAAAACCACAGACTAAGGAGAGGAAAGAATCAATACAGACAATCAACTGCCCCAAGACAGACACAGTCAGTTGCACAAGTACCCATGTCACGAGTTTTGTCTGTCAGCAGCTAGGGGTACAGGGCCCCAGAACCCCCCTGCACCAATCTGCTTGATAGCTGGCAGGCTTTGTGGCCTCAGCAGGGGCTAGAAGGCCTGCAGCTTTCACCCCACTGCGCCTTAACACACACACGGTCACCCATGTCACGAGTTTTGCCTGTCAGCAGCCAGAAGTGCAGGGCTCTAGAAGCCAGACTCCCCCTGCACCTATCTCCTTGACAGCTGGCAGGCTTTGTGGCCACAGCAGGGCCCAGCACCCCTGCAGTTTTCAGCCCGCTGCACCTTAACGCACACAGGGTCATCTATGTCATGAGTTTTGCCTGTCAGCAGCTTGAGGTGCAGTTCCCCACAAACCTCTGCACCTATCTTCCTGAAACATGGCAGGCTTTGTGGCCTCATCAGGGGCTACCATCCCTGCAGTTTCACTCTCCTGTGATGTAACACATAGACATAACATGAGTTTTGCTTTTAAGAATTTGGGGTGCAGTTCCCCCCAAACCCCTGCACTGATCTTCTTTAAACTGGGCAGGCTTCATGCTCTTAGCAAAGGCTACCACCCCTGAAAGTTTCATCCAAATCAGACAAAAAACAACAAAGTTATAGCTATTTCATTGATTCCCCATTATACCCTATGGCCAGATCTCCAAAGCAGCTTTGAAGCTTTTCCGAAGCAGTTCAGAAGCTCCGGACCGCTTCAGAAAGGCTAACGAAGCCAGTGCTTCGATCCGGACATGCTGCTTCAGACGCCGAAGTGTCCAAAGCCTCTCTGGATCTGAAGACGGTCCGAAGCCTCGCACAGCCCTACTGTGCAGGGCTTGGAAGTTTGGCAACGGGGGAGAGATGGTAGTGTTAATTGCCACCAAATTTCCTGACTTGTGGGGAGATCCATAGGCTGGGGGTTGAGCACCCTTGACATAGAGAAAGCATGCATGGGTGTGCATCTGTGCCACTCCAGCAGGGAAGTGTATTTGTATGCACACAAGCAGGTTAGCAGGTGTGGACACATGTCTGTTTGCCAAACACAGATGCCAGCCCACCCCCTCTCTTCCTTCCTGCCAATCCCAGCAGGTGCTGAGGGGGTTAGTGTATTCAGACAGCCTTGCTCTGCCCACCCTGGGGCACCTTGCAGCCCAGGCTGAGTGTGCACCTAGGGCATCCCCACACCCATGTTCGGATGCAGCTGAGGTGAACACTGAGGCCAGGACAGCAGCAATGGTCTGGGCTTAACTCTGTTCAATCCATTGGCTCAGAAGCCTTCTCCACAGCAAGGACCAAGCTCGCTCCCATGGAAGGTGGAGCCTGGCTGGTCCCAGACACTGGAGTCAATTCCCTTGGGCCCTCCAGAGACCTCCCTAACCCTGAACATGAGGTGCACTCCTGAGACTGGCCTGCTGTGCTGGAGACACGTAACAGCATGGCCATCTACACAACAACCCTTGCACATGCTCCAGATTGAGCAGAGGGGGTGAGAGATCAAATAGGTGTGGACATGACACATGATGCAGGAATGGCAGGCATCAGCTACCCATGGGGGCAAATGCAGCATGGGGACCTGAATCCCCCTTGAAGAGACTCCTCTAACGCTTTTCAGGGAAACCCACAAATTCCTGCATTTAAACCCATATGCCCACAGAGCAGCAGCTAAGCCAGGGAGCAGCATGGGCACCACAGTTAACTGCAGGGAGCAGACTGGGGCACCACAGCTGGAGCTGGCAGTGTTAGGGACTAGGCTATAGAGGCAGTGTCACTGAGGGGACGTGGCACAGGAGTAGCCAGTGGCTGGACGGGGCCTGTGGAAGCTGACAGGTCCAGGCAGAGGGTAGGCAGGAATCTGCGAAGTGGCCCAAGGATCTTAAAGCAGCTGGCTGGAAAGAGTTCACTGGACCTCACAAGCCATCATTCAGATGGGGAACCAGAGGCGTAGGGTGGTGGTGACTGGCTTGTGGTCACATGGTGTCAGAGATGGGAAAAGAACCCAGGAGTTCTGACTCTCAGCCCCTCTCCCTGAAACATGTTGGACTAAGAGCTGCCCAAAGCCCTGGGATCAGCTGGGCATCTGCTCTGGTCTCCCCCGAACCAGTACTGCCACAGCCTCCTGCAGCCCCTGCAAATTTCACCCCTGCAATGGGCGCACCTTTGTCCCAGGGGTCCTTAGGGAAATCCAGAGCAGTACTGGCAGCTTGGCTGAACTCAGTGGTGTTCCTTGCTTGTCATAAGAGCCCAGCAAGAGGGTGGGGGCTGGCACCCCTGCCAGGGACTGCAGCATAGGATGACTCTGCTTTTCCTAATGGACTTCAGGTGAGACTTACAGCCCCTGCACTTTCCCCAACCCCAGGGCTGAAAATCATGCAAGGGGATGGGAAATGCAGCCTGTCTCTTCCTTTTTCCCCATTCCTTGTTCCCCTTGGAGGAGGGCCAGGTATTGAGAAGCTCCAGGAACTCCAAATGAACCCAGCAGACATCGCTGCCCTGGTGAGTAATAGGCCTTCTGAGACAGGCCCTGCAAACTCTGCAGGGTGAGGGTGCTCTGCAAACTCACTCTCACTGGGATGCTGACGTGTCTTGCTACTGGTCTCCCCGGTTTTGGAGCAGTGACTCAGCAGGAATGAATGGTGCCATCACTTGGAGACACACTGTGCCTTGGCTTGCCAGCTTGCACAAGCCAGACCCCTGCCTGATCACCATCACCCTGTGGCGGGTGGGTGGGCTGCAGGGCACAGCCCCTCCCCTCTCCCCCAGAATCCACGTGGAGAAGATCCCTCCATGTCATGCCAATGCGACCTCACCCTGAAGGATTGTTCCTGAGCATAGGGATTGCTTCACTCCCTGAACTGCTGCAGCCACCTGAGGTGGAGTGTGGCGTGGCTAGGTAGCAGCCATGCAGCATTGCTATGGGGCAGGGGGGAGCACAGCAGCTGGGCAGGAGTCACACAACAGCAGCATAGGGCAGGCAGTGAGGAGAAAAACCTCAAAGGTCCCTCTGCTTGTGGAGGGGCAGGGCGGGGCGGGAAGGTGAGGAGCCAGACTCCACAGCCAGCAAGGATACTTTGGTGGTGCTCAAACTTTTGGCCACATGGGCAAAATGAGTGGTGAGGGGCCAGTCTGCAGGCTGGATTGGACCTTGGGTGTCAGGATAGGGGACCTACGCAGCCTCTGTCTGGCCCCGTGTGCCAGGATCAGGGCCTTGGAGCCCCATGTACCCTCTGCTTGGCCCCATGTGCTATGATCGGGGCTGTGGGGCCCTGCACTGCCTGTCCTGCCTCACAGGTGGGGATTGAGACCACAGGATGCTGCATTGCCTCTGCCCAGCCCTGCGTGCTGGGATTGAGCTCTGCACTCAATAGCATGCAGAGCCACAGCCTCGGGCTGGATGACACGGTGCTGGGGGCTAGATCTGGTCTGCAGGCCAGGAGTTGAGCATCCCCTGGCTAGTTAATGACAGCCAGTTGTTGAGGGCCACTCATAATGCACTGGCAGCCCCCTCCCTATCATGTTGGCACAGCCACAGGCCAGGGAGCATGTAAGTCTGCAGGTCCTGTCTGGATCCCTCTGCCTGTCCTTAGTGCCCTCCACTGAGCACAGTGCACAGCACAATTATTCCCTGATTGAGATGGGGAGGCCCAGTCTGGTCATGCAGGCCAGGAAACCAAGAGAGACTACGGCCTATCCAGCATTGAACATGGAGAGTGGAGGACAGAACCCAGAAGTCTGACGACCCACGTTTAATTCTAAGCTCACAGGGGCTTGGATGGTCCATGGCTCTGGATACACACACACGTGTGCAGCCTCTGTGTGTGTGTGCTGTGTACAACACCCAGGAGGCTGTGGACCTTGCTAGATGCTACCATCACCTTGGGCACCACCACCTCTCTGAACTCTGCCCCCTTCCAGTGATGGGTCTCCCTGCTGGCAGCTCTGCTCCCTCTGCCTAACACAGCAATCTCTGACTGAGGCAGCTATAACCCAGTCCAATGTGTCCAGCCACCCGCTGCCAGGGCCCAGGCCTTGAGCAGGGCCAGGCAGGGTTTAAGCAGATAGGGCCTGCCTTGGATGCTGGCTGCGAAGGCACAGATCCGCCTGGCAGCAGGGGCAGCCAGCCCACCGACGAGTGGGACTGGGCGGCCCTGGTTGCTTTGTATTGAGTTACTGTGTGGGAGCCAGGTGGAGGAGCTGGCAGGGCCCCCTGGCACCAAGCACCTGGGTAGAGCCAGGCCCCACAGTGACCAATGAGGGTTTAATTTTAGAAGCCGTGGGACTGGGCAAAGAGGAGAACAACCTCCCCTGGACAAGGAATGCTTTCTTTGATGGAGCCCGATGTGCCGTGTAACCCTTTGTGCCCCAGAACAGGCAGTGGGCAAGTGGGTGGGAATGCCTGGCTGCATCCCTTTGGGCCTACAAAGCTTGGATTGCTACTAGGTGTATTACAGTAGTGGTGTTGGCTGGGAACCCATAGCACCAGACACTGCACAGACACTGAGGAAGAGGCAGCCCTGGTCTCCCAAGACTAAAGACAGGGATGGAAAAGCGAGGCAGAGACAGACAGGGCTTACCAAGGTCGTGTACAGGTCGGCAGCAGAGCTGGGAACAAAACCCCGGAGAGACCTGACTCCCTGTCCCTCCCTCCCACCTCCTCCAATCCCACTCTAACGGTTAGGCTCCACAGCCCTCCCATAAATAGAAATCTCCCACTGCAGCCTGGGACCTGGGCTGGGCACTGGGCACATGGGCCCCTGGAGAAAAGCTATTTGATCAGTGCTATCCAGTGTCGATGGGGAAAGCCGACTCGCTCCCTGAGCCAGCACGGATCCCAGAGGCATCCCTGGAGGCTGGCTGGGTGCCAGGCTGAAACAGAAGTTGCTCCCACCCCCCACCATTCCTTGTGAGAGGGAGAGAGAGACAGAGAGAGAGCAAGGGAGCTGGGGGGGACTGTCAGAGGAGGGGAATCACTAGTGAACTCAAAAGGCAAGGGGGCAACGCTGGTGACAGAGTAGGGGAACTGAGGAAACCAGGGCTGGCTCTGTAAATATACCACGATGAACTCACCCCAGCATTGACATGCAGCCACCTCTGGTGTGGAACATGGCAGCTGGACAACAGCCACACAGCCACGATGGGCAGAGTTTGCTCATCCAGTACCCAAATGTGACCAGCTCTGGGGTGGGGCATGGTAGCCACACAGCAACGCTGCAGAGGGTTCGCTCACCTGGGACCCAAATGCAACCACTTCTGGGGTGGGGCACGGCATCCATCTCCCAAGCCCACAGCAACACAGAAGGGTGGCTGCCTGGGGCAGGGCATGAGGAATGCAGGCCCCAGCCTGGAGACGCAGCATGATTTACTGCGCTGGGAGCTGCATGGTAGGGAGAGAGAGGATGGAACCCCACACTAGTCTTGCAAAACCAGCTCCCGCCAGCTCTGCAGGGAGGGAGTGGTGGCTGCAAACACTGCCCCCCACCCCAAACACCTGGCAGGAGAAGCCCTAACTCGATTGAGGGGCTCTGCACAGGATTAGCCTGGTCTGCTCCAGTAGGGTGGGGTGGGGTGGGGCGCACAGCCCTACACTGCCCATGTCCCTCCTGAAAGCCAGAGCTCGGGGCAGGAAACCCCGAATGGTGTAGGAGAGGACATGGGGGCTAGACCCTAGACCAATGCTAGGGTCACAAGAGGGTCTGGGGGACAGAAGGTCCTATCTGCCCCCTCCTCCCCTTCCAGGCGTGGCTGGTGGAGCAGCTGAAATAGCAGGGCTCTGCTTTGTTGATGCATCTCCCAGGACAATTAATCCCCGCACCTGTGGCCAGGCCTGAGGGGCATCCTGGCCTCTGGTGATGGGCCATGGGGTGGCTTTCCAGCCCCACATCCTGCCCCACGAGGCCAGGGGGCAGAGCTGGCTCTAGGGACACTAGTGGCCCCAAGGCTGGAGAGAAAGGGGACAGGGGGAGGCTGGGACATTATGCAGGGCAGGCCTTGTGCCACACTGAGTCCGATGGAAATGTATACTGGGAAGGGCAGAATTTGTCTATTGAAGCTAAAAGGGAGAGAAACCTTCTGAGGAGCTGGGGAGAGAGAAGCGGCCAGGAGAGTATGGAAACAGAGAGACATTGGGATGCTTCTCCATCACACCTATCAGCCAGGCCTGTCCCCACATCAGGACCAATGGGTCCAGCCAACTTGTAGAACCCTTCATCCCCACAGCCCTCCACAGGTCCCTGCTGTCCCAGAGCTGACCCTTCTTACCCTCTTTGTGCCCAGTTTCCTGCCTCTTCTGGAAGCCCAGCTGCAGCCCCTATGGGGAAAATGGCCCTAATCCCACCCCTGGCTAACAGTGGGGGAGAGTCCTTGTTGCCCCCTTCCTCTCACAGGCACATGCACCTGAGTCACTCCATGCAGCATGGGAGAAACACAGCTAGGGAAGGCTGGTGACCTCATGCTCAAAGTATCGCCCCACCCTCCACTCTCAGGGGCACAGGTTCAAGGCCAGCCTGGGGGCTCTGGTCGAGACAAGTTTGGTGTTTGGTGCAGGTTCTCAGCTCAGATGCTCTTGGGGCATCCCTGCTGCAGGGCAAAAGGCAGGTGGGGACAGATATCTGGCATATAAGCAGAGAAGGACCCCTGCCGCAGCTATGTGCTTAAGGCCTTGCTCCATGCACAGGGGCCAGTGGCGTTGCCATTGGCCTGCCCAGGCCTGCATCACCCTATGCTGGCAAGGGAACATGCCAGTGCAAGGCCAGCCTGGTGCAGTGCCCTCTGTGACAGGCTTCACAAGTGCCTGAGGAGCTGGTTGTAAAGAGACTTGGGTCCCCAAGGGAACAAGAGGGCCCTAGCTGTGGTGTGAAGGGAGCTGGGAGGCCAAAGCAGTTGCCATGAGGAGATTATGCAAGCCAGCACTGAAGGTTGTGAAAGCCCCTCCATTAGTGTGACTGCTGTGTTAACCCCTGGACAGCAGGGGCCTCTGTGTGATGGGTGGCAGGGGGAAGAGGTGCCACAGCCAGGTGCACTATGTCCAGGCTGGCCCTGACCTATGGGGTGATCCCTGGGCAGGCTGAGGCAGAGGGTGCCCCACAGCTGGAGATCCTCCATGGGTCAAACTGTGAAGTGGGCAGGGGGTCACAGGTCCAGGGGTGCATGCTGCAGCCAGCCCACTCTGGGCACAGGCCAGTCTGATCCAGCACCCCACACTAACCTCCACCAAGCCCCCCCCAGTCTGTCCTGCCATGCACCATGGGCTCAGCCACATCCTATAGGCTTCTGAGGGTGGGGAGCAAGGGGGCAGGGGAGCTGAAGGAGCCAGGCACCCCATGCCTGGCTAGAGCTCTTTACCAGGATCCCAGGGCCACACACTAGAGAGGAACCCCTCACACTGTTGTCTACACCCCTTGCTGGACCTGATCCCAGATGGCTTGAAAAAAGCACACTGGGAGAGTGCCCCTGCTCTGAGGGCCAAGGGTTCATTTCTGCTCCATGCTTCACTCCTGCCAGCATGGGCCTCAGTGCCCCTTTCTCTCATGGGAGGGATTGGGAGTCAGTCCTAAGCAGTGAGACCCTTCCCACTGGCACATCCCCCCACAACAGCTGTTACCCTGATCTTTCCTGGGCTCAGATGGTTCCAGTCAGAACAACACTGCCCACACCTGGGGGCATCATCCCCTTGCCCCTCACCTGCTGCCATCATGGAGTCTCTGCCCCCTCCTCCACCAGTCTCTAGCTGCCTGGCTCCTGGAAGTGGGGGATGGTCTTGGCACTGGATTGACTGCCTCAGTGAAGGAGGGGGTCCGTGTCCTCCTAGCAGGACCGGGCAAGCTCCCTTGCTGACATGGCCACCCTGGCTGGCTGCAGGGATGGTGCAGGGCATTCACCAGCCAGGTGCTAAGCTTGGAGGTTGGCACAGAGGCAGGCTTTACAACAGGAACTGAGTGGAGACCAAGCCCAAACTCACCTTGCATGTAAGGACTGGAAATAAACTACTCATCCACTGACCAGGGGATAAAAGGCCCCAAGGCCTATTCCCAAGAGCTACCCAACAACTGGACAACCTGTGCCATGGCAGTTGCTAGCAGCGCTGGCACCTGTGTAAAGAGCTCAAGGACACATTGGCTGCCAGCAAGGATGGGATCCCAGCCCCTCCCACTCCTGAAACAGGCCTCTCTGGCACTGGGGCTGAAGGAGCAGCTGAATGGGCTGGTGACAACAGGAGGCTTTTAACCCTGGTTGTGAACCAACCACTAGAGGGAGACATTAAGCCACCCTGATGCCCCCTAGTGCTGCCCTGTGGGGACACCCTAGCAGCACACAGGCTTTTTGGAAAGTCTAGAGAGAGTAACTCACCGTGGCAGAAGATGCTGAGACTGGGTTGGAAACAGCTGTGTCTCACTCTTCCACCCTGAAGATCCTGCCTGTAAAATAGATCAACAGCAAAATCAGTCAATAATGCCCAGCGGGGGGAGGCACTTCATAGATAAGAGGTGTGAGTGAGGTCCAGATAGCTAACCAGGCTGCTCAGTACCACCTATAGGCCCAACTCACATCATTGCCTGCCAGGGCAAAAACCCAGATGCTGTCTATCTCCTGACCTCCTCCAGCCTTGTAATGCCCAGATGTGCTAAGCAAACAGGAGGAAACTGAGGCACAGAGATGTGGAAGTAAAGCTGCACCTAGAACCCAGGTGTCTGGTGTGCAGGGTGAGGAGAGGTCAGGAGGTCAGGGCCCCATGCCCAGGCCGTGCCAGGGTAGTTGGTTGTCTGGTGCCCCCTCCTGGCTGAGCCGCGCTGGGTACTGGGCAGCATGGGATGTGCTGTGAATGAAGAAGTCCATAGGAAAGTGATTTGTGCAGCACAAAGATTTGTTTGCTCGTTAATGAATGAGCTCTTGGCAGCGGGCGTGGTGCTGAGCAAACAGCTCCGGGCGCCGGTGCCAGGGCACTAATCCCTGCTTCAATCGCTCCACAGTCAGGCCAAGGTGGGGGGAGGCTGAGGTGGGGAGGCAGGGTGCTGGACAGGCATTTTATTAGCGGAGGAGGTGGTGGCCTGTGCCAAACCAGCCGAAGGACGCTGGGAGCATTCAGACACTAACAGGACAGCTTGCCCCTCCTCCCGTCGGCTGTGGCCTGGGCTCATCTCCGCAGGGCTGGATGCCACTAGCTGGAGCCTCTGAGCCTCCCAGGAGCAGGAGCTCAGCTGCCCAGGCCTTCCTGCTGCCCACCACAAGCTCACCAGGCTGGCCTGGGTATGAATGCTGGATTCTCCTGCCCAGGAGCTCCCCCCACAAAAGAGGCACCCCTAGGATCCCTACCCACCACTGCTCCCACCTAATGGGCTGTCTGAGAGACTTCTGAGTGCAACAGGGACACCAGCCCAGGGCAGGGTGCAGGTGGGTGGTCTGGGAAGTGGCCTCCACCCACTGGGGATGACCTGAGATCCCTGTGGAGGATCCCCAGCAGGAGTGTGGCTAAGCTCCAGACAGAGGGGGCTGGAGCTGTGCCTAGATGGCACATAGGCCCTTCTGTGAGTGCCCTGCTTTGGCATGGTGGCCACAGCTGTCCATGATAGCTGGCAAGGTCCTGGCCAGACATATCAGGAAGGTGGCTCCCCTCCCTGCTCTCCCCCCACAGGCCTGCCACTCTGGGATCAGGCCAAGAGGCTCTAGATCAATGTTTCCCAACCCATGGGTCGCAATCCAAAAGTGGGTCGCAAGAATATATAAAAGGGTTACAAACAAACTTTAAAAGTGGATTCTCCTTTAAAAGAGAAAATCATGGGAAATGGTGGATTTTCTGTTGCAGGCTATCAGAGTCCTAGACTGCAAGGGGCTGTTTGGGACCCCTCTGCCCCACACACTGGGGGGGCTGGGGGGCTTGGGGCAGGGGGCACCAGGTTTGGAGTGAAGGGCATTGACAGGGCCAGGCAGTTGTTTCTACTTAAACTATTTACTGGGTCGGGACTGGCCATCTATGTTTACATGGTCCTGGTGCAAAAGAAGTTGAGGCCCACTGCTCCAGATGATGCTTCCAGGGTGCACTGTGTTCTGTTCCAGCCCCACAAAGCCCTCCTAAAGGATGGGGGGGATGTCAAAGGGTGTCCTGGTCCCAGGGCCCCAGGTTAGTCTGCCAGGAGAGGGACATGGCCAGGGCCAAAATGCCCATGATATGCAGGTCCCAGCAGTGCACCCCAACGGTGCCAAGGGCTGCTGGAGGCTGAAACCCCTCCACACCCAACCCCTGCCCAGCTTCCAGGTGGGTCACTAGCTACTCACCCACAGAGCTGGGAGCTGGATCTGCCTCACAGTCCCCTGCCATCCTGCCCCAACCTGCCTGATGCACCCTGTGCTCATGCCATGGCAGAAGGGGCAGTGCTCTGTACCATGGACTGCATGTGCAGGGTTCTTTACAAGTGATTAGAGCAGCAGTGGACCAGCACAGAGCTTCCTCCCACGACCATCCTCTCCCACAGAGACCCTCACGCCAACCTGAGCAGGAAGGAACCCAGCAGGCCTTCCCTCCTCCAGGCCCCTGTCACACCTCCCCCACTCCATGCAAGACCCCTGCCCTCACCCATGTTCTTTGCAGGCTCTTTCCTGTCTCCTGCCTCACAAAATGTGCCAGCATACCCAGATAATCCTACCCAGGAACAATGCTACAAATAAATGCCCTGCCCTACCACGCAGGACACAGCTCCAGGACTATTCTACTCCGTGCCAGGCCCCTGCTCAGGGCACCCAGACCCTGAGAGACCATGACATGGATGCTGGAGGTGACAGAGGCATCATCCAGAGCAGGTCAGCCCTGCCATGATCAGCTAGGCCACACAGTGGGCATAGGCAGGGGCATCCATGAAGGGTGTGCTGGGCTGTACACCTTGCCTCGCCCCAGGACACTGCATGCATACACACTGCACGGCTGCCCAGGCAGTGGCTGGCATCACTGGGTTCATCCTGTAGGTCACCAGATTGTGGGAAGAACTGTGCTTCCCTTGCTGGTGTCTGGCTGGGGCAGAGCTAAACGGCCCATCAGCCTAGAGGGACCAGGCACTGTTCCCTGCCAGGCAGGGCCTGTGGTCCCAGGAGCAGTCATGCAGCTATCTCCCACCCTAGACGCACAGCGGGGCTCTGGGCACCGGGCTGGGTCGGCTCGCCAGCGGCCTCTGCCGAAAGCTGCCATCTAAGTGCAGGGACAAATGGGAAAGTAGGTCAAGTTTGTCTTGGCCGAAGGAGAGATTCCTTGTACAGATTTATAGCACGGCAACAACCACGCAGTGAAGCACAGAGGGGAGGCAGCAGGGAAGCAGGGCGAGGGGGTCCCCACTTCCCAACTTCAGCATCCCAGTGGGGCCCCTGTTCTCAAAGGAGCCAGTGACGGTGGGGATGCCTGGGGGTGACAGAACTGAAGGAGGAAGCTGCTGGGGTGCCCCAAGTGCTGCTGGGAGTGTCAGTGTCTCGCTGCTGGGGGCAAGGGCTGGCCCCTAGGATCTCAGCACGCTCATGTGCTCTCTGCTTATGGTGGGGTCCCTAGCACTGTGCTAGGGGGCGCTGTGCTGCATGGGGCAAGATGTGGTGCTTAGCTCTCTGGTCAGGGCTGAACAGGCCAAATCTCTAACACAGAGGTGCCCCCCCCCAGCTCATGCTGAAAGCTTCCATGATCTCTTCCCTGGGAACCAGGGCACAAACTCTGGCATCCTGAACAGGCTCCAGCCAAGGGGATTCCCATTATCCTGTTCCATGCCCCCACTCTGGTGCTAGTCCACTGGTGTGATCCTGTGGGCCCTGCCCCAGAGCAGGCCACAGCCAGGGAGGCTGTACCCCGAGCACTCTGAGGTGCCCACGGCTTGCTGGTACAGAGCCATGGGAGTGAAGGACACGATGCAGGGAGATGGGCTTGTTACTGCAAGCTCTGCAAGGCCCTGCCATGGCACATGGGCTACTGGTGGGGGTGAGAGGGAAGGCTCCTCCCATACCACCCCCTGCCCAACCCACAGCAATGCCCTCCCCCCCACCTGCTCAGGGGTCAGGGACTTCTTTACCCCCTGCCCCTCTAGCGGGCAGGGCCATGAGTTAATGGGTGGGTGGTGAGAGACAGTATAATCCTCAAGGAGAACTTATAAGGCATAAGGGAGTGAAACCAAGAAATCCCTACAGAAAGCAGAGAGTCCCTAGAAAAGTCAAGAGAGGGTGACTGAGGCTAAACCCACAGAAGAGGGCTCAGTCCCCATTGTGCTCTCAAGGGCACCTGCAGTCCAAAACACACATGCTTTGCCCTTCAACAAAGTGGGTCTCAGGGCATCCAGCAAATTTGGCCCCAGCCCCTCCTAGCACAAAGCAGAGTCCAGGTCACCAAACTTGTGGGAAACTGCGAGGGAACCCAAGTGTCCTGATGCCAGGGTCCATGCCTGTTCCCCAGTGGGCTCCAGGACAGCACCCTAAAGTTATGCCCTTCCCATGCCCCTCCATTGCAGGTGTGGGGGGGTGGCTTTTAACCCTTTTTTCCTCAGGCAGCAGCAGGTAGAAACGGGTTTCATGCCAACCCAGCTGCTTCCCTCACTTCCTCAGCACAGCGGGGAACCAGAACAACAGGGTCAAGGGGAGCCCACCCCAGGTGCCAGGGACTTGGGCAGAGGCTACAGCTCTTGGAAGGGGTGGGCAGTTTGTAGCATCTACTCCATTTTGAGCGCTTCTGGCCCAGACAACAGGCTCTAGGCCAGGGGTAGGCAAACCCAACATAGGTGCCAGTGTGGCACTCAACGGCATTTTGCTTGGCATATGTGACTCTGGGTGGATGGCAGGGGAGGGGCCGGGCCTACACAGCAACAACAACTTGGCCCCTTGTGGTTCCCCTGCCATCCGCCCTGGCATGCCAACATCTTACAAGTTGAAGGTGCAGGTGTTTTTGGCACTCTGCCCAAAAATGTTTCTGACCCCTGTTCTAGGCCCAAATGTATGAGCTCCCATCACATACAGCCCACCGGATGCAACAACTCCACCTTTCCATGGGGCAAGTGCTAAGCTGATGCCAACTGGAGCCCCCAGCCCCCACTCAATCTCCTTCCCATGTGCCGGTGTCCATTAGTGCCACCTACTAGCAGTATCCTGCACAGCCCCAGGCCTGGGCCCTGCTGCTCTTGAGCCAGCATCTGCTGCCTTCCCCACTCCACTAAGGGCACAGAGGCTGCTCCTGTTATGTAGCCCAGAGGAAAGAGGTGGGGACTGAAAGTGACTTATGGAGAGGAGCTAATGAAAAAGCAGGAATGTGGGAGCTTGGGGGTGGGAAGGGAATGGGAGGAACTGGGGGAAGACCAGAGCGGGGCTGGCAGAAGTAGGGCTGTGGCTGAGGATGGCAGGGCATCAGCAGACCATGGAGGGAGCCCAGGGCTGGGATGGTGGGGGTGCAGGCTGGGATGGGGGGGATGTCAGCAGAGCCCTGCAGGGCTGGGGGATGCAACACTTAGCTCTGTAACAGCAACGAGTGCTGCAGGGTGAATTTTAGGGCTCGGGCACAGGCTAGGAGCTGGCATGGCAGCCAGATGGCTAGTTCAAGGGCACTGTGTGTCACCAGAGCTGTATGTGAAGTCCCAGATGTGCCATGGGACAGGGCTGTGGTGCTCTGACTGACAGTGCATGAAGTCCCTGCAGAGAGGGGCTGAGGGGCAGCTGTGGGGCTGTGTGGGCTGGCCCCCAGGTGCATAAGGGAATTGTGCTAAAGATCATAGGATCATAGGGAAGTAGGGCTGGAAGGGACCCCGTGAGGTCATCTAGTTCTGTCCCCTGCTCAAGGCAGGACTGACCCTGGCTAATCCACAAAAAGGATAGCAGGGAGCCCCACGGGTTGGGGACAGGGGTCTGGGTGGAGTTGAGGACACGGGCTTGAAGGTCATCAGTAGGGCTCTTGTTAGCTTGAGTGCAGGATCATGGTGGGGGTAGGAAGGCTCAGTACAGGTCCTGCCAGTAGGGTGTGCTAGGTGATGGAGGAGCAAGCAGCTGGCTGGACTGCCTGGAGATGGGGGTTACCAGGCCCAGGGATGGGGGCAGGATGATCACTGCCTGGCTCAGGCACAGAATGCCAGGGCACTGGCTGGGTGTAAGGGGACTTGGCTGGGGCCAGGGTCCTAGCAGCTGGGGAAGTGGGGCTGGGGTCAGGGGACACTGGGCTGGACATGGAGTCCCAGCCTGGGCTGGTTGCATGCACTCCCACCCCGCCACCCCTCCCAAGGCCCTGATGCTGGTGGTGCAGTCGGAGCTGCGGTGCAGGTCCCGCCCACGGCCCTGGCTCCTGGAGCTCTGCCACGGCTTGTTTAGGAGCTGGAAAAATCCATTCCCTGGCAGCAGGGCCCTGTGTTGGCTGCGCTACCGCCAGGCAGGGGCGTAGGGGGAGGGGCAGAACACCAGGAACCCCTGGGTTGGGGGTCCCATTGGCTCCCCAGAGTCCCACAGCACCCCCAGCTCAAAGCATGGGGGTCCCGTGGGCTGGGGAAGGACTGACTGACAGGACTCCTGGGTTCTCTTTCTGCTTCTGGAAGGGGAGTGGTGTCTAGTGGTTGGAGCAGGGGAGGCTGGAACTCCTGGGCTCCATGAAGACAGGGATGTTCCTTGCTTCCTAAGAGAGTTGGTGGGGGTGGGGACGACCAGCTCTGTGCTAAGTGTGGGGAAACCAAGGCACAGTGGGAAAAGGCTTTTTACCCAGCGGTAGAGCCAAGAATAGAACCCAGGTGTCCTGACCCTCAGTCTCTGCCCTGACGCAATCCACCAGACTTGGGGGTCAAACTCATCCAGCCTCATAGGACCAGACAAGGGTCACAGGGCCAATCAGGACCAGCACCCTCTGCCACATGATCCAGCCCACGTAGGGCCTGTGGGGTCTATCCAGAGACCCACATGCCAAATCCTGTGGCTACATGGGGCAGATCCAGCCTGTGGGCCATGTGTTTAACAACCCCGCACTAAGCTGTAACCCCCCAGCCCTCCTGCTCTGCAGCTTGCAGTAACCCAGCTGGGGCTTTGCCATGGTTTCCCCGCCCCCCTCAGACATGCCAGCACTGCAGGTTCCCTCCTGAACGTCTGTGGGCGCATAGGGAACAAGACAGCCCCTTAAGGAGCCCCTCAACCTGGCTGGAGAAGAGGGTGAGTGGAGCCACATGGCTCAGCCCATGCCCCATGCCTGGAAGAGCCCCTGGGCCACAGACCCCCAGCCCAGCACTGCCCCCACCCCCCCAATGCAATGCAACGGCTCCCAACAGCATTGCTCAATCAGGCTGAGTCAGTTGCTGGCACGGCCCTGCCCCAGGCAGATCCTGAGCAGAGCTGCTCATGCACAGGGGGCCCGTTAACTCTTTGCACGCAGACCTGCGCTGGGGCCTCCTCCCCACTCAGCCCATACTCCCCGGTGCCCAGAAGCCACTTCAGCTCCCCCACACCAGCCCTACATCCCCACCTTGCACCACTACCTCCTAGAAATGGATTCAATCCCCTGGCCTGGGCTCCCTCCTGACCTAACTCTCCTCCCGGTGCCCTAGAGGCTGCCAGCCTGGCACTCCCCACCCCTGGTGCTCTTTCCTTCTGCGCCAGTACAGATCTGTGTAACTAGGCCCCTGACCAGCGTGAAAGCCAGGGTGTCCTAACCACAGTGGGGCTGTGATACCCAACTATTCCCTGCCCCAGCTTGTAGCTGCTCTGCCAGAGCTCTCACCCCTACCCTGGGGTAGGTCTATGGAGGAACACTTGGCCACCCCGACCTCTGCATTGCCACTCCAGTGTCCTCACAGCCCCCACACACCTCAGGGGCCCTCCTAGGGCTCGGCAGGACAGCATGTGTGAGAGGATGGGTGTGAGAGCACAAGAACGGGTCCAGGAGTGTGAGGGCATGACAGCGAGTGCACAAGTGTAGAATGGTGAACAAGGCTGGCAGCAGCACACAAGGGAGGCAGTGTGCAAGTTTCTGCATGCGCAGCAGCGTGAGCTGAGGTGGGTGTGTAATGCAGATGGCAGTGACTGGCTCCTCAAGGCCAGGAGAGTGGGTTCACCTCAACACAGATGTCCACTAAGACAAGGTGCTGTCTATAGGGCCTGGCTGTGCACCTAGTGGTTCGAGTAAGGGAGCTAGGACTCTAGCACTAAAGTATAGCGCCGGGGGGGGGGGGGGCGGGGGGGCGGCACCTGGAAGTCTGGACTCCTGAGATTTATTCCTGCCTCTGCTACTGTTCTGTAAGATCTTGGGGGCAGGCTATTGTCCTGGCTCCCCCCACTCTGTGAGGACCTAACATTGCTTCCATGACTCAAGGGCAGCAAGGAAGACCCAATTATGAGTCCCTGCAGAACTCAGTAACTGGGGGTCATGCAGCCCCCCTGCTCACATGGCAGCCTATGGGGCCCAGCACAGCGGCCCCTAAAGGCACCTCTCAGCTCAGTCCCCGAGCTGGAACCAGTCTCCTTTCCAGCTGCACACCAGCCAACCGCTCTCCGCTCCAGGCCGGGTCTTTGCTGTGCTCCAGCCCCTATATACTTCCCAGTGTAAATACGGCAGGGGGCTGCAGCAAATGTTTGTTCCATATGGGAACGGCACACACGAACACTTCCAAGTATAGGCACTGGCAGAAAGCCAAGGACACACACAGGATCTGTGTCCTTCACAGGGCGAGAAGGGGGTAGATTCCAGCCAGCACATGGGGAGTCTCATGCGAGCTGCTTGTTTGAGGAGCCCAGGAACAGGGGACCCCCAGCTGTGTACGGGCTGCTCCTCTGCAGCTGTGGAGCATGGCACAGAACACGCTGGCCATCAGGTTGGCAGGCTCAGGTTGGGAAGGTCCCAAATCACAGGTTCAGTGATAAGCAGGGGTCAGGACACAGACCCTCTCCTACACATGAACAGCAGCAAAAGGAATCCAGGAGTCCTGGCTCCCAGGTCTGTGCTCAGATCACTGGGCTCTGGTGTGCTCCTCAGGGCTTTGGTTCCTCTGTCTTTATGTGCTGGAGTGCAGAGGGAGGAATCACCCTTAGACAGGACTCCTTGCCCCTTCACAGCATTCATCTTATGCTGCAGGGAAACCGAGGCAGAAGCAGGTAGAGGCAGTGGAAAGCAGGGCTTGTTCTAACCCGTTCCCTCCTGCAGGCCTTTGTGTCGCCTACCCAACAGGTTCTAGCCATGCTGTGGACATGCACTCTCAGGATACAGCTGGGGCCTGTTCCACAGTTCAAAGCCAGATACAGCCCAGGCAGAGTGTTACAATGAATGCCCATCTGGAGCTCCAGGGTAGGCATCAGCAGGGGCTGCCCAGAGCTGCCTGTACCAGCTTGAAGCCATGGGTGTCTCCAGCTGGACACCAAGGACTTGGGATTCCCAGGCCTGTGTGACATGAGCAAAGGTAGCTGGCAAGCCAGTGGGGCTGTCATGGATGGAGCCTAGGTAACCCCTGCTCCCTGCTGGCCCTGTGGGCAGCCCCAAAGAGGGCACAAACCTAGGCAGATGAGCTAAGGAAGGGAGATGAGAACCCCCAGCTACCTCTCCCAGCATCAACTCCCTGTTGAGCCTCATGCCCCACCTAGCCCCCCATCTCCTCCAGTGCCACTCTCCATGATACCCAGACCCCCCATGCCTCCTACATGCTCCCCTGAACAGAATCACCCAGCCCCCTGCCTAATCGTGTACCCTGGGTTGCCGGCGGAGCCACGCACCCACTGCTGAAGCTGGCACCATGGAAACTACCCCATGGCTCTTTCCCCCATGTGGGTTCAAAGCATGGATGTAACTCAAGGGCACACAGCAAAGTCTGCTCAGGAAGGCACTACTTCAAGCACCCCTGCGTCTGGGTTGGGGGCTGCCAGGCCCCCATTCTCCGGCACAGCCATCACTTGCATGTTTGCTGTAGCATGCCTGCTAGAGGCTAACAGGCTGGGAAGCTGACGCCCCCCCCCCCCCCCCCCCCAATTCCCTGGAGAGCAAGCTGTCAGGCCAAGCCAGGCTGGGGAAACCCTGTGAGTCTGGGCACTGGGAAGAGAAGAGCTGGGGTTGGGAGAGGACACGTTTCACTTGTGCATGAAGAGAGCGGAGCCCAGGGTGGGGGCACCAGGTTTTAATTCCCAGCCCTAGGAGGCAAGCAAGGTAAGTGATTAGCATGAAGGAGCAGGAAGGGAATGTCAGGACTTCTGGGTTCCACTCCTAGTTTGGTGTGACTTGCCCCTCTTACTCCATTAGCCCAATGCCAGCCTGCTCTGTGAAAAGTGCCCAGAGTGCCCTAGAGTACAGCTCCAGCATGCGGGGGTGGGGGAGGGGAGGGGGGGAGTGCCCCAGCAGAACCACAGCTCCATGGGACCAGTGCCTTGGCACCAGGTGGAGGATGTGGCTGGTCCAGCCTTGGGAGCAGTGATATGGGTGCAAAGGGCCCTGCCAGGTTCCTGGAGCCACCCTGTCCATGAATCATCACAAATTAGGAGAGCTTAAGGGCTGAAGCCAGCCCTAAGCCCCGCTAAGATCCACAGCTAATTAACGGCCTATTAAACTCCCCCGGGATCTTGCTGCAATATTGATGATGGCAGAGTGTCCGCAGGAGGGGGCAGGGAGGTGCCATGTGCCAGGGAGTCTTAGCCCAGCTTGGGTGGCAGTGGTGGGGGAACCACACTTGCATCCAGCCCTGGCCCTGCTATGCCAATCTGCACCAATGAGTAAATCCCCCTCCTTCCATCCAGGTCATCTGGCTGCCTGGGTTCATCTCCCACTGCAGCTGGCACCCTGCCCAGGCACAGCCCGTCTCTCTTGCTGCCCCCCCCAGACATACACACCAGCCCCCTCCCTGCCTCCCACCCGCCCATTAGGCTTCTGAGAAGCTGCCCAAGCAGGAAAAACCAGCCGGGCGGCGGGTGGCGGCTCCAGCATCACAGTGGAGCTGAGATAAGGTCTGCAGGCTGCCTGGCGCAGGGAGGGGGAGTACACAGCCAGTGCACGCATGCACCAAGGGGCAATGCCTGTACCACAGCCCCACCGTGACTATCTCAACCAGCAGCTGGTGCAAGAGCCACTGGCCTCCCATACACCCCCCTCTGCCTCAGCCCCCTTACCCCTGACCTTGTTCAAAGGGCCACCCCCCTCCCCCAACCATCTCTCCCTTGTTGGGCCTACATGCTCCCAGGCTTGGCAGTGCAGACACCACTTAGCCCATGCTGGCTGCACTGGGTAAACTGGCCAGTTAGGGCCCATGCAACACTGGGGACCCCCCTCCACCCAGCCCAGACAGACAGGGGCTCCCCTCTCCTTCCACAAGCCCAGGCAGATGGGTGGGGGCTCCCCTGTCCCCACCAGCACAGATGGACAGATAGACCAGGGTTCCTTTCACCCCTTCCAACCTACACAGATGGATGGATGGTGAACCCCATTCCTCACCCAGTTCAGACAGCCCTCAGAACATATACACCAGCTGACATGCAGGGACAGGGGCATGCAGACCCCACCCTCCTCCCCATCACCCTGCCCCCAGGGTGCACACACTCACCCACACCATACCTCACCAGGACATATGTACACCAACTCTGAGCCTCCTGGGGGGCAACCCCCTCCCACACCTCAGCACATGCTCACAGGCAGCAGGAGAGGGGAGCTGGCCAGCAGCACACTGAAGCAAGAGCAGGGCCTGTCCTGGGTGCATGAATACGCATGTGAACATCTACACAAGTGGGCATCTGTATCCTCTCATCTGACCAGCCCAGAGATGGCCATGGGGCTGTGTGGGGAGGGGGCACAGCAGGCTCAGGGGGCCAGGACCGGGGCCTCCAGGGCACTGGCTCAGTGTCATTTCCGCACAGGGCTCCAATGCCAGCCAGGTTTGTTTGGTGCTGATGTGGCATCAGAGGGCCATGGGTGACCACTGAGCCCTCCCAACCTAGACAGATGGATGGACAGGGGTTCCCCACTGGCCCAGAAAGAGGGGCAGGGAGGGGTTCCCCTCTCCTTACTGGCCCAGACAGACAGATGGATGGGGACTCCCCTCTCTACCCAGCCCAAACAGAAGGACAGGGGCTCTTCTCTCTAGAGGCGCAGAATGAAGCCTGCAACTGCTGCATTAAAATGCTGAAGACAACCATGGGGAAGAACAGGGAGCTTGGTCTGGGCAGGACTCAGCTTCACAGGGACATGGACCCAGCTTCAGGCCAGGGAGGGACCCAAGCTGAGGGCAGCTCTGAGCCCAGGGGGGAGTGTCTCAGTCTGGGACTCCAGTCTGGATGCTGTAGTTCAGGAAGGGGCCCAGCCCAAACTCTCCCAGGGCTGGGGCTGAGGGACAGCAGAAGCTCCATGTGCCTCAAGACCTGACCCACAGGGGCTCATACCAGGCTCCTCATGAAGTGGAGCCCACCCTGCTCCTTTGAGGCAGTCCCTGCAGGTGACTGAAGGATGGCAAACTACAGCAGCCCCTGCCCGTGTCCCCTATGGCCCCATCAGGCTGCCTCTTCTCAGTGACTCAGACACCCGCTATGGCCTGTGGACTGGCACAGCCGTCCACAGCTCCCACTTGTGCTCAGGTGCGTGGGTCCAAGCCCGCAGAGCCGGGGAAACAAGAATGCCATCCCAGCTTGTCCCCTGCAGAGGCCTGGATTCCAATCCTAAATTAGGCCACAAGTGAAACGAATTGGTCAAGTCTCAGCTTAACAACCCCATGTATCTCCTCACCCTGGTAAAGCCAGGCAGAGGCAGGTCCATGGGAAAGGGAGGCTGCAAGACAGGCATGAGAAGTACCAGTCTAGCTGATGGGAGCCTAGGGCTGGGACAGCAGGGGGCTGTGGGTCAGGAAGGAAGAGCAGTGGCAGGGCTGGAGGATAAGGAACCACAGAATATAAAGCAGCAGCATTTGTCCTGCCCCAAACTCTACCACCTCAGCCCTCAGGCATGTCCACTACCCCCTCCCACTGGTAAGCTGGCCCTGGAGGTGCCCAAAGGCACAGGCTGGGGATGGTCTATGAAGCCAAGGTGATTCCCAAGGCAGGCAGGCAGCAAGGAAGGGGAGCTCTGCAAGCTGCCTACCTCCCAGGCCCAGTAAGAGAGTGGGTTCCAACACACGCACTGCTGCCAGCTGCTTGGGGAATGGAGCACCCCTTCAGGCCTGGCTACCTTACAGCACCACAGGTCATAGCCAGGGTCCATGCGCACATGCTGCCAGCAGCCAAGGGGGGAGTGGCTGCAACCTCCTCCTTGCTGCATTTTCCCACTTGGGGCTAAGTCCTCTTGGGAGCCCCATTTCCCTGGCAGCTGCCTGCACATAGGCTGAGACACAGCTGCACGTGCCCAATGCCCCCCGCCTCAAATACATATGCAGATTCCCATTGACAGCCTGCTTGGCTTGCGCCAGCTGGGACTCCAGAGGGGCTCTGAGGTGGCAAGTGGGACACAGCAGCTGGCTCCCATGAGCAGGGGAAGCATGGACAGAGCAGGGCTGCCACCCCCCTCACACTGTCTCTGTGCCCCAGTTGCACTCTGTGGCCCAACTCTATGCCAGGCTGCTCTGCCAGTGGGAGGGGAGGGGGACGTTGGTGCCCATCATGGGGGCATTTTTGTGCTGGCCACCCTGTCTGCAGCTAGGTGCTGAAATCTGATGAACTCGTTTCTTTGCATAAGCTCAGCAAGGATAAGATCTGGCTTGGACTCACAGTAGCCCCAGCAGAAGGGAAATGCTAAGTCTTTTTTCATCTCTCTCTGCCAGCCAGCCCCTCAGCCACTCCTCCAGCTGCCTTCCCCTCACTGCCCCATCCCTGAAGGCAGGTGAGGGTTTACTGCTGAGTTGGGCAGAACAAGATGGGATTTGCAAAATAACCTGTGAGCAAAGTCCAGGGCCAGGCAGGAGCCCATTGGGGCATGTGCTAGAGTGGGGTCACCCTTGGGGATGTCACATGGGGCAGAGAGCACTTCTAGACTCACCATTGGGGCAGGAGACTATGTGCTGAAGACAGAAGCTAAAGAGCAGCTACTGGAGGGGGGGGGTGTAGTGGATTTAGGGGGACAGGAGAGCATCACCCCAGCAGCCATGTATGCATGTAAGTACATGCATCTGTTTCTGCTAGCAGTAAACTGGAGATATTAATAGCACAAGGGCCTGAGGGGCATTAGTAGAGATAAGCGGTGGAAGGGGAGAGGGAGTCCATGGCCAGGGTTTAGGGATGGGGGAAGGCCTGGTTACAGATTGGGATGGCTGGTTGTGGGCACATGCAGGCTGTGATGGACCTCTTACAGCTCCAGCTACTGTGGTGCGAGACCCAGCCCTCTCCTACCACAGCCAGTTCCTTCACCCCATATCACTCTCCAGCCTCCTCTCAGGTGAGCCCAGCTGCCTCCCCACCCAGAGTGGGTGTGTGGCCATTACTGCCTTTCAAGTGGTTTAGTCCACCCAGGACATATCCCCTTCCCTGGGTGCTGGGCTCTAAGCCTGTAGCAGGCAATAGCCCTGGGTACACAGAGCCCCAGAATGCTGCAATAGCACAGCCATGTATTCAGCAAGCAGCTGGCACAGGCCTGGGGCCTGTCCAGACACACAGAACCTACTGGGATCCGCCTTGTTGCCCCATCAGTAGAGGGGAAACTGGCAGTGCCATCCTACATGGAAACTGCATCCTCTTCAGCCTCATTCTGCTGGCCTAGCATCAGGCACACACCATGCACATACAGAGGCGGGCAATTATGTCCCGCCTACCCAGAGGCCACACCCACCTGCAAGCAATGGGCACCCTTCCCAGCCTGGCACTGGAGCTGTCTCCAAAGCCAAGGGCATAGGCTCCAGGCTCTGTGCCTAGCAGGGTCAGGACATCTGCCTTGTGACCACCTCCCCTCCCCCCCCCCACGCTTGTAGCTCTCCTGGCTTCTCTGCAGCTAGCTACAAGCAGGAGGCCCCTGGGGAGCTGAGCTGCAGGGCCAGGGCTCTGGCTAGCGCCGTGTCAGCACAGGAGCCCACCCGGTGCAGTTAACAGGCTGGAAAATGAGCTCTCCTGATGCAGAGGCTACGAGGTGCCAAGGGTACATACAGCTCCCAGGCCAGGCTGAACAGGGGGGCCCCCCACTGTCTGCTTCACAGAGGAGGGACCCACAGTATCCACTGCAAAAGGAGTTTTGGGGGAGCAGAGGACAGCACATTGTGGGTGGGCAGGCTCCCCAGGAGATTCGGGCAGGGCACTGGGGCCAGGCAGGACATAGGAAGGCCAGAAGTGAACCAATCCATAGTTCCTCTGTGCTAAGCACTCTGCAGTTCCAGCTCACCCCCCTCAGCAGTTCTGAGACCCAGCTGTGCAGTGTTCAGACCCTGAAACCTGTGGGGAAGGGAGTCACTGTACCCTATGGACCCCCATCCTGCTGGAGGAAAGAGGCTGCCCCCTACCAGCCTGCCAGTGGGTTGGGAACCCCTTACCCCATGGAAGCTCAACCGCCAGCACCAGAGCCAGATCCAGACCACAGAGCCATGTCATCCAGCTGGCATGATTCCCCAAAGGGTCTGAAAATTTGGTGGTGGGGAAGCGGAGGCAGCATTAATTACCACTCCCCTGCTGCCATACTTCTGGACCTGTGGGGAGATCAGCAAGCCAGATAAAATGGTCCTGAGTGCTAGATTACACTGGCATGTGGGGCCTGTCTAGCATGTGCATAGGGCCAGATCTAGGCACATGGGGCCAGCCAGTGCATGGCCACATCCCAGCATGCAGACACCAACCCTATCTATACACAGATGTCACATGGGATCCAGTCTGCACACCAGCCCTGTGCCATTCATCCAGCCTGCAGGGCCAAAGGCTGGGCAGCACTGCCTTTGCCAGATCCTCAGAGGCTCCCAGCTGAGAGGCAGTAACTGGGTCAAACAGGGCAGCTGAGCCCAGGTGCGGCCATAAGGTGCTTCAGTGCAGGTGAACAACTGGGGTGATTACAAGAGGCAAACTGGCTGTACCAGGGGCAGCTCAGACTTGCTCCTGCCAACTCCCATGCTGTGTTTGGCAATGGGCACCCAGAGGCATGGACAGGAAGACGCACATATCCTGCAAGGTGGGAGGCTGGGGGTGGTGAGGCAATGGTACCATCCCTCAAGCACAGCATCTCTGAGCGGGATCCTGACAGGTAATGATGCCAAAGCACCAGAAACTTCCCTCCCCACAGCAGGGCTTTGTATCATCCACAGGAGAGGATGGTGCTGCCACAGATGGCACAGATTGGCCATACCATGACTCCAAGGTCCAGCACAGAGGCACCAGAGGGAGATGGATGGGAAGCAGTGCCAGCTGGCTGCCTTGGAACTCATTCCTGTTTAGGGATGATTTAATCAGGAGAGGTGGGAGCCACAGCCTGGCGGATGCTTGCAGCTGGCAGGGACCTTGCAAGCTGATTAAGCAACACTGTCAACATCTGGCAAGGAGGGGCAGGACAGAATGTGGGACTGGGGATGAGCACTATGTGGGAGCCTGGGCAGATGTGTGACCTGTGGGTGGCAGATGCATTCACCTGTGCATCTTGCAGACATGCCTGCAAGTATGTAGCCATGTGCATGTTCATGGACCTGCACACGTGTCTGCGACTAGTTGTGCCTGGGCAGTCAGCAAGAGCATAAGTGGGCGTGGCTCTGAGCAAGCCTATAAGGAAAAGCTATTCATCCCTTTGGGTGGGCATGACCCCAAGCTGCAGGCACATGTACACACTCATGTGCACCATCTGGACATGCACGAGTGGCCCCTTAGGTGTGCACGAGTGTATGGCCCTGCAAAGCCAGCATTACTGAATGCAGCTGGAATCCTAAGCATTTGAGGACAGCAGCTGTGCTGCCTGTGAGCTGCTCTGGTTTGGAAAGAGGATGCCATGTGTATGACATAATAGAGACCAGGGAACCAGCCTGGCCCAATGGCACAGAAAAGACACCAGGTCATGGAAACATTCACCCCACCCTGCTGCAGCCTGTGTGAACCTGGGCTGGGGTTGCCCTGCCATAGTGGGTGAAGAGCTGCAGCCCACCATTCCTCAGGAAGCCAGGGGATCCATGCACAACATCAGGGCTGGATTCACATGGCAACAGGACAAACGATTGTGCAATCAACTCAACATGCTGGGAACACATCCCACTGCAAGACAGACCAGCCTGCCGGGCCAGGCGGGGGGCTTCCCCTGGTAGGGTCTGACACTCAAGGGCTGTGCTGGGGGTTTTCCTCTTGTTCCAAGGATCTCATGGTACAAGCAAGACCAGCTGCAGACTTAGCTGGTGGGCTGCTGGGTCAACAGAATGGCTGACCTAGATGGGGGGGGTGGCAGGGGTGGGGGTGGGGAGGTGGGGGGGAGGTGTGGGTGTGGAGGGGATGGGTTAGGATGGGCTGCCAGGCTCCTTTCAGTTTGGGTAGCAAACCCCTCAGCTTGAACACCTGCTTTCAAACCCTGCACCTCAGTGCAGAGTTTCAACAAGCAAACAGGGCATTAAAATCTACCAAGAGGACCCCCCCCCCAGCAACCATGACATCAAATGCAACATGAAGGCAGGTGGTGGGGATAGAATAGGCAACATGAATACCATCAAACATACACCCCCCCTCCACCAACACACTCCAGCTGCACAGGTCTCCTGCTTCCTTGTAGCTGGTGAGATTCAGCTTCGGACACAAACCTCCTTCCCACGCCCAGAAAAACAGGAAAAATAACTTTTCTACAAACCTTTTTTTTTTTCCTGCTCTGGGACTTTGATTTTGAGACAGTTATAAACAGCTCATTGTTGGGCGTGTGGAGTCAAAGGGAACTCTGCTAATCAGCCGGGAGCCGGCTGGTTCGGGAAGCCCCAGGAGGACAGCTGGAAAAGTGTGCACGGGGAGTGATTTTTTCATTTCAATCTATAATGATTATTAAAACCTTAATATTTCATGTACCATAAACCAAGCCTCATGCACAGGCATCTCTCACTGTGCTAAACATGCACACAGTGCTGCTGTGATGCAGCCATTTCCAGGGTGAGGAATGACAGCCACACGCAACATGCTGGGTTGCATCCAGTGACCAAGAACCACAGAAGGCAAACCTGGGGAGGGGCAACATGATCTGGTGGTTGTTAGGGGGTGCTGGGTTCCAGGCTTCTATTCCAAACTCTGAGAGTAGTTTGCTTTACTGCCTGGAGGCCCTTTCCTGTCTCATTGCCTCAGTTTCCCCACCTCACCGGGGAGTTGCAAAACATGTCCAAGCTCAGACAGGAAGCACCAAGTGCTGTCACCAGCGAGAGGAGAAACTCTGACTGGGAGCAAACCCCAGCTTTACGAAAACATGCTACGGGGAGTTTTAACATTCATGTGGATGGCGACAGGCTGCCAGTTTCATCTGGGGTGGGTGGGGGAGAACAGTCACGTGAACTCCCCCACCTTGAATTTCACAACAACAGATGAGCCGCAAGCCCCCCTGCCTTGCACCACTGTTGTGAAACGCACCTTCCCCTAGCGGCATGTCTAACCCTCGTGCATGCAGATGAGGGCAGACTTTGGGCTCAACACCCAAAGTGTTTCTAAGAACAGCCTGCCTAATGTGGTGTGCCCCACTTCTATATATGCTGGAGAAACACAGAACTGGACTTAAGTGCATCACTGGGTGCTACCCAACCCAGCTGGGCACCTCTCACCCCCACTGTCACAAACCCCAGTCACCTGCCTATCAGGTGGTCAACTGCTTTAGCTCTGTGTCAATCACTGCCCACTCTGTGACTTAACTGTGCTCCCTTGAACTGCCCCAGAAACGGCAGAGGGCCAGCAGCTGTCAAAGGACTGCTATTAGAAGCCTTGAAAGTGACAGCCAGTCAGTGCTGCAGCTGCCACATGCCCTTACTTCCAAAGCTGCTAACAGCAGGCCCCAAAACTGACCACTGCAAGCCTTGAGCTATGAGAGGAGCTAGTCAAGTGTCAGGGCCACTAAACGCACAACATTAAACAGTGCTCTAAGGGAGGGCAGTCCAACTTTGGTGTGGCTGGGGGCTGCAGGTGGCAATGGCATGTGGTCCTTGAGCTGTGCATCGCACAGGCTGTACACTGCAGGTGTAGCCCCCCATGACCTCTCCCCTCCCCAACTATTGGGCTGCACTTGCAGCACGTGGACCCCTGGGTCCATCTCCCCCTCTGTCACCAAACAGCAGGAGACACCAACATTGGGGCCCATGGGTTGTATATGGCCTGCAGGCCACAAACTGGGTCCTGACAAGCCCTCAGTTGGACAGCCCTCCTCCAAGTACACAGTGCAGCTATTAACACCCCTGAAAATGACCAGCACAGGCTATTTTCTAGGTTTCTGATAGCTTCTGGGCTGCTCTTGTAAGCCTTGAAAGTGAGGGAGCTTGGGCAGTCTCCATGCAGCACCTCAGGAGCATGGTGTGCATTAAAGCCAGGCAAGGGCAGGGACATTTACCCACCTGTGTAAAGGAAAGGAAACCTGCATCTCAGGCTGCCATGGCCTGGAGGTTAAATGCAGCCAGGACCTCTGCTCCACCACTCAGTGTGCAAGGTAAGGAGAGGAGGAAAAAAAAAGGTACTTCGGGGGAGGTAGCTCCCAGTGCCAGCTTGCGGTTTCTATTCGACAAAGAGACAGCAGCAGGAGAAGCAAAGCTGATCGCTACCATTTCCCAATAACTGGACAGATGGGCAGGCAAGAGATCTAAAGAGGCTGGGAGTGTGACTGTAGTGGAGGGGAAATGGCTTTAATAACCAAAACTATGCAAAACTTTTGAGGAAGGAGCTCAGGGGTGCTTACAAGGGTGCCATGTTGGCAGGGTGTTGGGGGCGGCAGGGCCTTTAGATACGATGCAGCGCAACCAAAGCAAAACCCAGAGCTCAGCACCAGCCCTGGGAACACTCCCATTCGAGTCTAAACTCAGCTGCCTGGGCTCATCCCAGCTGCAGGGGCTCCTAGTGCCTGGAGGCTGGGATCCTTCCATGGTTCTCAGATGCCTCCCTGACTAATTGGCTGAGAAGGCATCTAACCAATGGGCATCTAGGATTCCCACCTCAAGTGGCTTCCAGATCCTGCCAGAATCCTTATTGGCTGGGATGAGGCCCCCTCTCCTCAGCCCCCATGCTAAGCAACCCTGCCCAAAGCAGCCCCAACTAGCAGGGACTCAATAGCTGCCATCACACAGGGCCTTGGCCCAACCTCACCCCACAACTTCGGGAACCAGGAGATGCTCAGAGTGCCCCCAACTTTGTAGAGCAGGCACCAGCTCTGAAAGAATGAAGCCAATGCAAGCCTTTATGCCAGCCTGGCTGCTGTGTAAAGGGGGCAGATGGGGCTCCTCTCACCTCTTGCCCCATCTAGGGACAGTAGTTCTCTGCCTCCCTGTGGCAGAGTATGAGAAGGGGAATCCCAGAGTTGCAGCAAGGGTGGGTGGATGGGGAGCAACATGTGGGCACTGTGCCCAGGGGAGCGTGGGCAGCATATCCCCTGAGGGCTGACGGGAAGGTGGCCTCCCAATTTGGGGCCGCAACACAGCAGGTGCTTCCAATTGAGGCTCTCCTGGGGAATCCCTGGGGCTCCCTGGCCTGCTGCCAGGCTGGTGCAGCAACTGCCTGCCCAAGCAGCCCCATGGCTTCTGTCCTCTGCCCAGCCAAGGCAGGGGGTCCCAAAGCCCCAGCATGCCGCAGCCCAGCACTCAGGCTTGGGCCTGGAGCAGTTTGAGGCCTAACATCAAGGGCTCCAGAGCCGCTGTGCCCCCTACTCTGCTGTGACAGTGTCTCATTCCCCTTACCTAACACCTGTTGTACTGGCTGCCAGCCTGTCCCCCTCAGCTTTGATAGCTAAGGTATACTGAGGCACCTGAGGCTCAGTCTTGCTGGCACCCCCTTGCCCCAGTTGGGAATGCCATGTGTCGAGTGAGCCACAGAGCCCAAATAAACTTGCTAAACCTCCTCAGGAAGTGTGTGTATGTGTGTGCGCGCATGCACATGTGCATATGTGTGTGCGCATGTGCGTGCAGGAGCCTTACCCAGACACTGCCCCAAGGAGCGTGGTGGGGCAGGGACAGACGCACCAGCCTTCCTCTCCTGACAGCTGAGTTGGGGCCTGCTTCCAATTCACACCCAAAATACTTCATTAAATATTTTCACCTGTGCCAACTGTGACCCTGAAGGGGACTTTTTTCCTCCTCAGCTGTGGAAAGATATGGGGCAGAAAAATGCCACCTTGCACCAAAATGCCAGCATTTGTTCCATCCCCAATACCCTAACAGTCTCCAAAAGGACTGCAGTCACCCACTAGGCTAGAGGGGTCGTGTCTATGTGGGCGGATGCCTGGGTTCTGGTCTCACTGTGGTTTGGGGGGGTGGGGGAGGGCTGTTTCTAACTTTGCCCCCACCTTGCTGGGCAAACCACCAAGGCGCTAGCTTTGGCTTTCCAACTGTGCCCACCACCATGGCATCAGGCCTCTCTCATTTGTCAAATGCAGCCAAGACCCCTGCACTCCCAGGCAGCCAGAGGTTATGGGAAGAGGGGCAGCTGTCTGTGGAGCAAGCCTGGAGGGTCACTATCGGGGCACTGCATTAATCCTTCCCTGCAACTTTCCCTGGAGAGTGTGTTCCTGTACCCCTTTGAAGGAGCACCTGGCATGGGCTGGCTCCCTGAGGATGCCCTATAGGTCCTGCCCTAGTGGCAGAAGGCAGTTCCTCTAAATTCAAACTGCAGGGAGCTGGGAGCTTTACCTCTCGCTCCCGCCTGAATCAAGCCTTTATGCCCTGGCCAGCCAGCCAAGCTCCCCGCGTGCGCTTCAGCTGATGTCTCCTAAAGAACTCATGCATGGGCTGGGGCCTTTCCCCCCATTCCTGCTCCCTCCAGGATCAGAGGATGGGGTTTGGGGGGGAAAGGGTGGTGCAAGCTTGCCTGTGAATGCTACTCAGCTCCTTCAGCTCAGCCAGCATGAACTCTGCCCCACTTCTCCTTGCTTCCTTGGGACCCTCTGCCGCTGATTTGGGAAGGGGGCAAGGGTCAGGCTGCCCTGGCTGGAGGCAGGGAGCACACCCAGGAGGCGCTCACAAGCATACATGCACGCAGCTGGCGGCAGGGCCCTGGCAGGAAGTCGCAAGACACAGGAGGAGCGAAGGAGCCTGGGGTGTCTGCATACGTGCCGGCTGCACACTGTGTACTGCACCGGAGCACTGCAAAGGAGGGGGGACTGCAGGGGGGGGCAGGACATCTAATTCAACAGGTTCCCAGCTTTGCTCCTCCCTGGAACTCCCTTGGTCACAATAAGGCTCTGCCCTTGGCCAGCACCTTCCTTCCAGAGCAACATGCGCTCGACAAACAGCTGCTCAGCAGCCTGCCAATGTCATGCCCATTACGGGGCTGGGAAGGGACTTGGCCAGCAGGGCTGGGAAGTGAACCCAGGTCTCTCAGCTCCCAGCTGTCTGCCGGACTAGGAAACACTTCTTGGAACCTAGGAGTCCGGGCTCAGCCCTGTGCCCGAACCACAACCTTCCCCAGAGCCAGACAGAGAAAACCCAGGCATCCGGGCTCCGCCTCCCCTGCTCTAGCCATTAGCCAATGCTCCCCTCCTACCTACATCCTGCTGCTCCAGAGCAACATGCAGAAGCTTGGGCTAGACAAGATTCAAAAGGCTCTGGAGGGATCCCAGCTCACGGTCCTTCATGGTGGGAGTGGAATGGAGCAGTACAGAGCCATGCTGCTCCTGCTTTCCTTGTGGGGGCCTGAGCTCTGCTCCTAGACTCTCCTTGCAGCTAGTGCAAAGCAAGCCCAGACTCCAGGAAAAGGCATGGTGGGGTGTGTGTGTGGGGGGGGGGAGGGTATTTCTCCAGTACTATGAGGGGGTGTCTTTAAAATATATGTATGCTAAGGCTCCACCCCCCAGCTGCTGAGACAGCCTCAGGCTCGCATGGGTTTTTTCAGACCAAACACTTCCCAAGAGGGTGGCGACCCACATTCAAGCAGCTCCTACCAGCTTCTGGCAGCAAGCGCCCAACCCAGGTGGAGGGGCCTAGCCTGCCCATCCCATGCATATGCATGCAAGGTGTGGGGGAGGGAGGCTGGGAACTGGGGCACCCCTGGCCCTTGGCTTTGGGGCCCACCCAGCCCTCCTGCTCTTACATGCCTGCCTAAATGTGATCCTTCCTCTGGAGCTCCCCCCACCTCCACACAAAGGTGTCAGAGGGCGGTGCCAGCCTGGGATGGGTGCCTCGCTGCCTGTGTGCCCTCAGGGGGCCCCCTGCTCTGCAGCTCCACGTATGGGGCTGAGACGATTATCCTGTGTAAAGGTCACACACTGCTGCACAGAGGGTGGGGGAGAGGTTGGGGGGGGGGAAGTCAAGCTGTGGAACTGAGCTTGCAACTCTGCTCCTGCCTGACTCGGCGGCTTTTTGCTGTGTGCTCCTCTGCAGCTCGCCATGTTTGTGGGTGCATGCACAGACAGCTGTCTGGGGCACCGGGTGCATGTGCTGGAAGGACACTGAGTGTGTGGGTGCATGGCTGGGAACATACATGTTGTACACCCACACCTGTGCACAGAGGGGCATGGTCTCTCCAGTGCACAAGTGTGGGGGCATGAATGCAGGGGGCAGGAGTCGCTGGCTGCATGGGAAGGGGTATGGGTTTGCATGGATTGGGCACATGCAGCCACATGCCGTCCATTTGTTGAGGGCAGGGACTTTTGCCAAGGGGAAAAAAATAAGCCATTAAGCCAGCTGCCAGCTCCTGATGAGCTCCCCACCCTGCATGGACCCCCGGGCAGAGGAAATATTAAAAATCCAAGGAACCGCTCCCCAGCTCCTCCAAACTGGTTCAACCAGGGCCTAGTGCAGGGGCATGTCTGTGCTCAGCTTCCCAGAAGGGAAGGAAGCAAAATCCCAGCAGCTCCCCTGGCCCAGTGCTGCCCCCACCCCATGATGCAATGTGACAGAGCAGGGAGTCCACCGATCTCCTCCCCCTACAGCTCCCCAAGGCCTCAGGCAGGGGTACCACCCCCTCCTCTCCCAGCTGGCCTCAGGGAAGGTGGTAGGGAAAGCCCATTTCCCATTGCCTGCCTCAGGCCTACACAAGGGTGTAAGGCAGGGGAGGAGCTGTGGAGTGGCTGCCAGCCCTAGAGAGGGCAACTTCTGGTGTGGGCACAGCCCAAGGTCATAGCGGGTAGGTCAGAAAAGTCAATGCAAGGTTTGCCAAGTGGCTGTCCCACCACACTGCTCTGCACCCCATGGCCCAGGACTGCCATGTGGGGCTCTGCTTGCGCAACTGCAGGGCTCAGTGTCATATGGGGGGGCCTGGCAACAACAGCATCTGAGGGCCAGCAACATTGCTGCCAGGGGCACCCCAGGCAGCGCAAACTGTGCTACTGCATGGGGCCATCACCATGAGCGCTTGCTGCATGGTGACTCTGTTTCATTTTGGGTATCTAAGAAAAGCTCTGCGCAGGATCCCTCAAAAAACCCTTTCTAGGAGCATGCAGGGGGTACACATGTCCACAAGCACTGACAGGCGTGCAGGTGCTCTTGCGTATGCCTATTGTAGGCAGGCAGGATACAAACACCAATGTGCACTTGGAAATCCCGGCTCTCACACACTGCTCATGCTTAGGCTTCACACACGAGGGGAGCTTCCAACATGGGGCCTCTTGCGGTAAAGCTGGATGGCCCCTGGCCTAGCTTGAGGGCCCATTTGAACAGCAGCTGTCAGTCCTGATGCAAGGGGCTGGAGGCTGAGTCCTGGCAGGGCCTTTCATGGTCTCTAAGTACCAGAGCTGTGATATGCACAGCCTCCCCGCCCCCTACCCCACCCAACAGAGCCCAGGGTTAACAGGAGCCCTGCCACACTGTGGCTAACTCCTGGGGCCGGGACCCAGGAGATCTGAATTCAACCCCCAGCATTGCCACAGATGCCTTGCCTGACCTTGAGCAAGTCACTTCATCTGCATGCCACTGCCTTCCCATTTCTGAAACAGGCCTGTTGACTCCATCTAGGTGCAATGCAACCTCTCTGGGGCAGGCGCTGTCAGGGTCCATGCAACGCCCAGCACGACAGGGCACTTACGTGCTGCTATAAACAAGCAGCACTCCTTTACCATGGCCTCCTCCCAGCAACAGAACAAGGCAGAAACACGCCCCCTGCCAAGTCCCCCCCCCCACGGCGGGAGGCAGCCTCAGCCAGACGGGAAAGCTGGCTCCGTTTCGGAAATAGATCAGATCTAACGTGACCATTAATTTTGTATGCGGTGATGGGAAAGCCGAGAAACCCATGGCAGGGGACACAGGCCACAGAGCAGAGAGCTCACAGAACGGCCCATGGAGTGACAGGCACAAACCGCTGTCCTGGTGACCCCAGCAGCCAGTGCTCTGACCCTGCCCCAGGCCACACGCAAGGCTGATTCTTCCTAGCTACATACCTGTCCTTACCTCACCCACTCACCCTGCTACAAGCCCCCTCCAACCACCAGGCACTCAGATGCCCTGAAAAAGCTGCCAGACAGCCTGGAGTTGCCAGGTCGGAAGGTGGCAGTGCCACACCCCTCTTCTTGCACTGAACCACATGGGAACGATTTGCAAGCTGGAGGGACAGTGCGAGGTCAGAGGTCACTCCCCCCCCCTCCAAACACCCACAACAACAAAACCTCCCTGCACAGAAATGACATGCACTCCTGCTGCTGTCTGCCAAGTGTGCAGAGAGGGGTGGGGACAGGCCGAGTGCGCAGCTCTGGCCCCAGCATGTCCCACCCAGTCGTCTCCAGAATCCCCCCTACCAAGGCTAACACATCCAGGACGCACAGGACAGCCACAGCCGCAGGGGAATGTCAGTCCAATGTGGCCAGGCATTTTGAGTGAGTGACATTTCACAACGCCAGGCTGGGGGGATGTAACAAATGCAAAAGCCCGACTTTCTACCTGGCCCTTAGCATTCAGGCACCCCCAGCAGAATCATGCTCCCAGCCTGCTCCCTCCCTGCCCCTTTGCCTTTGGAGCGGGCTGCCCATGGCTGTCACTCCTGTCACTCTCGTTCACACAGCCTCAGCCACGGACACCATGGCAGTCGCTGCTGCGCCCACGCCGCCCGTCTGGAGCCTCCCTCTCTTGGGGAGGGGAACCCCATTGGAAGGGGTCCTTCCAACCCAGCCTACTCCCTGTTCCCCTTCCTCCCACATCAGGGTCCGTGCCCTACCATGCCAGGAGGGGACGGAGTGGGGATGGACGGGAGGAAGGATAAAGAGCTCTGCAAGCCCCCACCCCTTTCTGCCACCAAAGCTGCATGCTGGAAGTTAAAGCTGTCCAGCCCAACCGGAAAAGGGCTGTGCCAACACAGCTAAGCGCCGCGCGGCACCCCCTAGAGCCCCCCTGACTTGTGATCAGCCAGCCACATGCCAAATGTCCCTATTTTTTAAGAAAATATTTACCCATATTTCCCCCTCCTCCCCACTCAGCTAACCCTTCCCACCCCGCTTTTGGAACCACCCCCCGCCCCCGGAGCAGCACCCCACAGACTCCCAGTGCCTTGCAGCTCCTCTCCAAAAGAACCCCAAACCCCAGCCCCCTGCCCGGGATTACACAGACAGGAGGGATTGCAAGGAAGAATCTCAAGGGCTGGCAGGCCCCAGACCCCCCAATCTGCCACGCAGAGCCACTGCAGCGCTACACACAGCTCCTTCCCCAGCTTGCAATTAGAGTAAGTGTTGCCATAATTCCAGCGCAGATTAAAGGAGATTTGCTCTGTGTGTGTGTTGGGGGTGGGAAAACAATCCGAAATAGCCCAGGAGTGCTGCTCCGATCCCCCTTGGCGGTGGTAGCCCAGGCCAAGGTTGGCACTTTGGCCAGGCGAGCTGGAAGCACAGTAAACAAACTGAGGCTTTAAAAGGAGCAGGCTGTCTGGCTGGGGGGGGGGGGGGGGGGGGGGGGGGGGGTCTGTCTGTGCCTCGCCTGCAGGCCAGCTCGCCTTCGTGCTCTCCCTCGCTCTCTCCATTTGCAGGAGAGGGAGGAAAAAATATAGGTTAATGCCAGTGTAAGGAGGGGGGTTGGGATGGGAAAATGCCTGGAGCTGGAGAGACCAGGGGGTGGCTGGAGAGGGAGGGAGGGAGGGAGGGAGGGGGGTGGGGGGGACACCCCGTGTGGGGCAGAGGAACACAATCCAGCTGGGGGGGTTGGGAGGGGGAAAGGGAAAATAAATCGCCTCTCTTTTCCCCTCCCAGGCTGCAGCCTGGCGCTGACAGGGCCAGCTGTGCGGAGGCAGGGGCGGCTGGCACTCCAGGCCGGGCGAGACGGGCCCCTCCGCCAGGGGGTGGGGAGAGGGGCTGCGGGGCAGCAGCTGGGGGCGGGGGGCAGCCCCGGGCTACAGCTGGGGGGCGCCGGGAGCTGCAGTGCGACCCCGGGGGGCACGCACCCTGCCCCGTGCACGGCACGGCACGGCCCCGCGGACACCCCCGCTGCCCCTCCACGCGCGCGGCCGGGCCGGGCCCTACCTTGGCCGGGCTGCGCCCTCCGTGTGGCCGGGCAGCCCCCGCGGGCTGGACGGGGCCCGGGGCGGCGGGGGTCGGGCCGGGCTTGTAAATCCTGGGCCGGGCCGAGCCGGGCTGGGCTCTTCCCTGCGTGTCACTGGAGCGGGGAATGGGCTCGGGGCGCAGCGCAGGGAGAGCAGCCCAGCCAGGCTCCTCCTCCCGCCCGCCGGGTTCCTGCCGTGAGAGCACCAGCCCCTTCGCCGGCTAAAGCCTGCTCCCTGCAGGCCGGCCGCCTCGCTGCCGCTGCCCTCCGGCCCGCGCGCGCCTGCCTCCCCCTCGCCTGCCCTCGGGACGCCCGGGCTCTGCCTCGCCTCCCCGACTCCCCCCCACTCCCATTCCACCTCTGCCTCAGTTTCCCCAAAGCTGCTCTAGCCGCCCTCTGGCGGCTGTCTGGGCGAGCTGCTCCGCTGCGTGGCCTTGCCCCCTCCCCTGCCCTGCTGCTTTGCCAGGAAGGCCCTCGTGGCGGGGCAAGTGGTGGCTGGGGAGGGGGGCCAGTGGGCTGCGGCAGAGCTCGGGTGGGCCTAGGCGCTGCAAGCATCTTGGCCCAAATATCCCGCTGCCCCTTGTGCATGGGCAGCACCCTGCCTTGACTCCTGGTGGCCCCAGGGCCAACTTTTAGTGTCGGTCCCCCTTCGCCAGAGATAATGATGATCATAATAAGAATAAAATTACCATTTTCAGGTCCCCTTTCTGTCCGGGCCCAAGGTGGCCTCCCAGTTCGCCCACGCCTGTGCCCTGTGCATGGGAGTGTGGCTGATGCAGCATCCGCCAGAGGGATTTTCCCTGCTGGAGGGCATGCTGTTGCTGTACCTCCCCTCCAAACACGCCTGTAGGGTGCCCTTGCTTATGCAACCACACTGTCTCCCTTCCCCTCCTCCAGGGTGCCACCTAAGAGCACCTTTGATACCAGTGTATTGTCTGGTTGAACCATATGCCGAGCCTTCATTGTTTCAAGCCTCCTTGGACCTGCAGGTCTCCCTCATGCCTTGTCACAACCTGAACCTCTCCAGCTGCTAGATGTGGCCCCTGCACAGCCATCTGAGTCTCACACCTGCATAGGAGGGTAGCCAGCAAAGCAGCCTCAGATGGCTGTACTTGGGTGGGGAGCTTGACCCCACTCTGTTGCTTTCTTCCACTTGCATACCTGACAAAGGCCACGCTGGCTTTCTGGAGGGGAGAGACCAGCTCCCCCTTGACACTGGCACCATCATCTCAAATACATCCACCAAGGTTTAGAAGACAGGGAAGAAGTGCGTTGTGCTCCCTTCCGGGGCTGGTTGGCACATAACCTTAGTTTCCCTCTAACTGATGGTCAGCCCAAAGCTAGAAAGGCAGAGAGAGAGAAGCTCTTCCATGAGCTGGTGACCTCTCCTGGAATTGGCCACCAATGCACGGTCGTTGCCATGCCAAGACTTTCTGTGAGGTCCATTCAGCCACCTTAGCCCCAGCACGGGGACTGGAGTGGGTAAACAGTTCTCCTTGGAAGCCAGCCTTATATGGGTCACCTTGTGCACTACTGAAGACCAAATTGTTTTTACTAGTGAGAAGGCCCCATCCTGCTTTGTGGTTGGGAGGAAGTTGTCTGTTGACTCCCCAGTGAATGCCTGGCCTCTTAGAAAGTAAGAGGCCCCAGTGGTGAGGCCAGATGCTCTATCACCTCCAGAGTGCAGATGCTGCTTGAACCCAGGTTTATTACACTTCCCAGGGCCTGGCCAGGACCAGCTAATATTTGCAAAGCTCTCTGAAAATCGGAAGTTAGGGGTTAATCATTATTAATCCTCAGTAGCACCTTCTATGGCAGAAACCTCTTTACAGGAAGGTCTCAGTCATTGTCCCCAGGGAAGAGAAGGACAGAGCTGGCCCATTGCTCTGGACAGCCCCATCCATGCTCCAGTTCAGGTATGTTTCTTCCTATTCTTTTTTTTTAAGAGAATTTTTTTGTGTTTCAATCCAAATCAGCTATATCAATTCCAAATCCATGAGTCAGTCAAGAACCGTAAGTGGCCCTGCTACCGGCAAACATCCTCCACCCCACCTGGGGCTTCAGATGTTTCCATATCCTTTGGCAGGCATCCTATGTGCAGGCCCAAGCCCAGAGGCTTGGGGTTCAGGTGCCCCCAAGTTTCACTTGCCCTCAGCCGTAAGGGCCCAGGGGCAAGGTAGGCAGGAGTCTGTTTCTTCCTAATCATCTCTAGCTGTCGTTTCCATTCCAGAGACACATTTAAGGAGCTGAATGCAAAGGGGGTCGCTTTCTGTCAGCCTCCCAATATTTTCTAGCCCTGCCATGCAGAGCAAGAGTGGTGCAAAGTAAAGGGATCAATAAATGTCACAGAAAGGATTTTGTTGTATGGGTTGTCAGGCTTGCTTCTGTAGGACCCTCTGACGTGGCTGTCTAGCCCAGGCTGCTTCCTCCCTGTGAGATTCCACAGGATTTTCTCATATAGGCAGGCCCAGAGCCTTGTTATCCTTAACCACCACTGAGCTCCCTCACACTGGCTAAGAGCTTCTCCTTCTGCTGCCCTCAGGTTTGTTGGTGAAATGGAAAGGCATAGAGGGCTTCGTGGAGATAGCAAGGGCAAGGTGGCCAGAGGTGCCCACAATGAGTGCAGAGAAAGAGACGGCCAGAATCTGCTTGCAGTCACCTCACAGTAAATCCAGAGTCTTTTTGGATCCATGCTAGATCTATGGTGGGGTAACACAGAAGGCTTTGGCCTATGTTTGAACAGAGAAAATCCAAGGGTGGATCAGAAATGAGGAACAGGTTGGAACTGGACAGGGACTGACAGGAGTGTTTGACACACAGCTCATACATGTGTATGAATACACACACACACACACACAGAGGCATGACAGAGGGATAGAGGCATGGAGTACACATGCAGAGTCCAAGTTGCACACAAGCAGAAGGCAGGCATGTGTGCCGACACGCCCACACTGTGAGAGCTGCACAGGGGCGCATCTCTGTTTTCACACGCACAGATGTGCCCACGCACTCGCACACAAACACGCCCGCACATAAATCAGTCAGTGATACCGTGCGCCAGGAGGAGAGGCCGGGATTAGAGCCGAGCACTTTGAGGCTGCTCCAGGGAGCGCAGTGATCTCACAGGGGAGCAATGACAATCCCCAGGTTCTAGTGGAGACATGGATTCCCTCCCCGCCTACAGGGTTGTGCACAGGCTCTGTGAGGGTGGGGGCGACTGCACAGAGTCAGAGGTATCGGGGTGCCTCCTGCCTGCCAGCTGCTCTGCTTTGGGGCTGGCTGGTAGATGGGTCCATTCTGGACAGGCAGCTGCCTCATGCCAGGCTGAGTCTGTTACAGGGTTAGGGCTCAGCTGAGTTGCAGTGCTTTGCTCCTAACCCACTGGCACTAGAGGGGTTCTGTACTTCTTCCATGTGAGATCACATGGGATGGGAATCTAGGCTTTCTGGCTAAATCCCAGCCAATTCTATTTTTCCTTTCCAAAACTACCACTGTGGCTTCTGCCAAACACAGGCCCCCCTATCCCTTCCCTTGCTGCATTGGACTGTTACACGTGGCTCTGATCTGTTTGGGGTGGCGAGGGTCAGACAGGAAAGGTGTTCAAAGCCTCTCAGGCCAGGGAAAGATAGGCCCTGCTGTCTGCGGGCAGAGAGGCATGGCAGGGTCATGCAGATGAGAAAAGCTGATCTGCACAATCCTTCCTGCAAGCACTGGGGGAGGGGAAGAGTTGTACCCAGAAAGGAGAGGGAAGAAGGGGTCTGAGTGTGAGGGGAAGTATACTATGGTGCTCCAGGCTTGGCCAGTGCCACATGTGCCATGCAACAAGTTTGCTGGGTCTCCAGAAATTTCTTTTATTTTGTCTCCAATGACTACTTGGCCAATGGTTAAAAATAAAAGCCAGGCTGATGGCTAGGGCTGGAAGAGTGACCTGCAGCTCAGGTTGGAGTGATACTGACAGAGCTGTGTTGGGGTGAGTCCGGGGCTGAAGTAGTATGGGGTCTAAGTCAGGATCAGCACCCCTGCTCCTATTCTGCAAAGCCCTCTTCCACATGCCTGGCTGGGGAGACACTGAGCAGGGGATGTGGGAACCACAGTCACTCAACTCTGTCTGGGGGAAATTGAGCTTAAAATCACTAACAGGAATTGACCCTCCAGCCCCACCTTACAGCAGTGCCAGGCACCTGCAGGCCTACTGAGACATCAGCTCTCAAGCATGAGGGGGTAGGAGGAGGAAGGTCTGGTGTTGGGGTGACACGGAGGTTGTGCTGGGACACAGCCTCTCCTGTAGCACCCATCATAGAGACCTAAGACCCCCCCAGCCCATGCAGCACCCAATCAGCAGCCATAACACACGCTCCCCTCCAGCACTACAGGAGCATGGCTTTTGCACCTGCTCTTCCCTCCCAACAAACCTTGTTCTCCCTTTGGCCCCTGGGGACTGCAAGCCCAGAATGCCTCCCCTTAAAGGGCAAGCATGCACTGGTGCAGCTGCCCATGGCATTGGTTTTCATGAAGGCAGTGCTCTGCATGCAGCAATGCAGCTCTGGGGTCCCCATTACATGATGGGGAGGGCAACGAGTGCCTAACAGCCCTGTCCCTGCCTGCTCTCTGGACCAGACCAGTCTGGCCTGGGCATCCCCACCTACAGTGCCCACCCCACAGAAGGAGGAGGGAGGGATGGGGTGGGGACTTGGGTACTGTGCTCCCTAAGGGGTGGATGCCTAGTCCTCACTCTTGTCTGGCTCTGGACAGAGAGTGCTGCCCCCTACTGGCTGGTCTGAGAAGTCCCCACCCGGATCAGGGCACAGATTGGTGGAGGGGAGTATCAAGGGGTGCTACCCAGGGGCAGTAAGGATGAGCTTACTCCCCTTTGGCCACGTAGCCTCTTCCCCCTGATCAGGGGCCCTGGCTGCCCCGCCCCCAGGCCCTTTCCTTGCACTGCATGCAAAGAGCCAGCGTGGCGGGTGGGTGTGAGGCTGAGAAGCTGCCCCCCCCCTCTTCCCCCCGGCAGCCCCCCTGCCCCAGGAGCCCTCTCTGTACTGTACACTTTATCCTCTGCAAATAAGCAGCGTCTGAGGCAGCCCTTCCCACTGCAAACCCCGTCTGGCCATGATAAGGGACCCGCCAGGGCTGAGCTCATCCTGGTTAACCCCCTCCCCCACCTCCCACCAGGGGCCTGCTCAGCAAAAGGCAGGGGAGTTGAGTGTTGCAGTGTCCCCAGGGCTCCTCAGTCCATCCTGCCCTGCCCTGCCCTGTCCTGCTTTGCTTCCATGGCTCAGTCAGCAGAGCCCCAGCCCCAACAGCCAAGGGTCCCCAAGGGGTTTACATACACTGGTGGGCTTCACCCCTAACTCAGAGGTGGGACAAGATCATGACCCCCAGGGTGAGAGAGGAAAATTTGACTGCAGGGGCACAGGGTTGAGGGTGCAGAAATAGAGATGGAGCCTGTGACACTTGGTGCCTCTTCTCCGGGCTCTAACCCACTGGGTTTCCCTCCCCGCCTCACTCTCCTCCCAGAGCTTAGAATGGAACCCAGGAGTCCTGGCTCCCAGCTCCCCACCATCACTCCTCTGTCACCTCTCATTCCTCACCAACACCAACTGCTTCTGAGGAAGGAGAAAACAAGGGCTGGGGTGGCAGCATGAGTTCTTTCCTGACCTCAGTTATGCCCTGCAGTGCCTGCCCTGAAGCCTGAGGGCTGACACTCAAGGCCACAGCTGAATCCCACCTAAGGCTACTTCTGGGGCCCTTTGGGCCTACAGACCCCACATTTTATCTGGTTGGGCAGGCCCTAGGCTGACCTTGCATCTGACCCTGATGGACCACTCTCCAGGGGAATAGCAGTGGAAAGCACGGAGACCAGGGGTCGGGACTGAGGGGCACCAGCAGAGCTGGGGGTAGGGAGCCTGGAGCTGAGAAAGCATGAGGCTGTGGTCAGGTGTGAGATGGGACAGCCCCCCCTCCGGCCATAGATCCCACAGAGGGATATGAAGCCAGTGACTGAGATCCTAAGCCCTAGCCTTGCCTTCCCAGCTTCCTGCAGCACCATCCGCCCCAGCCTTGCCGTCCGCTCCAGTGGGGCCTGGACTATATATAGCCAGCCCCGTGGATGCCGAGTCGCAGGATGAATTTTAATGAGCTTGTTCCGGGCGAGTGCATCTTGGAGAGAGATGTGTCGCCACCAAGTCCCTCCGGCATTCTCCTCCACTGCAAGGAGAAGCTGTCACAGCCCAGGCAGAAGCCTGGCTGGTGAATGCCCCCCCCCACCTATTCCTGCCCCCCCCCCAACACCTGGGAAGAGCAAGGAGCCTTGCTGGAGTAAAAATGTGGACTTTCTGTAGTGCCCTCTATGACCAACCAGGACCAAACACCCTGGGGACATTCTCCCAGGGGTGAAATGCAGCCATGCCTAGGGTGAGGCAGAGCAGCTGTCCGACAGGCTGCAGAGCAGTGCTGGCAGGGATCAGTCTCCTGGTAAGGCAATGCTGTTGCCTCTCAGTGACAGGACTCTTGGGTTCAATTCCTGCCCTGCAGTCCCTGGCACATGCCCTCCCTGGACCTCAGTCCCCCTGGTTGTTCTGGGGCAGGGATAGGCTTAGCTAATAGTGCATCTGGGTTAGAGACTGGGGGTATAGCAGTAGCAGAGGTGAGGGGTTTCCTTCTGTGTGGGGGAATGGGTGCCCAGCTGGTCCCTTCCTTCAGCTTCACCCCAGTGGCCTCTTGCCCCTGAGCCCTGCAGCTCCTCCCTGGGGCAGCAATGCTGTGTATGGCAGCATGGAGTGGCTGGATGCATGGGGTGGGGGTGCTGTACTTGGGACAGTGGTTCTAATGGCCCCGGCTCAGGGTGCCTGCCTGGGGGAAGCAGCTCCTCTGTCCTGGTGTGCTCTGGACATTGTGCAATGGTTGGGACATGGGCTGCCAAAGGCTGAAGCTGCTGGAGTATGGCTGGGACCATACAACATCCTGTGTGTGAGGAACAGGAAAGGTCTAGCAGTCTGGGAGCCAGGACTCCAGGGTTTTCTCCTGGCTGTGACTGACTTGCTGCGAACCCATTCCTGTGCATCTGTTTGCCCACCTGGGGACCAGAAGGTGCCCCAGGACAGTATTGAGATGTTGGCATTGAGCCAGGGGCACAGGGCAACCCCACAGAAATGGGCTGTGGCTGTGGGGGTGAGCAGCCCCCCCATCTCGGGGGCAGGACCTCCTGTGCCTCTGGCTTCCTTCTGGGAACTCATCATGGGAATAAAATCATTCACACCCAATAAAATACCCACAGCCAGCACTTCCCGGCAGTCCCTGGAGAGACAGGCTGGTGGGAACAGCTTATATACTCTCCCCTGCCCCCACCAGCTGTAAGGACCCCTTCCCCCCAAGTCTCCTCTGAACAGGAACCAGCACATCCAGGGACAGGATAGTTTACAGTAGGGTCAGGGAATGGGAGTGTGTGGGGGTTATGAAAGCCAGGACTCCTGGGTTCTACCCACAGGGAGCAGGGCCTGCTGGTCTGTGGTGATGAATGGTAGTGATGTAGATGCCCTACTGTCTTTTAACAACATTGGAGCCCCCACCTCTGGGAACAGGCAGCCTTCCTCATTGCTGCTGGTCCCTCGAGAAGCCTCCCAGTGCGGGAGCTCCCCCACATAGCCTGGGTGCACAGGATCACTCTCCCGCTCAGCTAGTTGGAGATCTGATGGGGGAAGTTCTGCCAGGCTTGGCACTGACATTCAGTGCCCTTGTGCCAAGGGGAACATCCCAGAGCTGCCAGCAGCCACCAGCAACCTGGGGAAAGAGAGCTCATGCCACCTGCTGCTCAGGGCCAGCACGGGGAAAACCCAATACTGGGTATCTCTGCCCCTCCCCTGAAGTCATAGTTCCCATGCCCAGACCCCCAGGCCCAATCCCAGCATCCCTCCCTTGGCAAGATCATTAACCCCTGCAGTACTGCTGCACCTACCAACTCCAGCTTCCATGAAGTGTGTGGGACCAGATGACCTATGGCTTTAGGAGGCTGGGAAGAGCCCCCCCCTTTGAGTCCTCTGTTCTGCCTGCCATGGGGGACCGGGATGCAGCTGGGCCAGGGCTCTCTGCCAAGGCTTATCCCTAGAGTGGGGAAGTTGGCTGCAGCTCCGTCCGGCTTCCCCGAGTATGAAGCAGCCCCCACGCCACGGTTTCTGCAGCCATGGCTCAGCCAGCTCCATTCCCAGGCAAGAGGCGGGGCACTTGGAGAGAGGACCAGCCTCTCCCACCCCCAACAACCCACAAGGAACTGTTTCTGCTGTAGTCTGTGCCCCTGTTCCAGCACCCCTCAGTCCTGACATGCAGAACTCTAGGCTGCCTCCCACAGTTCTGCTAATTCCTGTCAGTCCTGACCCATGTTATCCCAGTCCTAGGGTCTTACCTGCAGCTCTTCCAGCAACTCCTGAACATCCTTTCCCCAGCTTTTCCCCTCAGTCCCAACTCACAGCCCCCTGCTAACCCAGCCCTGGGCTCCCCCCACAGCTCTGCCAGTGCCTGGCTCCCCTCAGTGAACTGTGCTGCCTTGTGCATTTCTCTGAGCCTGGCTTAGACCAACCTAGCTTGCTTCCATCCCAGGCCCATTTGGGAAGCACAGTCTCAGGGCAGCCTTTGCCATTATGCAGTGGTAAGGAAGATGCGGCCCTCTCCTGCAGTGGCAGCCTGAGCATGATTCATTCTGGCAGGCTGGGCACTGAGTTGAAAACATACATGGGCACAAAGTGGGGCAGGAGCATGTGGCATGGGCTGCTTGGGTTGCGTGCTGGGAGTTGAGCTCCCAGAAGTGACTGCTCTTGCTGCCCTTTGCAAAGTACTTTACACTCATAGCTTCCCCGTGCAACACTGCCAGGGAATGGGCTCCAAGCTCCTGAGAGTCCTCTGCAGTGCCCTGCTGCAAGTAGCCCACTCCCCTCCTTGCAAGCCAGGCTAAGACTTGCTAGCTGCCTCCATCCATGCCACAGGCTCAGTCCCACCTTGATGGGCCAAGTTACTGAGGCAGTAGGGCTTCAGCTTACACAGTGTGGAGAGAAGCTTGCTATCCACAGCCATGGTACGGGCCTAAGTACCAGGCCTTGACCACCACTTACAGCCACTGGCAAGCCCCCTTTCCACCCCCTTCAGGCTGGATTTGAACCCACAACCCAGTGTCAGGAAGGGCTGAGTGTCTGATTACAGCTCCCCCAGCCCCACAAGCCAGCAGCTGCCAGACATGACAAGTGCTCCGTGCATGGCCTGGTCACAGGAAATCCTTCCTCATTAATAACCACTGGCTCCCCCTCCCCAACCTCAGGCAGGCTTCTCACTTGCTGCCGATTCCCCACTCCCAGAGACACTTCCACGCCCCTGACTGGCAGCACCCAAATCCACTTAATCCCGGTGCTGTAATCGGGGGATTTGTGGCTGCCTGCATGGCCTAGATGAATAATTAACACTGGGAATTAAGTGGCCTTTGTTATTTCTCCTCAGTGCTGGGATGGGGTTGAGGCCCCATTGGAAAGCCAATTGCATGCGTGTTTCCCCTTCCCACGGAAAGGGACTGGGGTTTAATTGCCAGCTGGCCCTGTTGGGTTCCTGGTGATCATGCAGCAATGATGGGGTGGTTGAGATGTTGTCCTTCTGAGTCACAGGGACCTGGAGAGTCAATGCGGCCTGAGTCCAAGGTGATTTTTGGGTCACTGCTTGCTCCTGTTTCTGGTTTCTCTGGTCTTGAATAATCTCAAGCCCTCTGGCTAACCTTAGCCCGTCTCAGCACAGGAAGTTGTCACTGACTGTCTGTTGGGGGCCAGGGTCCCCCACAGGTTGGTACTGAGAGGAGGAGGCAAGGGGCATCTGAGAATTTTAGGGAGATGGGAGTCCTCCTTACACAGTTCTGCTGGTGTCCTTCAATTTTGACCCAACCCCCCCTCCTAGCCCAGGCTAGCCCTATGTCCCCAGCTCTGCCAGTGACTCTCATTTCTGCCCCACAGGCCCCTTGCTGGTCTTTTATCCATTCCTTCTGAACACAGCAGACAGCTAGCAAGAAGGACGATTTGGCCATGAATTCAGGTCAGGGGATAGAAATGGCTTCTGGGGGCCCTTTAGGGCTCTGAAAGCAAAGATGGGATCCCCAAAGGGAGCATTGCCTCCAAATGTGCATCTCCCCCTTTAAAATGGCAGTCAGGGGTGGGATGGACACATGGACAAAGCTGCTGCCTGGCCAGAGCAGGTGACACCAGTATCTGTCAGGGCCCAGGAAGCAGCAAAGAGCAGCTTTGACTCCTTGGCTTTTCCCAGGCTGGTCATGCTCCAGCTGGTCTTCATCCATCCAGCTAGGATTCCAGTAACTTGGCCTGGGTGCTGTGCTGGGGCAGAGTGACCCAGCCTGGCCTGGCCTGGGACCCTGGGCTGGCTTTGAGCACACCTTCCTGCCATGCCAGCCCTGCAGCCATGCTCTGGGATCCCTAGTCTTCCCCGCAGAGGGCACCCACCCAACTGTGCCCAGAGGACACCTGGCCTGCTACCTCTGGCCTGGCAGTTCCCTGCTTGCTACCAGCTGGTTCTCTGCCACCCTATGGGATGCTCCATGGGGCCACCACCTCCACCTGCACCCCACTGCCTGCAGCACTATGGGGACTCCCCTGCACACTGCCACCTCCCCCCAGATCCCAGATTTGACCTCAGTCCTGCCCTCCATTTCTCAGAGACTCTGTTGCTCTGTGCAGGTTTGACTGCATGGGGACCTCCTGCTCCAGAAGACTCACTTCTTTCCCTGATCTATAATATGACCATGCTCTGGATCCTGGGGGAATCCTATATGCTCCCCCATCTAGAATATGAACTCAGCTCTAGAACATGCATCCTGGTCTAGAAGATGGGTAGCTGTCTGGTCCCCAAAAGCAGAAGCCCCTTCAATAGTCTGAGGCAGGGGTTTCTGGCATGTGGAAGGGCATAACCATGGCCTGGGAGGGCTGAGGAGCCATCCCGGGGTCTGTGAAGCAGGGATCAGGTCTGCCACTATTTCTCTGCTTTCTTTGTGATGGGCAGGGGCTGATTGTTAGCCCACAGGCTTGTGGACTCCCAAAACACACCATCCAGATTGTCCTCCCATGATCCCTTCCTTATCCCCATCAGGTGCCTGGGCAGATGGTTGCCAAAGTGAGGTTGGGCTTTGGTACCAAGCAGGTGGGCAGCCCCTGTGATGCTCCATGCTGCTGTGTGCCCAGTGCAGCAAGTCCTTCCACCTGAGCAGCCAGGCATGAGTGAGTGGCAGAGACAGGCCCTGTGCTGGGGAGCGCAGCACCAGCTCCCTCTCTGGGACAGAGATGTTGGGCATAAGCTTGAACCCTGGTAGCCCTGCACATACCACCCTCCCTCCATCCAGTGCACCACTGCACAGACCCAGGGATGCCAGGCTGAAGCTGCCTCTAAAGAACTTCCTGCAGGGCCATGTTCTGAAATCAACACCCAGGGTCAGGCACCAGGACTGCAGCCCCACCGCCCCTGAAGGCTGGGCAGGAAGAGCCAGACATGGGCCTGGAGCACAACTGGCTGCCTTGGCTCAGCGCTGCTATGCCCCTGTGCAAAGCCCTGTGCTTATGCCACACATGCTTGTCCATGTGCATACTCATACCTGCTCTCCTTCCCTGCACCTGGCCTGTCAGCTCCTTCCAAGGCCTATGTATCCCAGCTTGGCTGGGATAGACAAAGACCCTGGCTGCTGCCTGGGTGACCTTGGACAGGGCCCTGCCCTTCTCTGTGCTTCCATGTCTAAGTCTGGTGAGAGGATTGGTCCCCTTCCTCCTGCCTCAAGGGGGCTGGGGCTGTCTTCTTGCTGGATAAGGTCTTAGTGGTCTTGGAATGAGTTGAGCTCATAGCAGGATGCAGACAGGCAGTGCCGCTGGGTCACCCTGCCCTGGGACTTCTATGCTCCCAACTGCATCAAAGGCTTCCCTTTGCCCTGTTGCCCACACATGGATCCTAAGCTCTCAGCAGTAGGATGGAGTCCCTGCTCTCTACTTTACATCCCAGCAGCTCCTGGAGCCATTTGCAAGGGGTCTATGGATTTAAATTCCCCCTGAAGGGCTCATTCTCCTGCCCTCTGCCCCATCCACCCATGTGTTTTAACTTCCCATGCTCCCCGGGTCCTACACCCTGTGACAGGGAGATGGATCAGGTCCCATTAATCCCATCTCCTCATGATGCAGGAAGAAACAGGTTCTGTGAGCTGGTGAGGACTTCCCTGGGTCAGCACATTAATGGCCTCCCACAGCATGTCAGCAGGGAGCAGTGGAGGGCCAGGCCACTCATTACCTATGGCTCAGCCTAGCTCCCAGCGCCAGCTCCAAGGGAAGGATGAGCCACACATAGGGGTGCATGATTGTGTTGTGAAGCTGAAATGGCTCACAGTTTGGCACCTGTGTATGATTCTGCACATGTGCGTGCATGTGTGCAAGGTGGGAAAAACAGGAGGGCTGGGGGTTGGGACAGATGGGAACTAGCAGAGCTGTGAGGTGTGGTGGAGCTCAGAACTGGGACAGCAGGGGGCTGTGGGTCACTGGCAGAGCTGGGTGTGTTGGGAGAACTCTGGCTGTACTGGGGTGAGGTGGATCAGGCCTGAATGGTCTCTGCAGAGCATGGCAGAGCACAAGCCTGGGGAGGGTGGGCACCAGGGGCTGGCAGTGCCACAAGCCCCCCTGCAGCTGGAAGCTTCCATGTGCCTATGACTCTGATCAAGTTCTGGAGAGTATAGCCCCATCTCTTGGCAGCAGAATGAGAACCCAAACTGAGCAGTGTCTCAGCAGGGCTAGCACCTCAGCATCCTGGGAGACGAGACACTGTGTGACCTCCTTCTTCAGGAGGATGTGACTGTGTTCCTGCAATTAAGCCAGGGTGGGCTGTGACACACCAGCCCCCAGCACCCTTAGCCTCCTCTCTGCCATGGCCATGTGGGGCCAGGAGCGCAGTTGGGGTGCTCTGGAGGCTGCTGCATCCACTGCTGAGTGGGCATTTGGGGCAGCTTTGGGGTGGAACATGGCAGCCATTAACAGCTGCCTCAAACATCAGGAACTAAAGGAGACACCTGTCTCCAGTGATGCCCCATGGAGGCTGGGAAGAAGGTGTTCAATAGTGGGATCTGGCCAGGAGACCAGGGCCAATATCCCCCTGTATGGGGAGAGGAACTGAAAGGCCTAGATCACTGGTGGCCAGCTGGTGGCACGTATGCCACAAGTGGCAAGGCAGCCTCTGTGTGTGGCAGGCAGCAGATTGGGATGGGGTCAGGGAGCACAGTGGCAAATAGGGCAGGGAACAGAAAGCAGAGCAGCAGATCTGTCAGGAAAGAGGACCAGAGTGACCCTTAGGGAGTGCGCAGGGTTTGACTTGTGGTATGGCTGCCAAGAAACCTTGGCCCCTGCTGGCCTAGAGCACATAATGGACACCCAGTTCTACACTTCCTATCCACAGCAGTGGCCAAGTGCCCTGTTTAGTCTATGGGCAGTGCCCCCTTCTGGTTGCCCCATGATGCTCTCTCATCCCAGTGCAGCCTGGCTCCACTCCCCAGAGCCCTCTGAGGCTGCAGGGTGGGGGCAAAGGAGCCCCTCTGTGGCTGAGAGATGAGGACAGAGGTGGGGATCAATGCTAGGGACTGACACTGGAGTGACACCTTTCCTCTAGAGTGCATGGGCAGCCCCATCCTTGGGTACCAGGTCCCCAGACCTCACTGCTCTCATAGCCAGTCATGCCCCCAACCAGGCAGGCCCAGGTCCAGGGGGTGAGCAGGCTTTGAGGCTCTGGGCAGCATAGAGGGGCAGGGATGGGCTCTGTGGCCTGCTCTGGGCATGACTGGGAGGGAGGTGCCTCCTGCTGGCGACACACCTTTCAGCACCCTGGATAGCGCAGGCATCACCGGCCCTTCCCAACCTGCGGTGGGCTCAGGCCTCCCCGCCCCCTACGCTGCCTAGGACCATCTACTCTCTGAGCCCTTCCCTGCCAGAGGGGAGCCTCTTCTTGCCAAAGGGCTGCGGGGTGCATCTCCTACTTGCTAGGGGACTGGAGGACTTGATGGCTGAGCTCATGTGAACCAGAAGTCCCAAAGAGCTAGGCTGGTGCCTGCCCTCCTGCTGAATCCATTCATGTGCTACCCTGAACCACCCCCAGACACCAACCAGAGGCTTCCCCCAGATTTGGATAGAAGGGGATGTGCTCAGGACTGGCCCTTGTTCTTGAAGGGGAGTGAGTCTAAGTGGGTTAAAGTCAGAGGAGCGAGGGTGGGTGGCTAGGAGCCAGGACTCCTGGGTTCTATTTCCAAATCTGCTGCTGGGGGTGGGGCTTTCTGCCTCAGTTTTCTTATCTCCATTGGGGAAACATCAGGGCTTTTTCCTCCCCCAGAGTCAGAAATGGGTAAAGCAGGGTGGTACACTGAGCAAAGCACAATGGCAAGGGCCTGTTCACCCACCCTGTGACACCTCAGGGGGGCAGGCAGGGTCAGCCAACACCCTTCAGAAGGGGAAAGTGAGGGCTCATGCATGATCATACCAAGGTCAGTGTCAGAGCCAGGCTTGGAACCCACATTGTCTGAGTCCCAGTCATTTCTTCCTCCCCCTGCTTCCCCGCCAGTGCCAGGAGTAGAAGCCAGAAGTCCTGAGTGCCCATCCCTGTGTGTGGTGAGCATGGTCTGTGGAGTCCACATCACTGTGCCCCATGACATTCAGTGCCATGGCTACCTAAGTGAAGAGTGAAGCAGCCTTCACTGTCCCCCAGTCCTGGGGACATAAGTTGTGGTACAAACAGCCTGGGTGAGGCTGGCACTGCAGCCAAGCAGTGTGTTCACCTTTCACAGAAGGACAGCAGAGCTACATGGGGGTAGAGAGGGGGAAGGCCATAACTGGGACTGAGGGACACTGGACACAGTTCTGCTGAGACTGAATCCAGACCTGCATCCCCCACTAGCCCAGTCCTGGGCTCCTCTGCTACCCACCTCACTCCCTTGCTACCCTAACCCTGGTGCACTCCCTTCAGCTCTGCCACTGCCCTTCTCTCCCAATCTAGGCCCCTTTCTGGAGCTCTGGGGTACTCACTGGAAGCTGGCAGGGAAGTCATTTTGTGTGTTGGGCAATGTCCCCTCTAGGGAATGGGCTCCGACATGCTGACCCTGGGGAAGGAGGTAGACCCACCAACCTCCTCCCTCATTCTGTCTGCCTGCAGTGGGATGGGCCCAGTGAGACTCACAGGTTCCCAGAACTCGCTATGGGTTTGTTAGTCCAATGCTGCTTCTTCCTACCAAGCTTGGCTGTCCCCTGCCCAGCTCCATCTTCTTCCTGGCTCAGCCAGGGCCTGATCCCTCTGCCTCCTAGCAAAAGCCCAGGTCTCCCCACTCTGCTGAAGCAGAGATGCTAAATATTTAACACTCTGCAGTTGGCCATAGCGGATGTGCCGTCCCTTCTCTGCACGTAGGCTGCAGGAGGAGTGTGCTCCCAGACTCTCCCTGCTTCTCCTCAGCTGACCTGGTTGGGCACTCTGAGGCTGCCCACTCTAGCTTGGGGCCTGGTGGGAGACCCCATCAGGCTACATAGGCAAAAAGCAGAAGGGCTCTCAGTGCTTCCCATGGGGACAAGGGAAGGGAGCAGGGTGGGGTCCCCCTCATGGAACCAGGGCTGGTTCATATGCCCCAGGGGCAGGGTCATTGCAAAGGGACCAGAGAGGGAGGGATCTCCAGCACCCCTACACACCACTGACCAGGGCAGCCCTGCAGCATCAGGAATCTGTCATCAGGCCCCTGTGGGAGTGTCCTCTGGGAAAGGCTGGGATGCCATGATCTGGGAGCACAGTGCAATTTCTCAGCTGCTGGAGGAGACCATTCAATACTGTGCAACAGCCCCACAGAGCAGAGCTAAGTTAGGGGGTGTGAGAAGCCACAGTGGCCTGGGGAATAAACTGGGGTATAACTGGGACCTGGGCCCTGGCAGGCACTCAATCTGGGCAGAATGAGAAGGTACTGGCAGAGTCTGTACTACTGAGCTACATAACAGTGTCCCTTCCTGGGTCAGATTCCATCTCGCAGGGCCCCAGAGTGCCCTGCAAGTGACAGGCCACTGCAGCGAGCTGCAGCATGGGGGTGGAGGCAGAGATACTTCTGATTAAATCCGGGGCCTGGCTCTGAGCCTGGACATGTCTGCAGGAGCCCCTCTGCTCTGCAGCCTCCTCAGGGCTGGGTGGAAATAGCCTGGGTCTGACTGAATCCTTCCTCTCACTGACAGGATCTCACGGGGACCTTGCTGCCCACAGATAACAGGGCCTCAGCAAAGAGAGGCCTGTTCAGAGTCCAGCTGCTAAGGGGTCACAAGGGGTCAGTCAGGCTGAGAAGGGGGACTCAGCTTTTGGGGAATTTGAACCCAGGCAGGAAGGGCTGTGTGCTTCAGCCTGGGGTCCCTGGGTTTTCCCCTCACTGGCAGCAGTAGGGTCCAGTCAAAGCTGTCCCTAGGCTGCAGCCAGCTCTTAGGAGGGAGTTCATAGGTGGGATACTACCCTTTTCCTCCCCAAGGCAGATCAGATTGGGTCCCTCTCCCTGGAAGGGCCCCACAGAGAATCCAGCTTGTTCCTCTGCAGCCTGGCAAACCTTTGGGCATGATGGAGGTTGCCTTCTGCTTCCCACCTGAGGACCAGAAGGCTCCAGGCTGTTCCCAGTGCAGAGCCAAGGGCCCCTGGGTGCATTCAGTGCCTCTGTACTTGTATCTGATGCCGATGTTGTAACTAACCAAATATTCAACACCCCTGTTGCATGGCCCGGGCTGGCAGGGCTCCCCCGTGTCCAGCTGTTTGTTTGCTGACTCTGCGGAACACTCTTGACGTTAGCCAGCTGTTCCCAAGTTGCTGACCCCACCGTCTCCTGTGGTTTGGAGCTGGGGCTGTTTCACAGGCTGCAAATGCTCTGGCCTGGCTCTGAGCCAATGCGCTGATGGGTCAGACAGACGGCCGGATCACTGCGGCTCGGCCCCTATCCTTCCTGGGTGATAGCATTGCTGGCTGTCTCCCCAGTGGATTTCCCAGCTCTGAGCGTGGTTGGCCAGGACAGAATTCCAGGTTCTTTAGTGTTCTGGCATGATGCTAAGGGATGTTTGGAGCGTTACTCTGAGGCTTTGGGTGAGTCCCAGGCTGGCTTCATGTCTCTGTTTGCTCACCAGAAGCACTGTAGCACCACTCCCTGCTCTGCATAGTGCTTGGAGATCTTCTCTTGTTCCTATCCACACAAAGGGCAAGGCATCCAGATTCCCTCTATTGGATCCTCACTCTAGCTATGCTTGAAGCCAGAAGGGAGCTAGGGTCTGAGTGGGGGAAAGGGATCACCTCACAAACCCCTGGCATTTATTCTGACCTTCCTCCCGTTTTACTTCAGCTTCTCATGCCATTGTTAAGGGTCTCCCCCATGCAGCCAAGACAACCTCCTCCCTCTCTTGCCTCTAGCTTCCTGCTGCTGGGATGTTGGCAAAGCCTGGGCAAGTTTCCTGTGGTGCCTCTCACTTATCCCACAGGTCCTAAAGGCAAAACTGAAGCTGTGCTACAGAGAGCCAAGCAGCTGGTGTCACTGGGAGGGGAATGCCCTTTCACCCCCACAACCTTCCTGTCCAGGCAGAGAAGATGGCAGGGGGCTGGCCCCAGGGGCACCTGAGCACTTCTGCTTCTGAGAGTGGAGCAGTTGCCTTCTAGCCATGCACAGGGGATGGCTGTCTCTGCTGCATTTGGCTGGGCTTGCCTAAGATGCACAAGAAGAGCTGTGGAGGATTTTGGGGCAGGGATCTGTGCTAAGAAGACATGAATACTCCTTTGCATGAGCAACAAGTTGACTTGGGGGCTGCTTGAGAGGAAAGGGTTCCTCTTGTGTGCCCAGGATGGGGATGTGTGTGGACTCATGGAGCAAGCCCGCGGTAAGTGAGTGGCACCCTGGAATGCAGGGCCTGTGGGTTGCAGCATCACCAGGAGCAACCAGCACCTTCCGGGCAGAGCGGGGCCGTCGGTGCCGTGGCACGAGGGTAGGAAGCCAAAGCAGCTTCCCGGCCTGTTGAATGGCCCCCACAGAGTGCTGCTGGACTGGCGCCAGCTCAGCTGACAGCTGCTGCCGCTCCAGAGCCCCCATTCCTCCCCCACCTCCCCAAGCCTTCAACTGCCTCTTCAGGAACAAGAAGGGGGGAACAATAAACAAGTGCCTGCCTCAGAGCAGAGCCCTTGGCAGGAGGGAGGAGGTGGAGGATGGGAAGGGATGGGGTGCCAGGGGCCCATGCCACCATACCCTGCCAGGCCTGAGCCCAGTACACAGCACCCCCTGCTGGCCACAGCAGGGAATGCCCTGGCTACAAACAGCCCCATATTGTTGGCAGGGTGGACAATGGCATGGGTAGCATTGCCCTCCCGCCCCGGCCCCCCATGTCTTCCTTCCAGTGCTGGAAATGGTTGCACATACTTCCTCAGCCTCCTGCATGTGCAACATCTGCACAGCGGCTCCGGTGGCCTGGATCCTGCAGGGCTGTGACTCTCACCAGAGCACTTTACATCCTGCAGAGGGGGCTTGTTTATAATCCAGCCAGCTCCTGGCCCTTCTCCCCTCCCCACCAGTCTGTGATGGCTCCCCAGCCCACTGGCTGGGAGCTGATCCAGGGCAGGGGCCTGTTGCTGTGGAGTACTGACTAGGGGGCTGCAGAGCTCAGCCCTGAGTCCTTTCTGCTCTTCAGCCACCTTGGAGGCTGCAGCTGCTCCTCCAGGTGAGCTGAAGACCCAGTCAGAGGCCATGGAGGAAGGTGGCCTTCACTTGTCACCAAAACAAGGATCAGGCCCTGAGCCCATAGGAGCCCCCTATTTTCCACTGTTGCTTAGTCTTTTCCTTTGGGGGGAAGGTGTAGAGGGGAAACCAACAGCCCTAGAGACTGGCACCTTCTTCTTGTTGCAGGGACAGAGAGTGCTTCCCCCTGCACCAGCCCTGCCACCATGGCCCCAAGGTCAGTCGCACCAAGTCTCCCTGGGGAGGCTGCTGGGGAAGGCTCCACCCCCTGGCAGAGGTCTGAGCCTCAGATTCACCGTGTCCCTGCTAGCACTTTGATGAGAAATGGAGTCCTAGTATGAGCTGTACTAGTACAACACCATGGTCAAGCACTAGGATGCTGAATGGGGGGCCAGGACTCCTGGGTTCTATGCATAGCTCTGTTGGTAAAATCAAAATGGGAGATTGAATGAGTCTTTCTCCCACTCTGGGCCTCAGTTTTCCTGCATATAAGATGAGCAGGGAGATGGTGAGGGGTACTGGGAGCAGGCTGGACCAATCAGGCCCTAGGAAAGGCCTGTGTGTGGTGGGTGCCATGAAGGAGGCATCCCAAAGAATCACAGTTTTCTTTCAAAGGTACAGGAATGTCTCTCAGTGTCCTGCATTGAGGTAGGCACTGGCTTCTACTGGGGTAGTTAACAACAGGAGCAGCTAGGATCAGGATAATGAGGTCCCACTTCCAGTCATACCACAGACACTCTGAATGACCATGGGCAAGTCTCCTCATCCCTCTGTGCTCTGGTTCCCCCTTCCCGTATCCGCAGGACACAACTGTCTGTGCAGTCCATGGCCCAGCATGGAGCTGATCAGGTTTTTGAGTTCTGGCACCACATAAATAGTAAGATTATTCAAAGCTGAAATAGGGTCTGTAAGATGGGCAGCACCGCTCTAGCTCTGACTGGCCCAGCAGCTAGAGAGAGGAGCCCACAGGCAGCAAGTTGAGGGCCTGGAGGGGAAGAGAGAGACTTGGTAACACACTGGGTTTCTGCACTAGGCTGGGGCTGATCCTCACTCTAAGCTGCTGCCATCTGTTCCCTACAGCTGAAAATGAAAAGAACAACAGATTCCACAGCCACAACAGAGAGAAAGGACCAAGCAGAGAGGCAGACGGCAGCTTTCAGACAGCGAAATGCTACCGGGGTGGCTCTCTATTGTACCACCACTGGGATGCTGGAAGAGGAGGCAATAGAGCTCAGCTTCTTCTGCACTGAAAAACCCAGGCCCCTTGCACTTGAATTAAAGAGGATTCTCCACCAGGAGTAAAAGACTTCTGACACACAGCTGATCTGTGTGTGATTCCATCCAGCAGGGGGCAGCGGTGACACAGATTGCACCACTCAGTTCAGTGCAATGCGTGGTATTGCCCACACTGCCTTTCACCCTGGACTGCTAGCATTGTAGAGAGGGGCATGATGGCTCCACATTGTTACTATCCTCATACAGATGGAGAAACTGCAGGTCACAGAAGATGGAAGATTTGCCCAAGGTCACATAGCAAGTCATTAGCATAACCAAGGGTAGAATCCAGGATTCCTGGCTCCCAGCCTGCGGTGAAGTCCACTGGCCCTACTGCAAAACTTGGAGCGAGGTCAGACGTGGTTGGCTTCAGCAGTCATTACCAACTGGCGTAGCCTGATGCTGCCCACAAACTGCACTGGTGCCAACAGGGGCCCTGGATATCCAGCACCTCTTTGCTGTCAACTCAGGTGCAAAGGCCTTGTGCCCACAGCTTGGGCCTGATTTTGAGCTGGGCCCAATCTGCTTTTTGGCTTCATCTTGAAACCCTGGGCAAGTTGCCCAGACCATGAGGGAAGCACAGACTATTTGGTGACTTTGAATGCAGGGACCATCTTGAGAATCCCAGAGCAGGTGGCCAGAACTCTGCACTGGCAGTGACACCCTAGCAGCCAGTGGGGGGCCATACACAGGTCACCAGGAGCTCGGTTTGGTCCAGAACATGTCTGTAGCACAGGAAGTGTGGAGTCCCTGCGTGAAGCTGGAAGCTTGCTGGGTTAATGCTGTCAGGGACTCAGCTCCTCCTTCAGGATTGCTTCCGAGTCACTTCCCAATTTTCCAGGCAGATGGCGAACGGTGCAGTTATCCGCTGCGAGCAGTGGACATGTGACGAGGAGACACTGGGTTTATGGTGGGGAACTGCATGCTTCCATGGGGGAAGATGGTGACACAACAGCAAAACTGGCTTAGGCGGGGGAGGAGAGGGGGACTCATATGAGGAAAGATGGATGGCAGGAACAGCTTCTTGCTGCAAGCCCAGAGCATCCACCCTGCCAGCAGCTTCAGATGCACAGACACTCAGCTGCACCACTTGGGAGCATGCCAGAGTGGACATGCCCATCACTGTGTTGAGAATGGACAAGGTCACTGCAATGAGTGTGGCACCAGTGTGGAGTTCTGGCCTGCTTGCTCCAGGGATGTCTAGAGGGGTCCTGAATCTTGCAGGTATGGCTGCACTCTTACACTAGCATGGAGTCTTTGCCTTTGGAAGACTAATAATTGCACTGCGACATACTTGTCTATGTGTCTCTGCATATCTGAGGGAGAGCAAGACTGCTGCCCTCTCTTGGACTACATCAGAGTGACCCAGGTGTGTGTCATGCCCCCCTACATTGTTAATAACCAGAGCTGAGTATCTTCTAGATGGAGCATGCTGTCCTGGGGCTTTGTCCATGGGCAGGGTTGGGATCTACCATGGAATCCTGAGTGGCCACAACACATGGAAGGCATGTGTCTGGCTCCTGGCCTCCTTCCAGCTCCTTTAATAAAGGGTTTTCTGGGACCTGTGGCCATGCCATGGGACAAACCCCACCCCACATGAGAGGTATTGTTCTCCATGTCTAAACACTAGGAAACTGAGACAACACAAGTTAGTTGTGGCCATGAGACAATCACAGGCTAGAAACCAGGAGCCCAGGGCTCCTGGCTTAGTCACTGTTATTATTTACGAAGTATAACTTGTTATTGGTAGGTGCTGCACATACATGTTGCAAGAGGCAGTCCCTGCCCCAAAGAGCTTATAGTCTAACCCAGCAGTGGTCACATTTTCCACCACATAGGTTATATGACTAGGGTGCAACCAATTCCTGGGTGAAATCCAATGTACGGGCTGACTTCACAAACTGGATCCAGTGGGCAAATTAACTTCATGTGCCAGGTCCGGGGACATGCACCTGGTCAGACCCTATGCACTGGGTCCAGCCGTGGACTGGCTCCATGCACTTGTCTGATCTTGCACGTAGGACCACATCAGCCAGCCTATGAGGCTCCCCACAGGTCCAGACATTCAGTGGAAGGGGAGCGTTGGCAGCATTAATTGCCACGGAGCTCCCAGAGCTGTGGCAATTAATGCTGCCACTGCTCCCCTACCTCCAAATATCTAGGAGCCCCTGTGGGCTGGATGGCTCATCTCTGAGAGCTGGATTTGGCCTGGGGGCTGCACTTTGAGCACCAATGACAAAGTTACTGCACAGGAACACAGAGGATGCTGATTTGCCCACAAGCAGAGCTGGGAAGCTCTCTCAACTCCCAGTTCACTCTCCTGACTGATCCGCCACCCTTGCACTGAAATACCTCTCCCACCTAGAATCACTGTGGGTAGCACCTTCATAGGAGAATCAGTTATGCAGAGTAAAGGGAATCCAGAAGCTGGGAATGGTCAGACTGTAAGGCACTCAGAGTTGTGAGTAGCTCACTAAGAGAGTGGCTTGGGCTAGGTCTTCACTGCAGAGGTTGCCAAATGCAACCCTGCCTTTAGCATAGAGCTACAGAAGAAGGGGTCCCAGAATGCAGTGCTGTGTCATGATCGGTTGGTGAGACCCACAGAGACAGCAGGTTCCAGCATGTGACTGAGTCAATATGGAGTTTTGCACAAATATTCGTCTCCTGCTTTTCTTGGTGGCAGAGCACGCCCCGCTCAGCACGTCTGCATTCCCTTGAGACAGGGAAGGGAACCAAGACAATCCCCAAACATCTGCCAGGTCTCCCCCCTTCTGATGGCCTCCTCCAGCCAGAGGGCTTGGCACAGAGATCTGTGCACCAGGTTGAGAAGGCGGTGCTCTTCTTTGAAAAGCCTGCCACTTGTCCTTGAGAACTAAAGATTTCTACCTCTCTGTGTGCTGTAAGTCCTACTGCAAATACAGTGACTATACAAGAGAACACTGCAATTAACCTTTTCCAATTTATCTCACAAAAAAGGCTCACAAACATTCCTTCCCACCCTTCCCTGCCTTCCCCCCACCCCACCTTTTTGCTACCCCTTGTCCTGCCCCTCACCTTCCCTCCTATACCCCAATGATATCTCATCCCTGTGGTTGCTATAGTGATTGTTTGCTGGGGGAAAGCTACATCTAGGGACTTATTACACATATTTAAGCATCTTTTAAAGGGGCCTAACAATTGGAAAGGAAAGGAGAAGGAGTTGAGGGAGTCAGGACTATATGCTCAGCCCACATCACACTTAGAAACATGTAGCCACATACTACAACATGCAAAGCTGTTACCAGTATCTGGCCAGCTCCCAGTGGGCCATGCTCTGACAATTGCTGATTGGAAGATCAATTGGGAAGCTCACAGGCTCTTCTAGCGGTGAGCTCCTGAGAACAGGAACAGCTTCCTGGACATTTGGAAAGAGCTTGGTGTGTGGCTGGCAGAACCATGAATCAATAAAGAAGATATTACTGAGCCATAGAAGCTGACTGTTTCTTAGAAGAAGCAGAGTCCCAGCCTCTCTGGCTGTGACCCCTCCCCATCCCACACCCACCCATCTCAGGATTCAGCCCTGTTCTCTTGTAAGTTGAAGGCAGGGTATATTTGTACCTTATATACCAGTAGTAGCTAAAGCCCCTGGTGGGGGTGAAGGATGTTTGCTGGTTGTAGGGCCACTTATAGTTCTGAACTGACTCACGGATTTGGACTTGATTTGGCTGATTTGGCTTGGAACACAAAAAAATTCTTAAAAAAAAAATCGTATAGACCAGTAGTTCTCACCCTTTTAGACTCAAGGCACCCTCCATAACTTCTGTGAATTGAGGGGTGCCCCATTTCAAAAGCTAATTTATTTATTACAGGGCTTACCTCCTTGCAGTGGGGACAGGGGGGCCACCAATCAGGAAAAGCCTGAGCCTGCCCTGATCTGCTTATCTCTTCACACTTCCCTAATCGCCTTACATTTCCTCTGGCACTCTTCAAAGGATCTGATGGCACTCCAGGGTGCCCCAGGACTCTGGTTACAAATCACTGTTCTAGACTAACTAAAGTAGACTCATCCATCAATCAATCTATTTATCTATTGCACAAACCTTTGTGAGCTGAAGTTTCATCAGCAGCTGATGAAGTGAGCAGCAGCCCTCAAAAGCATGTATTATATCTATATCTACTTTGGTTAGTCTAGAACAGTGGCTCTTAACCTTTTTAGATGTGTGGCACCCCTCATTTTTCCTAAGGCACCCTAGCTTTACTCAAGGCCCTCTCCATAACTTTTGTGAGCTGAGCAGCACCCTGTTTCAAAAATGAATGTCTCAATGGTGGCACTACTTCCTTGCTGAGGCGACAGGCAGTGGAGGCAGGGCAGTGGTCAGGCAGGGACCAGCCTGAACCTGCACATGTCTCCTCACACCTGTCTTGTCTCTTAACACCTTGCAGCACCCCTCAAAAGATCTTGTGACACCTCAGGGTACCCCAGCACCTTGGGTGAGAATCATTAGTCTATAACAGTGGTGGCCAACTTTTTTGCTCTGCAAGCCAGATGGTCAGTGCCAGGTCTGTCTGTGGGCCACATTCGGATGGTGGGCTAGATCCTGCATGCAGGGCTGGCCAAGTATGGTGTGCAGCCTGACCCTGATCTGATCACCCAAGGGGGTGGGGAATGAATGATTTGGCCCAAATCTGGATGTACAGGCTGGCAGGGAGCAGCCTGGCCGTGATCCAGACACGTGGATCAGGGCCAGGCTCCAAGCTGGCTCCAATCTGGACATGCACGAGGGCGGGGACACAGGGACTGGAAGCAGCTTGACCTATTCCAGACTGGTGGCGGGCAGGCCTAGCATGGATCCCACGGCATGGCAATGGCCTGGGCAGTGCTGGATCTGGCACCATTCTCTCACCACCAAATTCTCTGACCCATGGTGAAGCCAGGTGGCACAGCTCTGTACCCTGGATTTGGCCTGTGAGCTGGGGCTCAAGCACCCCTGGTTTCATAGTTTCATAGATGTTAGGGACCAGAAGGGAACTTACAGATCACTGGGTCCAATCCCCCTGCACTTGGGCAGGAAAGACTGCTGGGGTCAGATGACCCAGCAAGATGGGTGTCAAGGTGCTTTTTGAAGATTGCCAGGGTGGGTGACTGTACCACCTTTGGCGGGGAGCCTGTTCCAAACCCTTGGCACTCAACTTATAAAGAAGTTCTTCCTTACATACTGCCTGAAGTGGTCTTCAATCAGTTTATGCCCATTGTTTCTTGTCCTCCCCTGAAATGCCTTGGTGAACAGATGCTCCCTCAGGCCCTGATGTACCCCTAATATATTTATAGGCTGCCACCAAGTCCCCTCTGAGTCTTCTCTTTTCCAGGCTGAACAGTCCCAAGTCTTTCAGCCTCTCCTCATATGACCTGCCCTCTAGGCCTCTAATCATGCATGTGGCCCTCCTTTGGACTCTCTCAAGCTTCTCCACATCCTTCCTGAAGTGTGGTGCCCAGAACTGGTTGCAGTACTCCAGCTGTGGTCTCACCAAGGCCAAGTAGAGCAGGAGGATGACATCCTTAGCTTTACTCGAGATGCTTTGGTAGAGGCATGCCAGTGTTTGATTGGCTCTGCCAGCTACAGCACTGCATTGGTGGCTCATGTTCATTTTGTTGTCTATCACGACACCTAGGTCTCGTTCAGTTGTGGTGCTGGCAAGCGTAGCACTGCTTGTAAGTGTGTTGTGGATTATTTCTCCCCAGCTGGAGCACTTAACATTTTTCTGTATTAAACATCATCAGGTTGAGGTCCACCCACCTCACAAGCCTGTACAAGTCAGCCTGTAGTGAGCACTCCCCCATAGTGACCACACTCCCCCATAGTTTGGTGTCATCAGTGAACTTTGTCAGTTTGCTTTTAATACCTGAATCCAAATGAATGTGTTGAAAAAAAAGCACTGGCCTGAGTACTGAACCCAAAGAGGGCACCTGGGTTTGAGCCAAGGCATCTTGTTCTGCAGTCAGATACTCTACCACTGAGCTATACCCCCTCTACAAGCTGCATCAACCCATCCTTCCACCTGGCAACATTTGTGTCTGAAGGTCAGCGTTGCCAGGTCTTAAATATGAAATGATTGTATTGGAAGCTCAAAACTATTGTCTTTGCAGAAAAATGATTTTACACTGAAAAAAAATGCAAATAAAACTTATTTACTTCATATTGCTCACTATAACTTGCCAGTGAGTGAGGAAGCACTGGGTTGTTGAAGTTGGAGCATTTCTTTATTTCAAAGCAAGCAGTCATTAGGAGGTGCTGACAGCAAGTCCAGAAGTTGGCTTGGACTCTCTGATGTTGAGTTGGGTTTTACATGTGCTGCATCAATGAGCTGCCTCAAAAATTATAGTACGTTTGGAATGCTTCACTGTTATCAGTCACACATCCCTACAAGGGTTGAAATTATGGTACAAATATGATAATTACCATACCTCTGGCAGCACTGCAGGGGGTGGTGGCAGAGCTGGGTGACAGCAGGGAGCTTTCCTAGGCCCCGCTGCCCAGCCAGGAAGGAGGGGCAAGCTTTCTGGTGCCACACATCATAGGCGGCTGGTCAGGGGTGCACGTGCCCCCCCTCTGATGGGGCCGGTGCCCCCCTGACGGCCAACACTGATACTGTCGGTAGGGCTGGTGCCCCCCGACAGGGTTGGTGGCTTCTGCGGGTGCCCCCTCAGATTCAGGAGGCACCAGTCACTCATGCCACGGATTTCTAACTCTGCGGGGATTTTGGCGAAAAAATTAAATCCCTGCCGAGTTTTCCCCAGCCAACGTCCGCACCGCCCACTTCCCCCGCTGGCAGAGACAGCCCGGCTGCCTGCATTGGGGTCTGCCAGGCTCCGACCCCCCAAGAACCACAACTCCAAGGAGGCTCAGCGGCGCTCGAGCGTTCTTCCGGCCAATCAGGGGAGGTCTTGTTGGTAGGTGCTAAGATGGCGTAGTCCAGGGCCCGCAGGAGGTGTTTTCTCTGTGCTGCGCTGCTGGGGGGCTCGCAGGTGAGGGGTCCTCCTGGCATCCGACTGCGGAGGGAGGAGGGTGGCCCCCTTTCCTCCCCCCGCCTCGGGCTGGGAAGAGATATCGCCTGGCAGGAGCCTGCTTCCTCCCCGGGGGGTGAAGAGACCCAGGAGTTCGGGCCGGTCACTGCCTTGAGCGCCAGGCCCTGCCTGTTCCCGGTGGCTGGAAGTAGTTCCTAGGGACCCTGGCTTCACAGCTCCGAGTCTCCCCCACTCCCAATTCTCACCCCTGGAGCCTGTCCTTCCTCCCTCAGCTTGGGAGTGGGACTCAAGCCTCTCAGCTCAGCACTTGGACCAGCCAGCGCTGCCCCCTTGTAAGTGGTGCTGGTGGCATGAATAATAATGTAGGAGCTCATGCATGCGCCCTGGGAGAGGTGCAGGGGTGATGTCTTTCCCTGGGGGGCCCCAAGTGGGATGGTGAAAAATGCCTGCTCTGATGATGCTGCCAAACCTTTCCCCCTCTTGCTTTCAGACCTGAAGGATGAAGGTTGTCAATCTGAAGCAGGCCATTCTTCAGGCCTGGAAGGAACGGTGGAGCGATTACCAGTGGGCTATCAATATGAAGAAATTTTTCCCTAAAGGAGCCACGTGGGACATACTTAACCTGGCAGGTCAGGATTTAGCTTGTGTGTAGGTACAAATGTTTGTCTGTGGTACTTGCGCGCTTCCAAGCGAGGTGGATGCATGGTGAAGGAAAGCAAATTACGCAGTTGTAACATATTCCTAGTTATCTCTCCCACAGCTTTATCAGAACTGCAAAACTGTCCGGCAGCATCCTTTGGAAATGGAGGATGTGCTTGCTTTTCCCAGCAAAGGTGGGGTTGCAGCAGGTGTAGGCATACCTATGCTCCCTTGGGTAGCTGTGAGGATGTGGATACACAGGCAAGAAAGCTGCTCAGATATAACCCCGCCAGAGATGCCAGGGGTATGTTTCTGTTGCTACAAACGCAGGCTGCCAAATCTTTGCTACTGTTGCCCAAACTAAATAGCTTTCATTTTAGCCTGGGTATATAGCTGGCATTCAGTTGAAACGTAGGTATATCTTAAAGCTCTAGTCCTGAAAAGACTTATACATGTGCTAAGCCCTGCTGAATTCAGTGATATGCTAAAAATTAAGCGTTTAAATCTTTGTAGGATGGGAGAGCTGTCTCGTGATTACTCACTGCAATAACACCTGAGCTATTACAGATGTCAAGGGAGTCGGGGTAGGTTAGTGGATGGAGCACTGTAGTTCTAAGTAACCAGCTCTTGGTTACCTACGTGACTTTGGCCTGTTGCTTCCCCATCTGATGCCTAGCTATACAATGGGATAACACACCCAAGGATGAAAAGTGCTATATAAAAATGACATTTTTGGGGTTTTTTTTAATGGGAGCATCTTCTAACCCACAGATGTTATTAGCATTTATTTTCTGCATCTCTATTCAAGAAAGGGGGCTGCCACAAATCCTGCCAAATGTTGTTGCCTACTTGAGTATACATAGCTAAAGATTTGCCAGGCTCTTATGCCAATTATAGTAACTTGTTGCTAGGTTTTCTCCTATAAGCATGCATTGGGAAGATTTATATAAATAAATATAAAGCACTTGGTCCTGGACTGATTTGAAGGGGAGGTTTTTAAAGGGTAAAAATCCCTATTTAAACCGACATTAAGACTGAAATAGAGCATCCTTGTTGTTCTGATGGTTGGATCTCCTGTATCATGATCTCCTGTATCCTGAAATCCTATCTTCCCTCCATACCAATTTAATCGCCTTGGTCTTTTCTTTCTCCAGTGGAGGGGGTGGGGGTTCTTTTTCACTTGATACCTGTTTTCACTTGCTTTCAAAAATTCTTTATTGATGCATTAATATAGGACCCCTGGAACTGATTGGACACTTAACAGTGGGAGGATTATTCCTTCTCATCAGAGGCTAGAATAAAATCAGGATTTTGAAAGCAACAGCCAGGTCCTGAGGGCAATGCATCAATGAGAAGTCCAGTTTGCCCCTGCTGGGAAGTGTGAGGGTCCTAGGATTTTTACTGTGGTGCCATGCTTGGGTGTTTCTGAAGTGTGACACTTCTGTAATATCAGCTTCTATTTAGAGGGTGTGTGCTGTTAAATTTGAAGCCTCACCTGGCTTGCTTGCTGGGATGGAAAGCCATTTCCACTCTTTTTTCCTTGGATTTCCACAGCAGATGCAAGACCCAGTTGGGAAGTAATACATCTGCTATTCCATCCCTTCCCTGACGTGGAGAATGTGTTCCTTTGCTACAATATCTCCCTGTCTCTCTTAGGTATAATTCCTTTTCTTGGTTTGCTAAAATCTTTCTTAGGGGACAAATTTTTGCAATCAAAACTGACCAGAGTCCTGTTTTTCTGAGAGGCACTGGCACAGACTGCAGGCTTTAGCAAATAAACAGCATCAACTACTTTTTCGAAAGTTTTCTTCACAATCCTAGTGACTTGAAATGGGATGTTTATAAACAAAGGTGCAGAAATATGTCATTTAGTGCTTCCACCAAGTCCAGGGTCACTATTGAATGCTTCTGCTCAGCTGTGGGTAACAGACCTTTCAAGTTGTGTGTGAACTGGATCTTGCTATACAAAAGAATACACAGGTTACACGTCCATAACCCAGAGTAACAGCTGCTGTGATGGGATCCCTTTAGATATAATTGTGCTACAATTCGTTTCTATGCCAAGTTGTACTGTGATATATGCTTTATCTCCTTGCCACTCCCACACATTGTACATTCCTCATTCCAGGCTTCTACTCCTCTTTGCGGGCTTGTTTCCTGCCTCCACTCCTTTGTCTGCATTTTAGCCTCTTAGATAAGCTTTTATTAATATTATGCAGGCCCCCATTTCTCTGTAAAGCATTCAACACAGATTGGGCACGATGGTTAATATTTTCAAATCCAGTTGCCTAAATTTAGGCTTTCGTATCCAAACTGAGGCATTGACAGAGAAGCTGCCTGCTCCCTTTGCTTTCAGAGGGAGCTGTGAGTATTGAAGCCTTTGGAGATCAGGCCATTTGTGTTTAGTTGGCAAAGTTTGGATGTAACAGCTTAAACTTTAGGTACTTGGATTTGCAGCTTCTGGTCCCTTGTCATCATAACTGATCTGTGTAGTCCTGGTTTCCGTATAGTCATGATTCTCAACCAGCGTGCCACAGCACCCTGGAGTACTTGAGATCATTTTAAGGGTGCCGCAGGTTGCCACACTATTTTAGCAATGTTAGTGTACAAACATGATCCACAATATAAAACCAGAGATTTGAAATAGGAATCGACAGGGTTAACACTATTCTGACCTGTTGTGGTATTTCTGAGTTCTTTGCAAACACAAAAAATGCTCTATTATTTTTACCATAGTCAAGAAATGAGTGAAAACAAAGAGCTGGCATTTTCTGAGGGATGTCTTGTAGCCTTGAACCTTAAAAGGTTAAGAACTACCAGTCTATAGAAGTTGGATGGTGTTGAAGAAACAGCAGTTGCCTATCATGAATTGAGAGGACCAAACTGAATGGCATGACTAGCAAGGAGATAGGGGAGTGTGATTTTTTTAAAGTGAAAGGAAAAAAAGCAGTGGCGAAGGCACTCAAAAGACTGAGTCTAATCCCAGCTCTGCCACTGACCTGCTGTGTGATTTTTTGGGAAGCCCCTTCCCTTCTCTGTGCCTCTTTCCTCCCTGCCTCCGCAATTGCTTGTCTATTTAGTCTGAACAGGGTAAGGACCGTTTCCTTCTCTGTGTTAGTAGAGTGGGGGGTTGGTCTTGATAGGAAAGTCTGAACAGGCTGCCCTAATGGAAGTAATTCTGGGATTGGGGGAGCATAGAGAGGGCTTGCTTGTCATTTGGAATAGCCACAATAATCACCCTTGTTTTAATGCAGATTTCCTTTACAAGCTATCACTTATATTAGTCTTAGACACGGTCCCTTTAAGTTCAGATATGGCTTTTAAAACCAAACAATAAAGGGGAAAAATAAAGATTGGCAGCCAGGTGTCAGCCTAGTTCCACTGCCTAGCAGAGCTGTAGCAGTGTGTGCCACTGGGTACCAGTGCTAGGCTGGACTGGAAGGAGCATCTCCTCAGTGAGATTGGGACAGGAAGGAGAAAAGTTATTGCTGGCACTTCTTTTTTGGGGTGAGCTAAAAAATTCCTCCAGCTCCTGGTACCAGGCATAGCTGAGCAAAAACCACAATGCTTTGAGTCAGGAGCCATTGTAGTTCGCGGCCTTGTCACTTATTGCTGTCTGGAGATTGGAGCTGGTGCCGTCCCTTGAAGTGGCTTCCTTCTGAGGAAGTGGTGGCTGTGCTTATTTACTGAGTCCCTAATGGCAGTGTCCACCTCTGGTGTTCGGGTGCCTTAAACTAATTAAAGGACATGCTGCGGCATAGGGGGCTGCCTTCATGAGGCTGTTCCCGTGCTCCGTTGCTGTGGTTCTAACGGTCAATTAACGGCTTGACTGAGCAGATAGGACATATACTGCACGCTGTGCCCTCAAGCTTGCCAAAGCAAGGCTCTGGCGGACAGCCAAGGGAGAGTGTGCGCCAAAAGTGCATGAACTTTTTCAGTGTCAGGGATGCTTGCCTGTCCTGCAGAGTTCAACCCCAAAGTACCTGTAGTTGAAGTCACTCAGGTAAAGCAGCCTGATTGTCCCTGGAATCACTGGCTTTCTGTCTTGGGCTAGGGACTGGGAAGACAAAAGCAACTTTAACATACTAGGGTCCATTTTAGCCAATGAGTCTCTGTGAGAACTGAGTTAGCAGCAGGATGCTTTACACCTAAATTATTTACTACCATACGCTACTGGGAATGGAAAAATTTGGGATTTGGTTAATTTCAAGGAGGTTTCATGCTAAATTTTCACCATCAACAAGATTTTCCTTGCCTTTTTCGGCCTGTGGGAGGATATTGAAAGCAAGCAAGTGTGTGTTTGCTGAACTGGAAGCTCACAGTCCTTGTTATTTCATTGCAGAAGCTCTTCTCGAACAGGCCATGATCGGCCCATCACCCAACCCACTGATCTTGTCTTACCTGAAATATGCCATCAGTTCCCAGGTAACAATACTGCTTAGCTTCAGAGTTTGTCTCCAGAGCAGATTTTAGGCACTACTGAATTAATTCTCCTAACCCCAAATTAAGGGTCTTACCCTAAGGAAACCAAGACTCAAAGGTTAAGTGACATTTCCAGAACTGCAGGATCAGAACTCAGGATTTTCTGTCTGCAGCTCCTCTGATTGTCCTGTCACACCTCTCTCCTCTGTGAGGGGATGACAGCAGAGGGTTCCTTTGTATTGTTTATGCCCAAAGCCAAAAAGTTCCTTTAAAAAATGTGTAATTGAAGCTGAGGTGCATATACAGGAGAGGTTAGAGAGCCCTTGCCCTCTAGAGAAATCCTCAGCCGCTATCAATCCTTCATTTCTTTAGCTTGTTACTCAATGATGTTTGATGTAAAGTTGGTGTAAAACAAATCAGCGATCACCTAAAAATGTCTGTTTAAATTTGTGCCAGGTCAGTGCCTGAGACCCATTTTAAATGACAACTAACTTGGCCATTAAATGACCTTGCTGTTCCTTGGCAACATGAATTGCAGTGAAAAATGTTTTTTGCTAATGTTTTTATTCTGGTTTTTGTGTCATTTTTAGATGGTGTCTTACTCTACTGTCCTGACAGCCATCAGCAAGGTACGTCTTGACAGATGCTGTCTTTCATTTTACTCACAATCTGTGTAACTATTTCTGTCCCTGTGACTCCTGCCAGATATAGGCCAAGTGGAAAATGACATTGTTTGCTGAGTCAGCAGTGATCAAGTGGGCTTGCATTTCCCTTCTCGTTTATGGAGAATGAGCTTTTTGCCACCAATGGAAAGAGACCTCCTTGCATACTCTTAAAGAAATTTTCTCTCTGTATTCTGCTGTGACAGATTTAAAAGCCTAGCAGGCCTGTTACTCATGTGTTAGGACTTAAGGCCACATGCTAACTCATGTCTCTCATGGTCTACAGAGCTCCTAGGGATGCGGGCAACCCTCCACATAAACACAGTGTCATAGATAGAAACCAAGGCTTGTATCTTAGTTGGTGTAATTGAAATGGAGTGTCCCACTTGAAGGAACAGATTTTTACGAACAGTAGACACCCAGCACCTCCCACTGAACCACTGGAGCTGCTGAGCAAAAAGCCTGGCTGTCAATCTGGCTAGGGTTGTTTTTATTTGTTTATGCTGGGAAGAATGTTGCAGTGCTGGGGTGATGTGTGTGAGCCGTGGCACGAGAACATAAGAACTGCCATGTAATGGGTCAGACTGTAGGTCCGTCTTGCCCAGTATACTTTGTCACTTTGTGGCAGAGAGCAGATGCTGAAAGGGAGAGTGAACTGGGTATGACCAGAGTTTTTTCCATTGTTCCTCTGTCTTGCATCCTCCAGCATAGAAGGTCCAGGAAGTTCTGATTTTAAGGCTATACCCCTAACTCCCATGCTCAATAGCTACTGATGCCCCTCTTCCTCCAGGAATGTGTCCAATCCGTTTTTGAATCTGGCTAAATGGTCAGCTTCCACGACCTCTGGTGGCAATAAGTTCCACACTTAAATGACATGCTGTGTGAAAAAGTACTTCCTTTTGTTTGTTTCAAACTTAATACCTAGTAGTTTCTTTTTGTGACCCCTAGTTCTTGTATTCTAAGAGAGTAAATAATAAATCCCCTATTTATTTTCTTTTCACCACTTGGTATTTTGTAAACCCTTATCATGTCCTACTTCAAGCATCCCTTTTCTAAACTGAATAGGCTTAACCTCTTTAATTTGTCCTCATGTGGAAGCCCCATACTATCACTAATTATCTTTTTTGCCCTTCTCTGTACCTTTTCTAGTTCTTTTATATCCTTTCTGAGGTGTGGGGACCAGAGATGTGGCAATTATGAAAGACTGGAGGTAGCTGTGGGGATAGACTTGGTCAGTGTGTCCACACTGTAGGTTTGCAGCCTCTTGCTCAGTCAGTCAGTCTTACATCCCTCATCCATTTATCCTGAATATAAGAGTAAAATATATATCCAATAGTCAGTAGTCTTGGGTTTTGAGAAGCTGACTGGGAACACTTGGCCTTTAAAGGGAGGGATACACAAAGAGGATTGTTTTGGCTTTGATTGTCATAAAGTTTCCAGTATGTTGCAACCCTCTTGTGACCCTGGTCTTTTGTGACCCTGCTGGAGGTCCTGACCCATCCATTGAGAAACGCTGACCTGTTCCATACCTGTGTTGTTGAACTAGCTGCCTGTACAAGTCATGTAAGCAGTGGCCTCCCTAGCCCACAGCAGTTTACACAGGTTTCATATGGGTCTGTTTTTAAAAAACACCTGATATTTGTGTTCACTGCACTTGATTTTAAAATCACTCTTTGTCCCTGTGTCATAGTTCGATGACTTCTCCCGAGATCTCTGTGTGCAGTCACTGCTGGAGATTATGGACATGTTCTGTGATCGGCTCAGGTACAGTGTTCTATTGTACCTCACTTGGTTCTTGATGGCTAGGAGCTGGTAGGGTTGGCTTCATTGGGAAAGATCAATGGTGCTGCTGAGTTGGAAGTATTGAGTACAGGAGAATCAGGAGGTTATCTCCCTCAGCTGTGCCTGTGCCCCTTAATGGACTCCCCCAAAAAGGGCTGAACATACAGGGCACATAGATGGTGCCAGATTGAATCAAATTAGTGGTCTGTGGAGCTTAGTATCCCAGCCGTGACTGGGACCAATGCCCGCTTTATAAGAGTATGTGGGAAACCAAGCAGTTTATAGTAATGGGATAACCTGTCATCAAGGAAAGATTTCTTCTTGAATTCAATAGCAAGAGTTGGGCATAAGCCTGGAAGCCTGAGGGCCTCAGTCCTTTACCTGCAGTATCCTTTGCTTTGCTGGTCCAGGAGTGGGCACACCCTGCTCTGTATTTTACAGCCCTGGCCTACAGCACTCCATGCTATTCTTGTCTTAGACCAGAGCCACGTAGCCTGGAGTCATTATGTTTTATTGCTATTCAGGAGGTGTTTATTAGGATGCTGGGTGCAATAAGGGGGGAAGGGCTGATGGTGTGTTGGGCGCTAAACAGTTTGTAAAATACCCCAATGTCCTGCATCTCACCTTAAAGCACAGAAGAACCCCTTTTAAAGTAGCAGGCACAATTGTTGAGTATAAAGCCTACAGGGGAGTGAGCTGGGAGGTAGGAAGGAGAGTATGGAAGCCCTTCTGTTTAATCAAATAGAATTGGAGCAGTGAATATTAATTTGTCACAGATGTTGACAAGCAGCTACCACCGGCCAAATACAAAGCCTGCCACTTAATCCAATCCCTGGTGAATTTGATTTTCTCTTTAATTTGATCTAAACTTCTGGGACCAAAAGATTTGTACTGCAGTGGGAGAGCATGTTCACTTCTTGACAGGGTGGTGATCAGTGCTGATCACTTTTAGCAAGATAATTTGATTGGGGGCTTGAAAAGTTTCTCTTTTAATTAAGAAACCAGAAGGGCTGGGAGGAGCCTGCGGGGTGAGATTTTTCAGATGTGCTGGATGTTCTAAGCATGATGGAGCAGCAAACAAGCTGAAGGGTGAAAGAAATGATAAAAAAAAAAAAAAAATCTGATCAATTTCAGCCATGTTTCAGTTGAAGTGAATAGGAGGAGCCTGGAAGAGAGGATGGTCCTTAGGGCTGGGATTAGGGGTCCTGGTTCAATTTCCCAGCCTGTCACGAGTTCCCTTGTGACCTGTGGTTCAGCCCTCCCTGCCTCATATGCGAACTTTAAGGATAAATGCACTGATAAGGAGTGATGAGGACCCTCTAAGGCCTGGCCAGGTGGATAAAGAGGGAGGCCTGATAATGAGACATACAAAGCCTATTTTGTTTCTTGTGTTTTTTTCTTAGCTGTCACGGCAAAGCAGAGGAGTGCATTGGCTTATGCCGGGCCCTCATGAGTGCTCTCAACTGGCTGCTGCGCTGTGCAGCCTTCTACACGGAGAAGTTCAAAGAGATGTTGGACCAAGCAGCTGCTGAGAACCAGCTTAAGATGTGCCTGGAGCGGCTGGAGAAGATCCTGGACAGCATGAAGAACCGGGCCCTGATCCACATTGCCAAGCTTGAGGAGACATGTATGTCATGTGGCTGTGACCCCCATTGGTCCTGCCCCTTGTTTCAACTTGTGCTATGCTCGTGGCCTCCTCTGCTTCTCTTTCCTTCATCACTGCTTTCTGACTTCACTGTTCTCTGTCACTGAAGCCTGCGATTAGGGGATCTTTCCCTCCCCAGCCCCTCTGCTTTCGCTTGCCTGCCCAAACCCTCCTGTCTCTGCTTCCTCCCTGCTGGCATGATCTTGCCTTCTCTGTCCCTGTAGCTCAAACACCCATTCGCTTTCCATCTCAATCACTGTAACCACCTACTCCCTGGCTTCCTGCTGCCCACGCTGTACAGCTCCCCTCCTGTCTGCACTGCCCTTGGAAGATGAATGGTGTTGGCATTAAGGCTGGGTGAGCTGTTCCTTGCAAAATGACTCCTGCAGACTGGTGACAACACTGACTAAGAGCTCCCTTCCTTTGCAGCCCTCCTTGAGGCACCTCAGCAGGGGGCTGTGCATGGCCAAACAGCTCTTTAACTGCTTTGTCGCAATGCAGATTTTGACTGGGATTTGCTAAGGTGCTCAGTTCCTGCTGAAACCCAGGTGGACTTGACTACCTCTCTGGAGCTCCTGGAAGAATCGTGTCTTGAGTTAGGATGTCCCAACAGATACCTCTTTGACCTTGCCCTAATGCAAACCTTCAGGGATTCTCCTTTGGTATCTTAACATTGAAAGGTCTCCTCTCTTTCTCTATCCAGCATCATGGAGCACGGTGGAGCAATCCCTAGTCAAACTGGGGGAGAATCTGAACAACCTCAGCAGCCCCCAGCTCCAGAGCCAGGCAGATGAATGCATCTCCCTAATCAAGAGGTAGCCCAATGGTTTCGTTTTCCATGTGCATGGGGAGATAAAAACTGGTGTCTGTCCATGTCCCTTCTCCATTAGAGCTTCCTTTTCTGTGATCTTCCTGTTGGCTGAGACAGCAGGAGTTAGCTCTGAGAATACCCTTGCACCAATGAGATGTTGGCATTGGTGCACCCCAGAACAGCTCCCTGCTCCTACAGGGGTATTCTGCTCTAACTCTTCCAGATTGCCTTCCTGCCTGCACTGATGGCCAGAAAGCCTTCTGAACAGTTCCAGGCATCTTCTGTGCCCACTGGCTTCCTGGCCTAGCTCTGCCCCACCCTACATTTGGTTGATGACTTGATGTAGTGTTTGGGAGCTGGTAGGTTGAGGGGAGAAAGAAAGGCTCTTGGCTTTGGAGGGCAAAATATACAGTGCTAGGTGGGGCTTGTTCTAGGGGTGTCCCAAGTAGCCACTACCCCTTCCAGTGGCTGGCAGCTATAGACTTCTGCTACCCCATAGCAGCACCTGCCCTCTCTCATGGGTCTTGTCTGCATGGGAAAGTTGAGAGCAGGAGCAATAATGCTATGAATCCAAATCTTTTCATATTCTGCAATAATATCCTCCATGGCAGCAAACCCTTGGAAACAGACTAGTGCCCAGGAGGTTATAGTTCTGTGGCTCAGCCAGAACCTCACAAGCCAAAGGCTATTGCCAGTGTCCTAGGCCATCCTGACTCAGACACTGCAGTGGTGTTGGGGTTAGTTAGAGTCTAATGACTCAGGTCAAGGGTGGCAGATACTTTCCTGTAATGCCTCAACATCTCTCCTTGTCCTTCCAATCCTCTGATCCTGTGCCCCCATTATTCTTGTGCAGCATCCCCACCATGCTCTCAGCCCACTCAGACCAGCTGAACAAAACTGGCTTCCCCACCATCCATGCTGTGGTGCTGCTTGAGGGGACCATGAACCTCACAGGAGAGACTCAGCCTCTGGTGGAGCAGCTGATGATGGTGAAGAGGATGCAGGTACAGTAGACAGCAGCCTGTGACCTTGCTGTGCTGCTTGGCATGGCTTGGTAAACCAAGAGCTTCTGGCACTGAGCCTGAGTGTAACTTTGGGCAAGTCACTTTCCTTCTGTGGCCAGCTTCCATGAAGAGGTAGCAAGGCCAATGCTGCCTCATAACTATGCTCAGAAATGCAGGGAAATTACGTCCTTGCACAACTTTCCCATAGACCTGGGAATTCCCACTGGGGCTGCATCAGGTCCAGAAAGGTTTTGGGGGTTTGCTCTTAGGGTAGAAACAGATTAACTGAAATGGATCAGTTGTAGTGGGACATGTCCTGTCTCCACTGATCTGCTTTATTAGATGACATGCACATCACCTCTTGTCCTGCATTGGATCCCCTGCCTGATGTGGGACAAGGGGCATTGTGTTCCTCTTGCCTGGGGATTCCCTGGGTTTCTTGCTGCCCTGAATCAGGTCCTGTGCTGACCCATGCCTCTGCATGAGGCATGGGTCAGCGTGAGTCCTGGCACTGGAGCTGGGGAACCCCCAGTGCCCTGTGCCTTCACATGAGGATCCTTCACATGCTGACCCGTGCCTCTGCCTCGAGCAATGTGGGTCCTGGCTAGGAGGCATGAGGTGCCAAGGATTCCCCAACTCCCATGCAATCCTGCACTGAGATCTATGCTGTTCTGTACTTTAAGCTGGGGCAGTCAGTGCGGATCTCCGCATGGAAGCATGGGGTGTCGTGGATCACCTCGCTCCCACCTGTTTCTCTCACCCTGGGACTCAGCTTGACTCGTGTCTCTGTGTGAGGCATGGACCAGTGCAGGACTTCCTGGATGGAAGGAAGAGCACACTCCAACTGCTGACACTTCCTTAGCCTGACAAAGGGTTTTTGAACCTGAAAGGTTGCTTAATAACTTTTCTCCAACTATTTGGGTTGGTCTAATAAAAGATATCAAATTCACCCAAGGAACCTTGTCTGACAATTTATTAGTACCTTTTGTGGCATGACAAAAGGCATGACAAAAGTAGGGATGTCTATTTGCTTGACATTGCTACTTCTGTAAAAATTGTAGCAGCACAAATACGATATGTTTCTACCCTTACTTTCAGTAAATGGGTTTACTTCTGTAACTGTATTTTAAATTGAGAGGTTGATGCGTTCCTTGCTGATGATGACCCATGTTGTAGTACATTTATTAGGTGTGGGTCACATGCACTAGACACTCCATGACTGAGATTTTTTCCTTTGTAGCGTATTCCCTCACCTCTCTTTGTGCTGGAGATCTGGAAAGCCTGCTTTGTGGGCCTGATAGAGTCCCCTGAGGGGACAGAAGAGCTGAAATGGACAGCTTTCACCTTCCTTAAGGTAACCCTCTATCCCAACACCCTTGCTGAGAGCTGTCAGCCAGGCGCAGGTTCAGGTTAAAACCCGGAGTCTGTCATCGCCTGCTTCCTCCAGGACCCTGCTGTGTGCCTAAGCTTGGCAGAGCAATTATTTTTCCTCTCCCACTGTGCATCCCTCGAGGTGCTTTTCATGCCCCATCTGTACAGAGTGTGTTAGATGGCAGTCTCAGGCTGAGCCCACAGGCAGCCTCCCTTGACACAACCAGCTGAACATCAATTTTGCTGTCTGGGGCTGCTTTTAAGTCCAGCCCCACTTTGTTTTGCAGAACAGCTTTCATCTTACTTTGTTTTTTGCTGTGGGGGGTTATGGTGGGATGGAAGAGCGATTGGTTCTGGCCTAGTGAAGAATATCTTTGTGTCATATGACACTGGCTTGACTTCATATAGGTCTGGGCAGGGAGGACCTTGTTTAATTACCCAGCCAAGGAGTGGTTCAGCAGTGCAGGCAGGAAGTGATCCTAGGGGTCATGTTGCACTTTCCCTATGCCTCATGTTTTTTTCCCTGGGTCTTTGTGTTCCTTGTACTGGTATGGGAAAAGGATGGGTGAAGGGGTTCAAGTGCAGGCCTGAGGGTCCGAAGATCTTGATTCTGTTCTCAGTGCTTCCACCAAAATTGCCAAGTGAGCTGGATAGCCTCCCCCTCTCAGTGCTTCAGTTTACCCATCTGTAAAATGGGCTGAATGTTGTCTCCCTGTGAGGGGAAAAATGCTTGCTGTGTGTTGTCTGCAGGCTAAGTAATTTTGCTGTTGAGACTTACAGGGTTTGGAGGGACCTCAAAGGCCCCTGAGTCCTGGAGAGTTAAGTATCATATCAAGCACTCAGGTTTGTCCTTTTTTGCATCTGACGTGTCCTGCCCAAAAGGTTACATGGTCATATCTGTCTTTCCTCCTCACCACTGTGACTGGTAGCAGATGGCCCTGAGTTCCCTCCCCCCAGCTCATGTCCAGTTCTTGGTAAACACTTGTGAGGCCAGCTAGCTTTCCCAGAACAGGTTGAACAAATTAGGCTTCGCATTCACCCCCTGCATGCTTCATCCCTGGCCATCTCCATCACAACTGAAAGATATGGAGTGAATCTGTGTCCTGATGTCAGTGAACAGGCCCTCCTGCTTCAGGACCTATGCCAGCTTCTAAGAAGAGATGGGCTAGGAAGAAACTTCTGAAGTGCAGTGCTGTAAGTGCCCTCTAGAGGGTTTCCTTGCACCTTCCTCTGGACCAGCTGACAGTAGGGCATTGTCAGAGGCAGGATCCTGGGGTGGATAGATCATAGCTGTGAACATGTGTGGCAGCCTTTTCAATGCAGGTGCTTTCTCCCTTGACTTGTGTGGGCCCCTGTTGTGTTGCACAAATTGGAGTTGTGGTACCTGGGATCCTTTCCTCCTGGCTAGGTGTAAATTTAGAAAACTTTTCTGTTCCCTCCAGATCCCTCAAGTTCTGGTTAAACTAAAGAAATATCCCCAAGGAGAGAAGGTAAGTGGAGATCATGGTTGGTATGACCTGCGGTGTGCTGTGGCAGCTGTTTATTATGGTAGTGCCTAGGGGCTAGTTGAGATTGGGCCCCATTGTGGTTGGTGCTGTACAAGCACCATGGAGCAGACGATCACTGTCCCAAAGAGCTTACAGTGTAGGTGCTTGGTCAGGGAAGGGTGAAGCCCTGAGAGGTCAGCCAGTTTGGGGCTTTAGCCTACTGGACATTTTGCAAATATAGGCCTTGATCCTGCAGATATGTTGATGCCTGCCTCACTTTGCACACACAAGTACTCTCATTAGGGTCTGTGGGCATGCGTAACCTGAAAGAGGTGTAAATCTGGACAGGATCAGGGCCTGTCCCAAGCAAGGTGGTGGTAGAGAGCACCATCTCCCTTGGAAGCCCATTCCAGATTCTGGCAACCCTAACCATGAAGAAGTTCTTTCTGATGTCCAACCTAAATCTACTCTCTATCAGATTGTAGCCGTTGTTTTTGCTTATTCCAAGGGGTGCTCTGGTAACAACAGCCACAAGCTGATAGAGAGTAGATTTGGTTGGACATCAGAATGAACTTCTTCACAGTTAGGGTTGTCAGAATCTGTAATGAGCTTCTAAGGAAGGTGGTGCTCTCTCCTACCTTGGGGGGTCTTCGAAAGGAAACTGGACAAGCACCTGGCTGGGGTCACATGACCCTAGCACCTTTTCCTGCCACTGGCAGGGGGTCGGACTCTATGATCCATTAAGGTCCCTCCTGATCCTAGCATCTATGAATCTATGAAATGTAGCAGGTAACTGACACAGAGAAGGGACCTGTGGTCCCTGATCCTCCCCAACGTGTCCCCAAGCTCTAGTTGGCTCAGGCTAAGACAGGGTGGCTGACATGCAGCACTTGTGCCACAAGTGGCATGGGCAGCCTCTGTGCATGGCATGTAGCAGGTTGCTCCCATGAATTATTATTTATGACAGCACTTTTTTATTATTATGGTGTGTTTTTTCTCTTTGCTGGGGAGAGAACGACAGCGATATCCGCAGCAGAATTCAAACCCAGCAGTGACTTTCTGCTTGTAATGCACTTTTAAATGCATGGAGGTCAAGGCCAGGCCCCCTTTAGCTCCTGATGGTGTTGGGGGGCACTTTCATACTGTGCTGGGATGTCATTTGGAGGCTGGCATCTTTGACTATCAGGTTTTCTCTGCACAGCCTTCCCCAGGTGCTTGGAAGATAATTGGTTCCTTTGCTACTGTTGGTACTGCCTGGCTAGTATGACTTTGACTTGGCAGCATGAAATCCCTTGCCATTGTGTAGCTGAGTGGGAAGGCTTGAGTCCCGGTTTCTGAGTGGCTTTGAAAGAACTTCTTGTGCCTAGTGAAATAAAGTTTGATTGAGCACCTGCCTCTTGTGTGGTTTCAGGATTTCACAGAGGACGTGAACTGTGCCTTTGAGTTCCTGTTGAAACTCACCCCTCTGCTAGACAAAGCGGATCAGCGATGCAAGTAAGATTTCTTTCCTGCACTGTGCCCGTTGTGGTGTTCAGGCCTGATTACAGGGTAGGCACCAGGACCTGTGGAAAGCCACAACTGTTCCACTCCTTGTACAGTACCATCCATTCTCCTACCTGTTGCGGGGAATGAATGGACTCCCTTGAGAACTGTTGTGCTGCTGTGGTGTGGTCATAACACCATGTTCCACATGCTGGAAGACACAAACAGCTCATAATGAATAAACCAGCCTGAAGATTTGTTTTTTCTTCCCTTCATAACATTTTATATTAAAAATTGGATCCTGGTGTATTTTCAATCACTGGGTTCTACACGCCTGGATCTATGGCAGAACAACTAACACAGCTGTATGTGCATGGTAACAGGTGTTTGGTTTTGTTCTTCCCTCTCAAACAGGTGTTTGGTACCTTCTGACATAGTTCTTGCTCATGGTTGATGAGCTGGGGATGATAGCTTTTCTCGCCCCAAATTTTGCATGCCTCATTTCCTCTTGCTCTTCAGGTCAGCAGCAAGTGTTTAATACCAAGCTTTGGTTGAGTCACATGCTAATGATGCTCTTCGTTTCTGTAGTTACTTCCCCAACCCTTTACAAACAACCTTGTAGCCTCTTTCGAAAGTACATAGGTAGATATTGTCAATTCCATTCAACAGAAGTAACTTGCCCAGAATCACAGAGAGGGCCTTATGAAATCAGAAAGTGAACCCAGGAGTCCTGACTTCATTTTCTGGTTTAATTACTACCCCCTCCTGCCCTGTTGACAGCTCAAGGGGTAATTGCAGTGCTGGGGGAGTGTGTGCGTGTGTGCGCATGCTTATCTGTGGTGTTAACACTCCTGCTTTTATCCCTCTTATCCCCATTTCTTTCTCTCCCAATTCCAGCTGTGACTGTACCAGTCTGCTCCTTCAAGAATGTAGCAAACAGGGACTGCTGTCAGAGACCAACATGACCAATCTGACTGCCAAGAGGTAGGTCCTCAGCTTTGCTGGTCTTGGAATCCCCATATAAAATTCTTGGTAGCCCAGGGAATGTTGATAGCAGCCTGCCCTTGTTATCATTCATTTCCCGAGGTAAAGGACTGTGTCCTGTCAGCTCTGAGCTAAAGAGCCAGGTATGATCTGCCTAGTCAACAGAACCCTGAAGAAGGTGCTGATGATGGAGGAGGAGCAAGGTGGGGGATGTCTACACCATGTTCACCATGTCTACACCATGGTCCAGATAAACCATGTCCACTCTGCCTGCACCCTGGCTTACAAATTTGCAGAGATTGACATGACCCCTGATTGCACCCCACCACTGTGCTTGGGTCCTCAAGTCAGGAAGGCTGAGCATGTTGCTGGGGCATACTACTAGAGCCACACCAGCCTGTAGTTTACAAATTGAGACCGAACTTGCATACAGTCGGTGAACCTTATTTCTCAGCAGTGTGCCTAGTCTCACTCGGGACACGCTGTAGACATCCCTGGAGAGCCAAGCAGTCTAGGCTGAGTAGGCAGGCCTTTGCTGATATGTGAAGAGGGCACTGAGGGGGTCATGGGTATGGGACAGGGTCTTCTTGGTATCTTGCGCACAGTCTTCTGTTCCAATCTACTGGAACCTCTGCATAGGAAGCATGGCTGGTTTGACTGCCCTCTGTGAGGCGGTGGGGTGGAGGGCTGTGTTTACATCCTGACCTTCTTAGGATAAAGGCACACTTTCTTTAGGGTATGGGTGATTGCAGGCTAATGGGGGGTTGTGTAAAGAGCAGGTGCTGCTCAGTCCTCTGAGGAGGGGGGGAAGGTGTGGAGGTTTCCACTCTCTGACTCCCGCTCTTACTTGGATGTGAAATGTCAGGACGGCTGACCGGGAGCATGCCCCCCGTTTGAAATCAGCAGAGAACGCCAACATCCAGCCCAACCCAGGGCTCATCCTCAGAGCCGAGCCCACTGTCACCAACATCCTGAAGGTAAATGACCTGCTGTTCAGTGTTCCCAGCTCTCTGAGACCCTGTCATCATCTGATCACCTTCTGCTGTCAGATCTTGCAACCCAGTCAGTGGTTGTTAACACTCCAGGTTCTCCCTGGCTGTTGTGGGAAGGGAACTGCTTCTAGTTAGTCTTGGGGATGGGCTGAGCAGCAGCCGCAGTCAGTATCCAGCCCCATGTTCTGTTATTGACTGCCACCCTGTTTGTTTCTATTCAGCTGAAAGACTTGAGCGGCTTTTCCACAGATTGAGCCATCCCATTAACTGCACCTGGAATTGCTGCCCCTGTGCAGCATATTAAAACATCCAGATCTGGATTAGCTGTATGAATCAGCCCTGTATCTAGGGAGCATTTTGCTTGCCTTTCTCCAAGTTCCTTCAAGTAGATGCATTGTTATGGCAGCAGCTTTACCTGTGCTTCTGAAGCAGTAGTACATTTTGTTCCATCAGTCTCACTTAAGCCTCTGCAAGTGGTGGCTTATGGGTAATTACAGCTGTTCTTGGGTGGTGGCTGAGCTACTGTAACCATTCTCTATTTTTTATGTAGATCAGGGCTAGGCCTGTTTGGATCATGACAGACCTCCTTGTGACATCATCACCAGCCATTCAGGAAGCTCCATTTGTGTCTAGAGGTTCAAAGCTACTTGATCATGCTATGTTACATTGATTTGCTTTCTCCCTACTTTCTTTTTTATTTGCTAGACCATGGATGCAGATCACTCCAAATCTCCTGAGGGGTTGCTAGGGGTCTTGGGCCACATGCTGTCTGGGAAGAGCCTGGATCTGTTGTTGGCTGCGGCAGCAGCAACAGGGAAACTGAAATCTTTTGCTCGAAAATTCATCAAGTGAGTCTGCAGAGATGATGTCCTCTAGGGGTCATTGATGGAAGCAGGTTTGCCCAGGCAAGCGGTGTGGCATGTGTGTTCCATTGACTTCACTTCTCTGTGAGCCAAAGGAAGGGGGAAGCAGGTGGCTTTAGACATCCAGGAGATGTTTTCAGAGCTGGATCAGTTTTCTGTATGTTCCTTGTATGCTCTGGGGAAGAGTGGCACAGTAGGCTCTGACTGCACATCTGCCTCAGCTGGCAGTGGGAATGCAGCCCCCCACAGGGCTTTGGGAACACGCTTTTAATTGCTGCTTTTCATCAGCCTCTGGAAATGGATGGCATTGCAGAAAGCTCAGATCCCTTTATGGAGCTTTCATTTTCATCTTGGGATGGAAACATACCACCCAGGCACAGAATCAACCTGCCCTGCCACTGTAGCATAAATGAATGCAGGCACTGGGTCAGTAACATGCTCTCCCTAGGTGGCAGGATGGGGAGCAATTCTAAGATATAGGAACACAGGACTGGGCAGGGCGTTTTGGCCATCAAGTCCTGCCCCCTACTTTCTTAGGCAAACTGTTGGCCAGAAGGGGTGTCCACTCTCACTTTCACACATCACAGCCCCAGAAGACGTGATTAAAAAGCCTTCATGTGCCACAAGAGGAGAGCATGACCAGCAAGGTGGTTGATGCAGTACAGGAGCACTGTTCTGATCTGTGCATTAAGGATAGCTACAGCTGGTTAGAACTGCAGGGTGGTGCTGGGCATTGGTGGTGGTGGTGGTTCTGTTTAAGAAGCTAGTTGATGTAGTAGCTCTTACTAAGCCGGGTCAAGGGACAGGGTGGTCCAGGGGGGTGGGAGATTAGGGAACCTGAGCTGCTGGGTTCCATTCCCAGCTTTGTTGTTAACTTACTGTGTATCCTTGAGACAGTCTCCCCTTTCTGAGCCTTCATTTTCCCCTCTCACCCTCTGCCTATTTAGGGGGTGGACAAAGACTAACTAGCATGAGCTAACAGTAGGCGGGGACTTGCTGCTTATCAGATGCTCATGGTAATTGTCTGTGTGCCCACTCTTATCCCATGTATCTAAATGGATGAGACAAAGGCAAATGTTGCCATCTCTGTTTCTGCAGTGGAGAAAGGAGATCTGGAGAGAAGTGCCTTTCCCAAGGTTGTACAGAGGGGGTGTTAGCAGAGCTGGGCACCAAACCCAGATCACTTGAGTCATAGCCCAGTGCCTTAGCAACAAGCTTCCCCTGCTCCTTCTGTCTTCAGAAGGGGGCATGCCCATCGAGACAGCTGAGAGAAAGGAGTTGGTCAGAACTGGCAAGTTAGATACTAGCCCTGTTTGGAAAGTGGATCAAAGGTCTGACTAGCTTCCTGGCACCCAGCTGCCCTGGCAAGCAGGAGTTGAGATTTTTGGTATGGGGCACTGTTCCTGGGTAGTTTGCCCTGCCTGTCTCCCTGCTATGGGAATGAAAAGGGGCTTCAGTTTCATTAGCAGCAGAGGCCAAATCTGCTGCATCTAATGCTTTATTGCTTCTTTCCCTGCTTCTCTTTAGGCTGAATGAATTCACGAAGCACATAAGCGGAGAAGGCTGTAAGTCTGCCTGTGTGTTAAGTTACAGTATGAACCATACAGTCTCTTCATACCAGGTGTTGGGCCCTGTGCCCAGGCCCTTAGATTGAATGTACTGGCTATGATGGAGTTAACACAGAACTCTGTCTACTGTACCATAACAATAGGGAGCACTGTACCAGGCACTGCCAGCATAGGATCCCTGCACAAGGGGGCATTGATTCAAGGCAGCAGGTTGCAGTGCTCACTAGGGCTCTTTATCCTCTCACTGAGCACGTGCATGCTCTGGTGCAGCCCCCACCTTTGCCCCCCAACTGATTTACACTGTTCAGGGGGTGGGTGTGCTTTGGGGGAAAGAATGACCCCTTCTTTCCCCTACCCCAAATCCCTGGGGCTCCAGAAGGGAGATTAGCTTGCTGTCAATGCCCTATAGTGCCTCCTACTTTGGAAGGGATGATGTCTGAGTACAGAAACCAAGATAAGGATTCTGAATGTATTTGCATATGATTAAATATGTTCAATGCGCTGACCTTCCATTGGAGGAAAGGAAGTTTTATCTGCCTGGTAGCATAGTAGTGCCATGGGGAGGTGTTGGGGTAAGAGTTTTTGAGGAGGGTGTGTGACTTAAGGAAGGGTTTTGTGGCCATCAGGCTATTGATATCTTGGTCACTTGGGTGGGTCTGACATGTAGGGGAGCTGAGCTGTGTTGGCACTGCCTTGAGCATGACAGCATGTTCTGATGTGGTGGGATTGAGGAACGGTCACTTGATAGCATTCCATTGGGTTCTGAGTCCTGAACAATAGCCCTTGAGGGAGAAGGCACTGCGTGAGCCAGGGTTAGAAAGCACCTCTTGTAACAAAACGGGATGTTCTAGCTCCAGCAGTGATCACAGATGCCTCCCTCTCTTCTAAAAACTTGCCTTGGTGCCAGGGTAATGGCTGTGCTTCTCCTTCCCCAGCCAAGGCGGCCTCAGTCCGGGCCCTGCTGTTCGACATCTCCTTCCTCATGCTGTGCCATGTCGCGCAGACCTACGGCTCTGAGGTAGATTGCTGTTCCGTTCTTATCTCTTGAGTGCGCTGTGGGGGTAGAAGATGGGAGGGGACATGTCAGATTACCAGGAAGCCTGATCCTGTGGAATCTAGATAGAGATCCTGACTGAGGGAACATGAGCTCAGACCATGATCCAGGCTATTATGCTGGCTCTCTGCCCTCCTCTAGTGGCCAGATCACAGAGATGCTATTGAGTATGCTACAGCTTTGAGTTAAGGAAGGGGGCATGTCTTCACTCTGGCAACAGAAGTTTGTGCTCTGGAGGTGTGGGTTTGATGCCCATCCTTCTTCATTTGTATCATAGGAGAGTAGGACTCGAAGGGACCTGAGGGTCATCTACTCCAGCTTCCTGCTCAGGGCAGGATCATCCCTGACTAAGCAATATCTGTCTAACTCGCTCTTGAGAATTTCATGTAATGCTTCCCTGTGATTGGAATATCTTGTGCGTGGAATTTTATCTGGTTAGTTTTAAAAACCCACTTTTTCATTTCCAAGCCAAAAGGCCAAGAAGTGTGAGGGACTATGGGGACTCCCTTTTGTGTGGCAACTGACACTGATTCCTCTCCTACAAGTGATGAAAACCTGGATTTCAGCTCTCAGGGTTTTGTACCCTTTGACAATTAGGCTGTGGTGTCAAGTCTGTAGGTGGGTCATCCCAAGTGTAAGGTTACCTAAATATTTGGTTGGACAGAGTACTTCCTTCTACTCCAGAAATCTGAGTGAACACCCAGGGCCTGTGGAACACAGGAATGAGGTAGGCATTCAGAGCTGTTTCTTTTGGCTTTAAAATCTATCAACCTACAAAAATCAGCAGCTGTGGTTTAAGCTGTTAGTTCCCTTTCCAGTTGCATGTCTTAGCCTTCCACACTGGACTTTGGTCATTGGGTACAACTCCGTGTAGAATCACAGATATTACAGATGGGAAGGACGATTCCCTCCTACTCCATGCAAAGCTGACCCTTGCAGTGGCCTTCCTCATGCTATGCTCGGCATGCATACCTTTCAGTGAGACGGGCCGAATAATCTGCTAAATCTTTTCTTATCTCTCTGGCTCCTGCAATACTACATAAGCAGGGATTGATGCTTAAAGTTGCCTGTCTGGGAGCACTAGTGTGTAACACAGGGGCAGGCAATTATTTTGGGCGGAGGGCCGCTTACTGAGTTTTGGCAAGCCATCAAGGGCTGCATGACAGGCAGCCGGGGGCAGCTAAATATAAATTTTTTAGGGGCCTCATAGGCTGGATAGAATGGCCTGGCGGGCCACATTTTGCCCACCCCTGGTGTAACATGTCCACACTCATGCAACTCATAGGATTGGTTGGAGATCAATTCCATTTTGGGAGATATTTCTGAGGCTTTGAAATTTGTTCTCATTCAGATGCAGAATGAACCTGAGACCTTTGGAAAAAGTTCAGATAAAATGGGAGAGAGGTCAGCCACCCCAGACCCCAGAACAGCTCAGGGGTTAAGGTATTAGCCAGGACCTGGTCTCTGAGCTGTGCATTGGCTATTGGCTGGTTGGGTTTGGGTGTCTTTGTTACTCACCCACCATAGTTGTATTGTAGACCTGAAGGAACTTCCTGACAAACTTTTTTTTTTTTAAACAGTCTGAAAACATTTCACCTTGGACAGAACTCGGTCAATGAGAAAAACAGTTTTAAGGGAGGCATTTTCAGATTGCTCAGGGTTTGAACAGGAAATAAACCAACCCTCTTAGAATTCAGTCATGAATCCTGATGATGTGTGAGGGTGACCCCAGCTCCCTTGAGCTCAGGACAGCTAACAAACGGAGCACAGGTACCAAGAAAATCACTAAGAAGCTGGTGCCACTGATGCCTCGTAAATGTCTCCCTGCATCCATACCTGAGGGATTCAGTGTGCACACCTGAAGGGTTCAGCTTCCTTTCACAAACCACTCACCTCATCACACGTGCCCAGACGTGTGCCAAGGGAATATTGAAAGGGGCATATGGATTGGCAAGTGAAATACATCTTTGGTGTAGCATGACTCATCCTTGCAGCTCTGATTAATTCACTTCTGTGCAGTGCTTGGAGATCTCTGAGCTATGTTGCAACCAACTGTGCGTTTTGGGCAGAATCATAGAAAACAGGGTGGGAAGGGGCCTCAAGCACTTATCATAGAATCATAGAAGTAGGGTCGGAAGGGACCTTGTAGATCTTCAGGGTCGACCCCCTGCCTGGGCAGGAGGAAAACTGGGCTCAAATGACCCCAGCCAGGTAGGCATCAAGCTGCTTCTTAAAGACCCCCAGGGTAGGAGCCAGCACCACTTCCCTTGGAAGTTGGTTCCAGATCCTAGCCGCCCTAACTGTGAAGTAGTTCTTATGGATGTCCAATCTAAACCTACTCTCCAACAACTTGTGGCTGTTATTCCTTGTTATCCCGGGGGGCGCTAGGGGAAACAAAGTTTCCCCCAAACCCTTCTGGTCCCCCCTAGTGAGTTTATAGACGGTCACCAAGTCCCCCCTCAGCCTTCTCTTGTGAAGGCTGAACAGGTTCAGGTCCTGTAGCCTCTCATTGTAGGGTCTGCCCTGCTGTCCCTGGATCATGCAGGTGGCCCTCCTCTGGACCCTCTCAATGTTGTCCACATCCCTCTTGAAGTGGGGTGCCCAGATCTGGTCCAGCTCCCTGCCCAAAGGCAGGACCAGCTATACCCAACTGTATTTTCATTGCTCATTGACCTATGATGTGATTTGTGGTCATGCACTTCTCTCTTCCCTCAATTTGCTAACTCACTGGTGAGTTTGTAGGGCGCTGCCCCAGCACACCAGGTTGAATCCTGATGACTGCACAGAAAGGAGTGTAGAGGCTGCATGTTTGCAGCTAGGTATGACCATGTGGAAATTCCACACACTGGCTCACCCACGCCAGGAGTCTGGCATGACACAGCATCTCAGCTCCTGCGAGCCCAAGCGTAATCCCTTTCGTGGGGCCAAGAAGTCCTGTGCTTAGGAGTGCTTTGGGAGAAGAACCTCAGGTGAAAAACTACCGGGGCCACCACCACCCATACCTGTGATTCTTGAGTGTGTGGATTGCAGGGGAGTCATGCCCCCTAGAGAGGTCTTGGTGAGCGCTGAGCCCATGAGTACTTAGTGCTCACCCTGGAAAACTTACAGGTTGAGAACCCCGGTTCAGCGTAGATGTACTGGATCATGGTGATGATAGCCTTCTTCATCCATAGAGAGCCCCATGTGATTTTTAGAAACCTCTGAGCTATAGTTCCACCCTGCTGCTGAAATATAGATAACTCCAGGGTGGAGCATATCATCTGTTTACTATGCTGTTGGCATGGGAATCTTCTGCCTTTTCTGAGTCCCGTTTTGGGGAGAGCATAATGACCTACTTGGAATAGCCTTTCCATCTGGAATAGTCCCCTGGTGTTAGCCACTTTGGCCACTAGGGGCTGCTCTTGTCTCAGTTGTGAGCCTCCTCTGGCTGTTAGGTGGTGCGTGTGTTGGGGGGTGCTTGGGTTGGGTGTCAGGCTATCTGCTCCGTGGGGCAGGTTTCTGAAGAGTCTGCTGGCTTGTATTTGTTGCTAGGTGATCCTCTCAGAGTCCAGCCCCACTGGTGAGGTGCCATTCTTCGAGACCTGGATGCAGACGTGCATGCCTGAGGAGGGCAAGATCCTCAACCCAGATCATCCTTGCTTCCGGCCTGACTCAACAAAAGTGGAGTCTCTAGTTGCTCTGCTGAACAACTCCTCAGAAATGAAGCTGGTGTAAGTAGCTCTGCTGGGTGGGGGGTGGTGACATAGCAGCTCTGCTGTGTAGTACAGACTATTGGGGTAACGAAGGTCCAGGTTGCTGGTAGGAAAAATTGCTCAAGAGAGTGAGAGGTTGAGTGAACCCAAATAGAAGAGCCCTGAATACCAGCCAAGGGCTGTGTCAAGATTATGGCTTGTAAACAAAGGAGACTGGAGAAAAGACAACTGAAGGAAGATTTGATAAGTCGTCAGATACCTAAAGGGTGGTTATAAAGAGGGTGGAGACCGATTTCCACCCTCCCCACCACCCCCACTGTGGCTGTAAGGGACAGGACTTGGGAGCAGTGGCTTCCAACTGCAGGAGAGGAAATTTTAGGTTGGAGAGCAGGAAGAACTCTGACTAGGAGGATGTCAAGTATTGGAACAGGCTACCTGGAGAAGTGGTGGAATCTGCATCCCTGGAAATTTTCAGGAGAAGGTTAGACAAACACCTGGCTGTGATGATTCTGCACTGAGCAAGGGGGTTGGACAAGATGTCCCCATGTGGTCCCTTCTGGTCTTGCTTTCCTGTAATCTTAAGAAATGAATGGACCAGAGTGGTGTCTTGGATTCTAGCCCTAATCAGTGAATGAAATAACGAGGGGACAGACTGTTCCACCCAGCATTGCCTTTTGGGGGCATTAAAAATAAAGTGAGAGAATACCCAGGGGAGGTTCAGATGGGCCAGAGACTTTCCTGCTATTCCTGCTGCCCATGCTCCATCCTGGGGGTCACCATGGCGCTGCCAGGCCTTTATCATCCTGTTCTGGGAGATACTCTGAGCACACCAGGTTCTGTTGAAGCGTTCACGTGGCATCCCCGCATCCACCAGCTTTTACTGGATTCTGAATACCAGCTGGAACATGAGGCTCAGATTTCTGCTGCTATTTTCCTTCCCTGCTTCATTTCCTCTCTCACTGACTCTTCAAAAATTGGGCTTGGCCAGGACCATCACTTAAACAACACTGCTGGGAGCCCTGGCCTGTGAGGTGGTGAGAAACAATCCCCTCAGTAATCCAATGTTGGTTTGAGTTTGCCATATCTCAGGGGTGCTGGACCCATGGGCCTGGAGCAGTGAGGTTGCAAGTGAGAGTTGGCATCTGAGGCAGAACCTGCATTTTCCATCTTTGCCCTGCCACTTTTCCTCTGAGGATGTGTTTGTCCTCTTGTATCTTCAAGAAAATGGGGCTTGGACTTCAACAACCATTTCAATGACAAGCAACCCCAGAGGATCTTGACTAACTACTTCCTCCAGCAAAACAGTTAATACTCTCCTGAATACCATAGATGGTTGTCAGAGACTTTTCCCCAGCAAAATAAACCTGTACAGCTAAAGGGAAGGGTCGGCTTAGGGATACTGTTGGAATAAGAACCTGCCCTAGTCCTTTACAGTTCAAATGCTTCAACTGAGAATGGAAAAAGTCCTTTAGTTTCTCGGTCTTTAATAGGAAGTTATTAATTATTTTAGTAAAAGTATGGCTCATGACTGGGACTGAGTAGGCAAAGGTTTAGGCTTAGGTTTAAGCCCTGAACGATGCGATTAATTGTGGTGTCACTGCATGGTTGGCTCTCTAGACAACTTTATTCCATTGAAATGGAAGTTCAAGTTGCAGCAACGGAGGTTTAGATTGGATATTAGGAAAAAATTTCTCATTAGGGAGGTGGTGAAGCACTGGAATGGGTTACCTAGAGATGGTGGAGTCTCCAAGTCTTGGAGGTATCTAAGGCCCAGTTCTACAAAGACCAGGCTGGAATGATCTTGTTGGGGATGGTCCTACTTTGAGCACGGGACTGGACTAGATGACCTCCTGAGGTCCCTTCCAATCCTAATTTTTAATGATTCCATGAAATGAACACAGTACCACTTGTGCCTGTAGTGCAAGCCAGCCAGGACTTGGCTACCTTGCCAACAGAACAGGTTAACTTGCTTACTTGCATGTGTTTTCTCTCTCTCCATGTATGCATGCGTGTGTGTAATATAGATAGATATCTGTATACAGTAAAAGCTCTGTTATCCGGCATATGGGGGGGGGGGGGGGTATCTAAAAATTCTGGTTATCTGAGAGTTTTATACTATCAAGGAATACAGTGCCATACTTGTAGTGTAAATTTTCAAAGAATTAGTATGCAGTACATTACAGTATAACATACTGTATAAAGAATCAAATAGTATACAGGTACTCACTAATGAAGTAGTAGTAAAGCAGCACTGGAGTGAAGAGAAAACCTGAGACAGTGATGTACAGTACACTTAAGTGGTATAGGTGTATGCCATGCGCTGTCACTAGTGTACTACATGTAACTTTAAAGTACAGTACACTTCACACTACACTTATAACTAAACTTGTAACGCTTATAACTAAAATTATTTACACTACTGTACTGTACATAATTTACCGCCTCTTTGGAGATTCAATCCCAGCACTGGAAATTCTGGTTAATAGAGTATTCTGGTTAGTAAAATGCCAGATAATTTTTACTGTATATCTACTTTGGCTAGCCTGTCAGGCACAAACCTACCATGCCTTTAATCCCTTCCGCTGTCAGACAGCTACTAGAATCCAGAGCTGGTAGCCAGCAGGGGGCACATGCATCAGCTCAGCTACGTCCCAGATGGACCATTGTGCTATGAGCACTTGACTTGCGGTAGGTAGGTAGGTGTAGGGTCAGAAGGGACCTAAGTAGATCATCAAGTTCGACCCCCTGCCCTGGGTAGGATAGAATACTGGGCTCGTATGACCCCAGATAGGTAATTGTCAAGCCTCCTCTTAAAGACCCCCAAGGTAGGAGCCAGCACCACTTCCCTTGGAAGTTGGTTCCAGATCCTAGCCACCCTGACTGTGAAGTAGTGCCTTCTAATGTCCAGCCCGAACCTACTCTCAAACAACTTATGGCTGTTATTCCTTGTTACTCTGGGAGCTGCTTGGGTGAACAGGCTCTCTCCCATTCCCCTCTGGTCCCCCCGGTAAGTTTATAGACAGCCACCAGGTCCCCCCTCAGCCTTCTCTTGTCAAGGCTGAACAGGTTCAGGTCCCGTAGCCTCTCCTCATAGGGTCTGCCCTGCTGCCCCCTGACTATGCAAGTGACCCTCCTCTGGACCCTCTTGATGCTGGGCACATATCTCCTAAAGTGTGGTGCCCAGAACTGGACACAGTACCGCAACTGTGGCCTGACCACTGTCGCATAGAGGGGGAGGATCACCTCCTTGGCCCTGCTTGTGATGCATCTGCGGATGCATCACAAGGTGCGGTTGGCCTTACTGACTGCATCCTCACGTTGGCGTTCCATGTTCATTTTGGAATCAATAATGACTCCAAGATCTCTTTCTGCCACTGTGCTTTCGAGAAGGGAGTTCCCCAGCCTATTGGTATGCTGCTGGTTCTTACTGCCCAAGTGTAGTACCCTGCACTTGTCAGTATTGAATCCCATCCTATTCTCATTTGTCCACCCCTGTAACCTGTCCAGGTCCAGCTGTATCCTGTCCCTCCCTTCTAGCATGCCCACCTCGCCCCAACTCTTGGTGTCGTCAGCAAATTTGAACAGGATGTTTTTCACCCCCTCGTCCAAGTCGCTAATAAAGAGATTGAACAGTGCGGGCCTGAGGACTTAGATAGAAGGATTGTTTTGAGCTAGTATTAGGTCTTGACTTTGACATTAAGCCAAGTTTCTTTCTCTCCTGGGCAGGCAGATGAAATGGCATGAGGCCTGTTTGAGCATCTCGGCTGCCATCCTGGAGATCCTCAATGCCTGGGAGAATGGAGTCCTCACTTTTGAGTCGATTCAGGTAAGTGTTGCTTTGATACTTTCCCTTGTGTGTTCAGCAGACCTCTTCCCTAGCTGGAGTAGATTAGAGGTATTTGTATCTCTGATCTCTCTTACCTTCCATGGCAGCCTCAGTAGAGAGACTGGGACACAAATCAGCCCCAGGAGCCAAATTCCCTCCTTACTGCTGCCTCCAGGTTAGGGTGGGGGCATGGTGGTGGTCACAGGTTGCCTGTCTGTTAGACAAGCAAGTCTGCTTCAAGAGTTGTTAATCCAGCATCTCTTATCAAGGCTAAAATAACCTAGAATACAGCACTCATGTTGGGAGTGTTAATAGCTCACTGGAGGCACAATCTGTGTGTCACAGCTTGTATCAGTCTTCCACAGGAGCTTCTCTCTCTAGTGCCAGCCAGGTAGGAGGTGGTTGTGAACTCTCCTGGTTAGGACAGAGTCTAGATGACCTCTCTCATCCTGTCTGGTTGGGTCCAGGTTCATGTTACCAGCTCTGTGGTTTTATAAAATCTCCCCAAGCATCTCATGGTTAGAGGTATCTTTTACATTCCACTCAGTCACCTCCAGCCTTTCCTTGTGAAAGTTGCCTGAGCATAAGGAGTCCTTTGAGGCTTGCAGTGGAAACTAACCAACATCCACGCTTTTGGGAGATGCATAGAAGGGGTCAAGTTAAGACACTTGGAAGCCCTTCTTTGCGATTTGCCTCTGTGATTTGTCTCAAGACTTTGGGTAGCTGCTGCCTATCTTCATTCCTCAGGTTCCTCATCTATAGAGCCTGAATAATGACCCCCGCCTTCAAAGTGCTCTGAGGCTTGTGGAGGGAGGGCACTGTAACAGTGCTCAGAGTGACTGCTTCCTCCCAGCAATTGGCCCCAGAGGTTGGCATAAAGCCAGTGATGCCAATAGACATCTCTTCATGGATGTCAGTTTGGTTTGGATCAGACCTTGAGGGCCAGATTGACTCCCATCCATTTCAGTGGAGTTACACTGAGCCACACTAGGGGTGGTTGTGGTTCCATAATGGCAGGACTCCTCAGCAGCATGAAGGGACATGGCTTGTCTGAAATGAGATGGGGATGGCACTGTACTCGTGTCCGGTGCTGAATCTCCATGTGTCCTGCTCTTAGAAGATCACTGATAACATCAAGGGGAAGGTGTGCAGCATGGCCGTGTGTGCAGTGGCTTGGCTGGTGGCCCATGTTCGGATGCTGGGCTTGGATGAGAGGGAGAAGTCACTGCAGATGATCCGACAGCTTGCTACACCCCTGTACAGCGAGAACACACTTCAGTTTTACAATGAGCGGTGAGCAGGGCGGGGGCCAGGGCACAGCATGGCAGGGTGATGTGTTGTTGGGCAATGGTGTCATCACTCGGGGAGGAAGCGCTCAGGCTTCAGGACATTTAACACCTGCCTAGACAAAGCTCTGCTGAGTAAACTTTAGGGAGTGATCATGTGCTGAGTGGGGATGGGAGCATGGTGAGCTTCTGCTGTGCTGGCTCTGTGAAGTTTCCCAACTAGTTCTAAAATGTTAGAAAAAACTTCTGAAAGCACATGCCCCTGCCTCCTCTGTGTTGCCTGTTCTCTAAATGGATTTCAGAGCACTGCTAGCTCTCATATGACTGGCTGCTGCTTCTTACTTGCAGCTGCTGCAACCAGAGAGGTGTCATTGTTTCCATGCATGTAAAGACTGTAGTTGCTACAGAAGTGTTGCATGGACACCTGAAGCAGAAGATGAGTGGGCGTGGGTCCATGAAGGGTGAACAGGAGGGGATATGGAAAGGGAGGTGACTCTGAGCCGGTCTCTCCATTGCAGTGCAGTTCATGGTGTGGGAGTTAGACCCTTGTGTTCTTCTCTAACTCCTGTGGCTTTTAAATCTCAGCCCCATTCTCTCTGTCTGTCATTGCTCAGCTCCTCTCTGTCTCTGCCTTGCAGTGTGGTGATAATGAGCTCTATTCTGGAGCACATGTGTGCAGACGTCCTGCAGCAGACCGCCACACAGATCAAATTCCCCTCCACGGGCATGGACACCATTCCCTACTGGAACCTTCTGCCCCCTAAGAAGCCCATCAAGGAGGTCCTGACAGGTGTCTTTACCAAGGTGCTGGAGAAGGGCTGGGTGGACAGCAGCTCCATTCACATATTTGACACACTGCTGCATATGGGGGGAGTCTACTGGTTCTGCAACAACCTAGTCAAGGTATGGGATGAAGTCTGGGCAGGGGGATAGGGAGTAGGCTCATTGTGCCAGGGCTGGGGTGTATAGAATGGTGACATGCTTACAAGTGGGGAAACTGAGGCATGGATAGAGAGCGGATGTGTGTGAAAGGATTTGCCTTGAGCCACATGCCCAGTCAAAAGTAAAGCTGGGAATAGAACCCAGGACTCCCGAGGCTCTTATTTCAGTGGTTCCCCACTTTTGGGGGACTTGGGGCACTCTTGAAAAATGTCAGCTCTATGCTTTCACTGATTTTTTGACTACAGAAGAAGAATAGAGCAATTCTTCTGTTGCAAAGAACTGAGAGAGACTACACCAGCTCAGAATGGCTGTGACACTATGGATTCCTATTGGAAATCTCTGGGTCTATCCTTTGAATTGTGTGGAGGTGTTTGCACACCTAACAGTGCTAATAATATGCAGCATTCTGTGGTATCCTTAAGGATCTTGCAGCACTTTGGTTGAGACTCACTGCTCTTGGTGATGCTGTTAGGTCACACTCCCTCACTGACCTGGGAATAGTATCCAGGAGTCCTGGCTTTCTCTTAAGTGTATGTAGCAGCTGATGTAATGTACAGGAGTGCCAGCATTTTGGGGGCCAAAGGTGTCTGGGGATAGCAATAGGGGCTGCCAGTCCTTGACTTGCCCTTGCCACCACCTTTCTTAGGAGCTGCTGAAGGAAACCCGTAAGGAGCACACGCTGCGGGCTGTGGAACTGCTGTACTCCGTCTTCTGCCTGGACATGCAGCAGCTGACATTAACTCTGCTGGGCCACATCCTGCCCAACCTGCTTACAGACTCCTCCAAGTGGCACATGCTGATGGACCCGCCCGGCAAGGCTCTTGCCAAGTAAGAGATCCCCAGCTGGTGGTAATCATGCAGGGTGAATCTTGAAAGGCTTGTCCTGTTGCCATTCAGAAGGGAAGTGTGCATTGTGAGCTGTCTGTAGAGATGGGAGCGAAAGCGATCCGGACTCTCCAAGCAAATCAGTAGCATGCCTGGGAATGGGACTCAAAAGTACTGTTGTCCATACCTGTGCTCTAAACACTGGATCACTCCCCTGTACACAGTAATAAAGCCCAAGTGTTCTGACTCTTGTCCATCAACCTTGCCTTGGCCACTAGACCACTCTCCTAAAGCAAGGAGAACGAGGAGTCTGGACTCCCAATCCCACGTTCTAGATGCTAGAACAGGCAGGAGAAGTGTCCTGAATCTTGTGCACTTGAAGCTTGGCAGGTAGAGACACAGGTGGAGGGAGTGATAAGCTTCTGTTTCTGGTTAGGAAGTATGTGCTGCCTCCCCCTGTATAATTAATCGCCTGTTGACATAGCCCATGTCATCTTGAACACCCTCTACTGGCCTTCTGCAGTGAAAGTCAGATGGGGAAGGGTACTGAATCCAGGGAGCCAGCACTCCAAAAGCTCACCCTGCTTTCCTTTCCTATAATTCCAATTCTAGGCTCTCTGTCTGGTGTGCCCTGAGCTCATATTCCTCCCACAACAGGGGGCAGGCATCAGCCAGGCAGAAAAAGAGGCACCGTGAGGATATTGAGGTAGGAGGCTGTGTGTGTGTGCGTGTGTGTGTGTAACTGGGCCCTGGGTTGTGGGTATATATCATGTATCACATGCATAATATGCATAAGGTAAAACCAATATTAAGCAGCTGCTTGGGGTGGGTTGAAAAACCAGTGGCTTCAAAGAGCTTTCTCATGAGAATCAGCCATTTGGGGTTCCTGGGACCTCTGCCACCAGAAGCTAGTGCTGGGTGGGGCTTGATCTCTTGACCTTATTTGTCTTTCCTTGATCTCATTTTCCTTCTGTGGGGATTATAAAATAACAGCTGTGAAGAACCTGTGCTGGGCAGACTCAGAACCCACCTGTCCCCTGTGAGCTGCATGTTCAGCTTCTACCTGAACACACACCACATGCTTTATACCATTCAGTTTTGCTGCACTGACCCCCAGGGGCTGGCAGGGCTGATATCTGAAACTTACCTTGTATTTCCTGGTGCTACTCTGCACTCCACTCCTCCATGCAAAATGATGCGGTTGAGGATGACTCCTTGTGTTTCTGCCCCTTCAGGATTACATTAGCCTTTTCCCGTTGGATGATACACAGCCATCCAAACTCATGCGCCTGCTGAGTTCCAACGAGGAAGATGCCAACATTCTGTCCAGTCCTAGTAAGTATGATCATGGACATGGCTTTCTGGAGGCAGGGTCTCACAGCTAATATAGAAGTGCAGGAAATTGGAGGACTGGGTTCTGATGTGGCCTGGCCAAAGCCACAGCCCTTTGCTTCTGCTTCTGCTTAGCAGTCCTCCTACAACTCTAGTCTGAGGATATTAATACTGACTTACCTCATTACAATAACGTTAATAACGTCATATTTATTAAGCACATATGCAAATTGCTACATCAATGCACAGTGCTAGTCTTATCCCTAATCTTTACAGCTGTAAAGGTTCACTGATATTGCATAGAATTACCATCTTCCCACATACCATACCCCCTCCAACAATAAGATATGCACCTTGTTTTTGAAAGTCAGAATTGGAAAAAAAAAAAAATCTTTCATTAACCAGCTAGCAGTAGGTAGGTCCAGGTTCAGCACTGCAGTGTTGCTTTGGCTTTTCTCCCACCCCTCACCCAGCAGAGCCTATACTGTTATTACTGTGTTCTGTTTCTGATAATATGCACCCCAATTCTAGCAGCTGAACGTTGGAAAAAAATGCATATTCTATGTGAGAAAATACTGTAAGTAGCCAAAATCCATTGGGTTTCTTTGTTTATATATAGCAGGTGCTGTGCCCAGCACTGAAATGCAGCCACCTCTATCTAGGGTAGAACATAGTTATTTAACAGTATGCAGTAAATATAGCACAATGTTTTAGGAAGTGAATTGAAGGAAACCCAAACTCACTATTTGGATAAACTGCATCACCTGCTTGGGAGTTGCACAGTGATACAGCATTTAGGACAGCTTTATAGATCTCCTGAGAATGCATTTTGCCTCTTTTACTCAAAGCCCAGAAGGTGGGGCATTTGTGTGTTTCTCTACAGTGCATGAAATACCTGAGGGGAAAGAGATCTCTAATAAAGTCATTCTGTTTGTTTTAAACCTCTTTTTACGCCAATATTCAGCAGACACTCAAAAGCAAGGTAAAGCATTATCCATTTTGCCCTTTATGTAAGGTAGTGAGGACCAATGTTTTTGGCAAGTTTGCCACAAATTAGCCCCACATTCTGCCTGAATGCCAGTCTGGTCCCCTTCCCCTGGCTGATCTGCTACTCTGGTTTTTGATTCCTGCCCTGTGCTGTCTGCCCAATTTGCTGATTTCCTTTCTGCTCCCTGCCCTACCTGCCACTTTGTTTTCCATGCTGCCTCCTGGTCTGCTGTGGGCCACACACAGAGGCTGCCCATGTCACTTATGGCATTCGTGTTGCAGGTTGGCCATCCTGCTGTAAAGGACAGGTGAGCTTTCAGTGTGCATCTGAGAACTCCTGTGAATCCTTCAGCAAGAGTAGGGTAGACAAGAGTCTACATTCTGGGAATGACTTAGGAGGAAAAAAAATCAATGTGGAATTTCAGATTTACCATTTTGTATAAGACCGAAGCAAAACTAAATTAATTTCCAGGGACCCTTTTTAGGTCATCTCTAATGTAACACTTCAGTGCTTCTAGTATATGGATGAATAATGGTTGCGACAGCTCCAACAGGAAATACGACGCTAGGTCCTTGGCTTTCTTCCGATTGGTGGGCATGAAATGTAGCAACAAGATGTTGCAGTTCAAAAATATGTTATTTCGGATCCATCTGAAATGAATCAGAGATGTCCCATGCACATTCTTTTCTAACTCCTCAGCCCATCAATTTCTTGGCTAGCTTGTTTCCGACATGTCTTTAAACCTGTGGTTTTTGTTGACTGTGTTGCTCGTGAAGCATGTGTAGCCTTGCTTATGGTTTTCCCCTTATTTCTTTATCTCTTTTTTTTTTTTTTTTTTTTTTTGAAACATGACAGTTTCACCTTTATCTTCCTTTTGTAATGAAATATAGGATTTTTTTTGTGTTTTGTTTGTGGTGGTGGAACAACAGCTGGGAAATCCTGCCTGAGCAATATGCATGTGAAAATAATCTTTACTGACATTCTCACTACAGTGGAAGGGGGTTCCTGTCTTGTTTCAGGAGCTAAATGCGCTCAGCATACAAATGGGGGCAGCCAAAGAAACTAAAGTGGCTGTGGAAATGGAAGTTAATGACCCAGGAGATGATGCCTTGCTACTGGTCCAGTACTGACCCAAGTCAGTACTGCTTACCTTTACTGAGAGAGAAACCTGAGGTCCTCACCTCTGGCTGTAAAGATTTACTGCTCCGTTTCTTCTAAGTTGCAGTGTTAACAATGAAGTCTGTCACATTTTAATTCTGGCTTCACCTTCCCTAAAAAACATCTCTTCTACCCTGATAACAACACTGAAACAATATAACTTTATTCCTTGCAGTGCTGCTGCAGTATTGCTGTGCAGCTGTTTAACATTTGCTGCGCTCTATCTCAGCTGGCTATGTTTTAGTGGCTGGCAATGTGAAGCATAAGAATATCATGTCTATGACTTCAGTTGTATGAAGTGCTCTGATGCAAAGGGCTCTGTTAAATCTTGAATGTGCATTACCCTGCCCATGGTTTTGCCAAGTGTCACTTTAGGACTGTTAGTAAAATTAATGCCAAACATGGCTTTCTTGGGAAAATGGGGATGGATAGATTGGTCTGTAACAAACATCGCTAAGCCTTACCTGTTGCAGAAGGCACGAGAAGAGACTGCCTTGTACAACAGGAAGGCACAATGATGCATCCAGAGACCAGCAGGGGTATTGTCAGTCCAATTATAGAATGCCTAAATCTCTGTGATGCACAGTAATATTTAACTGCAAAAAATAGTGAGCAGTTATGTACCCGCCAGCATTAAAATTAGAGTGATAGATGCAGAGGCTATTCGCCAACATACACATGCTTGGGTGGGCCTGAGACTCTGAATTGCAAAGGCAGTGGCAAAAGCAATTTCTATCCTACGGCAGTGCTGAAAAGGATTCAAGTGGCAAATCCAATTCACATGGACATCCGGTTCAGAGGTTCCCTGAACAGCTTGCATGTAGGGACAGCTGTGGCTCTTGCTGTAAACATCCCTTCCCTGTTTTGTCCAATGGACCATATCTCCAAAAGTAATAGGAATGTTTTAGCTTGGATCATGTTAGAGAAGATGTATAGCTCTGGAAGGATGTCCTTGTTTCTTCATCCTCCTGAGTGGGGTGATACTGTTCAAATGTCAGAGCAGAGAGCAACTGTGGATGGGACTGATTTGGCTCCAGGCGTTGTCCTGACCAGGAGCTTGTCTTTCTTCTCTTCCCCAGCAGATCGTTCCATGAGCAGCTCACTATCTGCCTCCCAGCTTCACACTGTCAGCATGAGGGACCCTCTCAACAGAGTCCTAGGTAATTGCAAGGGAGAGCTGTTCCCCCTCCAAGTGGGATTATACAGCAGCATAAGACTGGAACTTATTGGTCCTGGTTCTGTGCCTTGTTGCATTGTTCAGCTCAACTCCTATAAAAGGATGTGGCTGGCTTGCTCAGATCCTCCCTGCCTCACTTGCCATGAGCCCACTGGGAGCAGACCTCGGCCTTCAGGGACCCCCTGGCTTGGGAACAGTGGGCATGTCCCTGGGAAGAGGCCTAATGAACTGAGAATTTCCTTTGTACAAAGCTCATGCTGTTTAGGTGCCATCCTGTGGCTACAAACATCCACATTTATCCTCCTTCCTCAATAGCAAACCTCTTCCTCCTGATCTCCTCCATCCTGGGAGCAAAGACAGCTGGCACGCACACCCAATTTGTCCAGTGGTTCATGGAGGAGTGTGTGGACTGCCTGGAGCAGGGCAGTCGAGGGAGCATTCTTCAGTTCATGCCCTTCACAATGGTGAGTCTCTGTACCTGTGGTGAAGTCTCTCTTCCAGATCCCACATGCAAGACGTGCATGCATGTGTGCCCAGAAATGGGCCAGTGGGGGACTCCCAAGGGTTGGTGCCAAGGTTGGTGTTGGAGGAGGCCTCTTAGCTCTGGAAGGTGTTCTCTCTCATGGTCCCAGTTTGGTGGTCTGCAGGACACCCTGTGAAGTTGAATCAGGCCTATAATTAATTACTAAGATTAAGGAAGGGCTCACAAGGCAGGAGAAGGGGCAGTACTGGCAAGTGACTTGAGTGTTTGGGGACTCTTCATTTTATTTAATGCAGTGGGGCCAGTTCTCTGTCCATTACCATGGTTCACAGCCTGTACCCAGAAGGTCACAGTGCTGGAGCATCACTTATCCTAACAACTGGGTTTCCCAAAGGTGAAAATGACTGAGTGGATTAAAGTTGGGGCTACATCTGGAGATCTGTTCCCAGCTCTGCTGCTGCCTCGCTGTGTGATCTTAGAGCAGTTTCACTAGGTGCCCATGCCCTGCTTTCTCCCTTGTGCAGTGTAGTTAATATTAGCCTTGCAGGCGGTTGGGCACTCAGTACATCAAAGGTGACCAAGTGTTTTGAGATCCTCTGATGGAGGTCTCAAGAGAGGGGCGAACTGGTAGTGACGATATTTACAAGCACCTCAGTTGTGTGATCTACCAGCACCCAGGGGACCCACATCTTTGTATGGGGACAGCCCCATGAGTTGCCTTCTGCTACAGGAGTTGCAGCAAGCTTATATGCTAGCCCAGATTCCTGTATTTCAATCTAGAGTGACAGAACTACTGCCCCCCCGCCCCCCATTAAACCTAGCTCAGTTGGCCTACATGGGTGGTACCTCTTGCATGGGGACTACTTGGAGTGCCTGGTTTAGGCACCTCTGCCACCACCTTTGGTCATCAATTATTCTCGTCCCCCTCTCTTTCTCTGGGCAGGTATCAGAGCTGGTGAAAGTGTCCACCATGTCCAGTCCCAAAATTGTCCTGGCTATCACAGATCTCAGCTTGCCCCTCGGCCGCCGTGTTGCTGCAAAGGCCATTGCTGCCTTGTGAACACAGCTTTCCCTTCTGCAGTGCTGGGGATGAGAAGGCGGGACAGAAGCCACGGGAGATCCAGTGAAAGCTGCTCCTGGATTACCCCTGGCAACGTGGATCCCATTGATTCTCCATGCTGGGTGTGGGGGGAGTCATTTGCAGTGGGTGCAGACGCTCCATCACCGGTGGACTCCCAGAAGTGCCTTGGTTCCCAAGAGAAGCTGTGGTGTCTCTGGCGGCTACTTCCTTCAGCACTGGGCATGTTAGAGATGCCATTATATACAGCATGGGCTGGTTTGCTGTTCTCTATCGTCTCCTGACACCAAACACTGCAAGACTGAGACAATCTTATCTGATCTTGCTGCTTGGATAATTTCTAATACTTTTTTTATAATCCAGTTGCTGTTTTTTACCATGAAGCATGGACGGTTGTGAACTTTTTAACAGGATTTGTTTCTTAATAGTATTTGTGCCAAGATAGCATCTCAAAAGAATAGTGCTTTCCCTGGGGTTCCAGTAGCTAGTACGTTTCAGCACTTGCTATTGGTGGCTGAAGTCCTTTGGATGCCTGATAAGCAAAATGGCCTGTATATGGTAAACAGATGTAAAGAATGGCTCTGTACCGTCCTGCAGGTGCATCTCTGTCAGCTTTGTCCACAAGCTGGTGCTCTGAAACAGACAACTTGCTGTAATCACTTAAATCTCATCTAAAGAGCAACCATACATCTTCTGCTTTCATGAAGGCACTGTGTGCCACAGTCTACAGAGCAGAGTGCAAGGAGTTTCTAAAATTGTATTGTTAAATTGATATAGTAGTTTAACTATTTTTTTACTAGGAAACAATAAGGGGTGAGAAATGTGACCTCTTACATCTTTATCTGGGGTTGTCCTTGTCTGGCTTGGGAGTTTCCAGGGATTTCTAGAGTCGGATGCTACAGCTGCCAGTGTTGGGCTGGCACAACATTCCAGTGACTGTAATCTGTGCTCCCCTCTTTTATTGTTGTCCAGCCTTGCATCTCTCAGAGGGGCAAGAATTGCACAAAGAGGAGGAGGATACAATTCTGGATGGAGCCATCTTGTTAACTTGATTCTATCTCTCTTTTTTTGATCAAAGAAGCAGGAACAGCCCAGAGGGAAGAAAAATGCACAAGGAATGTGCCAAAGGCAGTGGGGTACTTTTTGTCATGAGAGGACTGAGATGAGGTTTTAGTGCTTGAGGTACACTGCAAATGCTTTGAAGTCAGGTAGTTGCTGTATCAGCTTTCCCCACCCAGTTCTACTGGCACCCTTCAAGCCAGACCTGCTGCAGTTCATGCTAATTCCTGTCCTACTCCTCTTTTGAGCAGGCACTATTGACCAGGTTGGGTATCCCTGCAGTGGACAGGCCCTCATGAAAGCCTGGGCAGAGATGAAAAAGTTGTTTTTGTCATGTGACGCAAGCGGAGTTTGAATCCATGCCCGTGCTTCACGGTGATGTATCCCATGCAATGCCTGTGACAGCGAGGGGGGTTATTTTAGTACAAAAGCTGACCATGCATCTTCCAAGGTTGAAGTTCATTCACTTCCACTTCCCTTCCTGCAGCTGTATTTTTGACAACATTTGATGTCCCTCATGGACTATGACTTTTTGTACTTGTTTATTGATCCTTTTCCAGGGTGGAATTATTTTCTTTGAGAATAAACCTAAAATAAATCCTTGGGAGCAGGTCTCTTTCTATAATATTTCTCTTCTGTCTCACTAGATGAAGGAGCTGGTAGGCCCAGGAGAAAAACAAAAGAACAATATCCACAACTTTCAATTGCTATTTCTTTCTCCTTTCAACACCTTGCTTTTCTCACCTTTCCTGATACAGTAGTGGGGGCAGGAAGCAGACCTTGGAAGAGGGAGGGGAAGCCCAGAGATCCTGGTGGCAGCAGCAGGAGTAATGAACAGTATTCAGAACAAGAGCCGGGGTGGGGGGGTGTCATAGATTAAACCTCTGCAGCGTATAGGCTGCCAGTTGTATGGCTCTGCTTTAAAGTGAAGTAGACCAGGCTTTGCCTTTTAGCACAGAGGCAGTGGCACTGCTACTAGGGAATCCTCACTGATCTCTGCTTGGATCTACCACAATGGTTGAATTGTTCCCAGCAGCTGTGGGTTTCTGGTTAAGCTGCAAAAGAAAACAACTTCCTACCTTAGCCCTTGCGTTAGAGCCCCTTTTCTGTTTATAGTCATCTCTGGGGTTTTTTGGCTGTGAGCAGGCAGTGTCCCTAGATGGCAGACTCATTTCCTAGTGATGCCGTTCAAGATAATGTATGGAGGGTTCCTGCCTGGAAACCTCCATTGGGATTCCTAGTTGGACATTTCATGTGAATCACGCATTGATCTGACTCGGGTAGTGAGCTGTGGTTGAGCCCAGTGCACCCTGAAACATTGCATTCCCCTGACTTGAATCCTGAATGGGAAGTTAAAATCCTCAACCTGGAATTGGTACCTCAAGGAAGTGGAAATCAAGGGGCTTCTAATCAATCTGCGCTGTTTCCTGGCTTTCATTATCAAGCTGTTCCAGCACATCCTAATGAGCAGGCAGCTTGCCCAGAGTCTTTTCCAATTTGCAAGAGGCTCTCCCGCTTTGAACATGAGGGGTGGGCTGTGCATGGGAAACAACGTGGCTGTTCTTGCGATCATGCTCCCCTTGAAGTCAGCAGGCATCTTGCCATCCACTTAGTAGGATTATGATTTGACCTCTTGGCAGGGTTGGCCGAGAACTTCCTGGAGGTGTTCTCTGGCTTCCTGTGGGACTAAGCAAGAAAGCACAATGTCCTCTTAGCTTAGCATTTCCTTCCAGCTTGGCTGTGTTGGGGTTCTTTCTCCACCCAAGAGTCACTGTGCAGATTTGGGGAGGGGGGGGCAAGGGAAAAAAGGTATTGCATCCAGGTAGAAGGGTATGTGACTGACAAAGCAAGATAAGAAAAAAACTGAGGGGTGCTGTGTCCAGCTAAGCCAGCTGCACTGTGTATAGCAACAAGGGAAGACTGTTGTGCTTCAACTTTGCCAAGCTGATAAAAATAGCAGCGATAACAGGCCCAGCCCTGATGGAACATCATTCTGGAACTTGCAGTGGCTCACCCCAGAGTCATTTTTGGAAAGGAAGGGGCATTTGGTGAGGGCCATAAATCATGAGTGGCTGCTTTCAAGTGGCTTGGGACAATCTGGCTTGTTAGGCAAGATTGCAGCCAGCTGACGTTTCTGAGGAAGAGGGGAGAAATGAGCTGTGCAATAGAAGGATGATTGAGATCATTGACATGTGACGTGCGCGCAATAAGGATGCGCTCATGCATGGGGCCTATGGTGATGGGGGCGTTAGGAATGCTAAGGGAACGGCCCTGGAGGAGCTGTTAATTTAGGGCACAAGAGTAACAGAGCACTCCTCTTGGGCAATGTGTGACCAACGTGGCGCTCTGCTGGAGGCAATTAGAGGTGACTGACTCAGTAAAGCATTCTGAGTGTCAGAGGAACATTTTTTGAGGGTCTTGCCTTCCCGTCTGGGGCCTGGCATGAATAAGCAACTCTCCTGTCATGAGGCAGGTGCATTATGGGCTTTTATGACTTCCCTGGAAGGAAGTCTCTGGTCTTGGCCATTGGCAGTGACTGCTCCCCTAAGGCTGGTAGCTTCCTGGGTTACCCTGCTTGGCATCCTCCTTTTGACCCATCCTTAACTGCAAAGCAAATAGGACACAGGAGAAATACATTTGTGACTGCTCCTGCTTCCAGCCCTGCAGCTATTTTAGTAAATATTTGCCCCGCTTTGGAAGAGATTCTAGCTTTGCTGTGTCAGCACTCTGCTGAGGTGTGCAGGCCAGCAGTCGAGGCCATGCCATTAGCTTTTTCCTAATAGGCAGCAGGATTTGCCTTACAGGAAGGGGCTGGATTTGGAGAAAAGGATTCCTGTAAACTCTGATAAGGGGAAGGAGAGGGAGGGAGAAAGGGGGAATGAGTGACTTGGTTAACTCTTCATCACCTCTTCTGTTTATGCATATAAGACTTCCTTTCCTGAGCTGCCAGCATAAACACAATCAAAGACGCATCATCCGTTGCTTCCAAACAATGAGATCAATGGCCTGGGATCATCTTTCCATTGGATGTGGGACCATCACTTAGGGATTTGAAACTACTCAGGCCATAACGCTAGAAAAGGTTTACAGGAAGAGAAAACACACTTGCCACATCTGTGGGGCTGGGGTGTGTTTGGATGTATTAATAAGATGTCTTTCTATTCTCTAAACTTTTCTCATGTTTGCTGTGGGGTTGGAGAGTCCATTGGAAAGTTAGGAGGACAGAGGCACATGTAAAAGGGAAACCCCTTTCTCATGATGCCATAAAAGATGGAGAATCTCTTGATTTCCTTCTTGGGATGCTCTTCCTCCACCTAGTGCTAAGAGTTGGGGCTGGGAGGGTTGCAGTAGTGTCACAGGATGTGAGTCCAACATGTATTTGGGGAAGTGGAAAACTTTTGTCATTCTGGGAATCATAAGAATGAACCATTGCTGAAAATACCCCAATAGTGGGAATAGGGAAGAGAACAGAGTCTGCTCTAATGCTGGCATTGGGGGTTGCAGTGGTTTTGGAACTGAGGGCCATTTGCATTCCTTGAAGGAGCCTTCTTCCCATGCTCAGGCTAATGGTAAAGCAGGGTGTTGTCCCCTGGGTCCAGTGACTAGCTTTTTGCCAGTCTGGGGTTGGAGTTATTTCTGCCCAGATTAATTGCCCCAAGTGGGACGAGAGTGGTTTTTCTCTAGTAAAAGATCACAGCCAAACTTGGGGGAAAAAAGTACCATGTAGTATTGCTGAATTGGATGCAAGAGTTCCTGGCATTATACCAGTGATGCCAGTTTTGGTATCACATATTGCAGGGCATGTCCTCATGAGGTGGCAGGCAACACACCAAGTAACATGGGATCAGACCCAGAGCCCTCCCATGACAACTGCTGATTGCTAGGTGTAACACGTCTTCTTTTTATGGAGATTAAGTCGAGCTACAAGTGGGGAATTCACATGTCCACCATCCCTAGGACTCCTGGCTTTCCAGCCTCCTGCTCTCTCTGAGGTTCTGAGAGCCAGGCAGGGCACCTGGTGCTACCTGCCATGAACAGGGTATTTTCTAGGGCTTATGGCCAACAATCCTGTGGTCCTGCTGTATCTCAGAGGATTTCCTGGGGCTGTCACCAGTCATGGTCTGTGCTAACCTTTGGAAATCTGGGTGGGGCAAGTGGCTCACAAACATCTGCTATGTGGCCTGTGTCCAATGCCTGAAGAGCCTCCCTTGTGTTGGTAGGTGTCTGCTGCACAGTCCCTTGCGTCACATCAGGGATTTTTCTAATGGCAGGAGCAGTGGAGTGGCATTAAGGAGAGCTGGGTTGTATTCCTGACTCTGACAATGGCCTGCTAGGTGACCTTGGACAAGTCACGGATCCTTGTTTCCCCATTGGCACAGGTGGGATACTAAGATGTGCCTCCTTCAGAAAGTGCTTTGAGATGACCAGTGTGGTTGTCATTGTAAGCCTGCCATGTCCAAAAGCAGCAGTGAAAGAGGAATTTGCATTGGGCTGGAGTCTCCCACTTGCCAGTCTGTCTCATGACATGGCATAATGGAAACTAAAAGTGTCAGTGACAGTGATATCAGCTGGGCAAGCAGGATGCCTTTCTTGAACTCCAGCTTGCTTTGGTTAAGGAAGACTGAAGGTTTATTTTGTAAGTTTCATTAAATGAAATCGAGACAAGCACTTCCTCTTGCACATTAGCCAGTCTTGCAGCTGTTACACCACTTTAAATATTAGGGTGAGGGGAAATCGCTGCTTATAAGCATGCACCAGCTAATCCACTATAACTGTATTGTGTATCTGCTTCTGTTCTTCAGGATATGATGCTAGACCACCATGATTTACCCCAGATGAAGTGGTGGGTTAATTATTGTGGTTTAGCTTTCCCTGTCCTATACCTCAGGACAGTGTGGGCAGATGGATTAGTTAATGGGTTCACATGAACTTTAGTAAATCCTACTTCCACTTCAAAGTGATATAATTGTTTCATCTGTCCACGCCCTTTATGTACTGACCCACACTGAATGGACTTTGTGGGAGGCTGACAGTGTAAATGTTGCAATCGGGTGGGAAAACTGCAATGTGTGAAACTGAATGCAGCAAGGGGTGATTTTTTTTTTCCCCACAGAATTATTTCTGCCTTCCACGTTGCCCAAATCAGCATTCCTCAGTGTCAGGGTTTAATTAAAGCAGCTGAGTGACAGCCTGATTTGTGTGTCTGAGAAATACAATTTGGGTCACTCGCAAGGCAAAGCTGAGATACAGATAAGTGACTCCATCATGATCACCTGGCAAAGTACCAGCTTGCAGGATGGGGGGGACTTGGTAGACAGCTAGGGTCACTATGCTGATGCCCATATTCAACAATGACCCACTGCCAAAGGAAGAGGAGTCTTAGTGAGGCACTGCCCATTCTACCCCCAATCCCTGACTTCAGAGTTGCACCAAAGGAATCTTTTGCAGCTATGCTGGGGGACACTAGCATGTTGTAGTCCCAAGACTTAGCATCAGCCAAGGATGGCATGGTTGGATCAAATGCAGGAGCATCCCATGGGGCCCCTTCTGCTTATACCAGCTCAGGGCATTGTAGTATTGAAGCCCATAGTCAGGAATAATCCATGAGGGGCTCTCATTCATGCTCCAGCTGAAGGCAATGCATTGATGCTGCCTTGAGGAGGAGAGGGACGCTTTCCTTGTGTCAGCTGGGAGCATTATATTGTGACCCTTGTCCTCCATCTGGGACCCTGCTGCTTTGGGAGAGAATTAGTGGTGGCACTTGAGACAGCCAGCTGTAGGGTGAGGTCTGGACAGGAAGCCAGCCACGAATAGAAGATGTTTTACAACTCTGTCTGGCTACAAGCCAGGCACTGCTTTGGCATCGGTGGAAAGCCTGCTGCTTCTGTTCAGTGCCCTTTTTTTTCTTCAGCTGCTGCAAACAGAAGGGAAACCCCCAGATGCTTTCTAGAAACTGAAGTTGGTATATCATGGCAAAGGATGTGAGAGAGGAAGCTGCCATCCCAATGCTGTGGGATCATGAGGCAGGGCAGGGCTGGACACCACCCTGAAGTCAGGCGCTGCCTGCTGGGTTTCTGGAGTCTTCTCTTTCTATTTCCTGGGTATGAGAGGTACTCTGCAGCCCTGGGAGCCTGGTTAGCCAAGAAGCTCAGACATTCAGTGGAACAGAGGAGTAGATCACAGCTGCTTAGATGGGAGGCCAAATCCAGGTGTGGCAACAGCGGACTGGGAAGTAACAGGACTTAGACTAGGTTGCCATTTTCCAAGATGCTTGCCCTATGACTTCTGTACTGCAGCCAGAATTCAGCCCATGCTGCTGGGAGCCCCAAGTGCTCATATCAGCACAGATGTCTGTTCCTTGTCTAACCTCAGACAAGTTGCACTTATCTGTACCTCCATTTTCCCATCTCCCCAGCTGCTTATGATGAAGCAGCACCCTGCCTAAATTTACACATGGTAAGCACAATGGTCATCACCCCCCTGACAGCAGAAGCTAGAGATCTTCCAAGGTGCATCAGAGGCAAGAAGACTTCTCTGCTCATTGGCAGATGCAGGAACAGAACCCAGAAGTCTTGTTCCATATACCTGTACCCTCACCTTGTGATCATACTTCCCCTAAAATCTCCTTGCTCTTTTGTCTGGAGCCCTGTGTTTTGGGGAGGACAGGGAGAAAGAGTGTGTTGGGTTTTAACAGAGACCCTACCTAAGTAGTATTGGAACCAGTCTGCACTCATGGGATGTCATGCTTTCAGGGCATGAAAAAATGCTTTAACAGCAGGAGACTTAACCCGAATAGAGAGAGCTCCTTGCAAAAACCAGACATGAGGACTCAATTAGTGTTCAAGTGACATCATGGAAAGGAAGCCTTAGGTATGTTGGGTTCTTTAAGCTAGTGGAGGAGCCAAACCAGGAACAAGTGGCTGGGAGCTGAAGCCAGGCATAGTCGGATTTTTAGAACGAGTGCACTGGTTTTAAACAGTGAATTTGACAAATGACTTGAAGCCAGCTCCTGAGGGAAGTGGTGACTACCAGAGATGGACAGTCCTTCGGATCCAGATGGGAGGACAGGCTCTAGGAAGTATGAGGCTGAGTATAGGAAGATGAGAGAAATTGTCTGGCTTGTGATTAAGTGATCAAACAACCCTCTCTGTCTTAATGTAGGTGAAGCTACAAACAAAAAGGTTTGCAAGCTCTTATCTGACAATGCCCGCTTGGAATTTGTAATTATCTACACAGAGGCCTATGTCCTATGGTGGGCCTATGTCCACAGGTGGGCCTTGGGGCAGTGAAATAGAGATTGTGAATGGGATCTGTGTTGAGTTTGTTTAGAAATCAGTTGGGGCTGGGCTTAGCTAAGCTCTTGACTCAGCTGAGAGTTGTTGAATAATTCCAGAGATAAATGACAGGGGAGGTCCCCCCCACCACCCCTTTCTGTGAAGCCAGTGGACAGGAAGTTTTATGCAAGGATTTAGCAATATGGGAAAGCTCTCTGGCTTCCCAGGGTGAGGGGGGAAACCTTCTTTCCTTTTGTTGAATATACGTCAAGGCAAGCTTCTCTTGAAATTTTGAGTGGGATTTAGGCTTGCATACTGTTCCAGGCATCTTCCAGCTCTTCTGTCTGTCATCTGGTTGCCATCAGCTTCTGTTTGGTGTTGTTACATCTGCTAACTTTTCCAGCCTGTGGAGGGGTGAGCCTCTCCACTGCCTCAGCCTTGCTCGCTAGTTGTCCTTTGAAGCCAGGATCAGTTGTGGTGGAGATGCTGCTGGAGTGTCTTTTCTCACAGGTGCTTTTAGCTTTTCGAAAAGCATCAGATCCCAAACCTAGAGTGGGGAACCTAAGGGGCTGTCAGTCATGCCAGGCATTGGCAGCAATGAGTTCCATTGGTTGGTCTGGGGTGCCTTGAAATACTTTCAAGGGTGCCACAGGGTGCCATGCAAGGTTAGCACTGTTAGGTGTGCCACCATCATTCCCAAGATAAATCCAGAGATTTCCAATAGGAATCCATAATGTCAAAACCATTCTGACCTGATGTGTTCCTTCTGAGTTCTTTCCAACAGAAAAATCACTCCATTTCTTTTTCTATAGTCAAAAATGAATGAAGAGCTGGCATTTTCCAAGGAACACTTGGACTCTTGAAAGGTTGAGAACCTCTGGGTTACGGGATGAAAGCATGGGTAGGGCTTGCCTCGAAGAGCCCACAGGTTAAAATACTCATTGCAGTCATGTGCCTCAGTTTCCCCATCTGTAAAAATGTGCTTAACAATCCTGACTCTACACGCATGAAAACACTGGAATACCCCAGGAGGAAAGTGGTCATAGAGGGGTTGAGGGTTCAACTGTCATGGTAGGAGTCCTTAAGATTTTGCCGCTTTTCTTAAAGGTTTAGTTCCAGCTGCAAATGAACAGAGGAAAAATCCTGTCTCATTTAAAAAACATAAAATGAAGCAGCCACCCCAGACCAGAACCTGTGGCCCTTTCAGGATGGGGAGAGAGGCTTGAAACTGCACCCTGTGGGCAGGCTGAAGGGTCAAAATCAGATGTCAAATCCAAAAGAAACCATGATTGATTTCATTTTCAAAACGAATTTTGTAATTAGGGCCTGGTTTAAATCATGGGCCCAGCTCCTGGTGCTTGCTGCTGATGGGATGGGAGGCAAAAACCGTGCCTTATTTAAAACTGTGGTTTTCACCTCCTGGCCATCAGGAGCAAGCAGCTGGGCTGATGGGGCCCTCTGCCAATCAACGGGGAGGGGGAAGGCGGGGGCGTGAGGAGAACACCAAAACTGAAGGAGCCGCCATGCCATGAGCTGGGTCTGTGATTTCAATCAGGGCCTACTCATGATGCCTGAGCCATGACTCAGGCAGGGGCTGAATGTTGGGTTTGGAGATACTGATTCCATATGTGATCTCTGACTGAGGCTGCAGAGCTATCATTCTAGACAAGGCAAATGCATGAGAGTCCTGTTTTAATTCCAGAGACCTCAGTGCAGGATTTAACCTGTTACAGGGGCTTGCTTTGGTCCTTAGCAAGCAACTGTTTTGGGTATCACCTTGTTGTCGGGGTGCAGTAGAGTAGAGCACAAAATCACTTGTGGTGTCTGCATACAGTGCCTGCATTTGTCTGGGGGAACCAGACCCTGTTGGACACACAGACCTGCTTCCTGTTCAGCATCTTAAATGTTTTGCTACGTCCAAATTCAGATATCCTTCTGTTTGATTGACTGAATTTAATGGTTGTGGATGGTGTAGCACTTCACTACACTACCCGGTGGCATGGGAAGTTGAGTCAGAAATTAGCCCTGGCAGAGTGGGCAGGGTTCCTGTTCTTGTTTCACTTTGATGGAGCTTAGGTTGGAACAGGACAAATTGGAAAGAGTCCCACGCTACCAGCTCACTGCAGCTGGTGAGTTGCCAATTTGTTTCCTCCCTACCTCCATCTACTCAGGGAAAGCAAGAGGTGATAGGAAGTCTTGTGTCTCTGGGGATTTAGCTGGCAGCCCTGGGAGTCTCTCTGTTAGGAAAGCAGTCATGTGACAGCCACAACTCTCTGCTGAAGATGGATCATCTGACTTCATTACTGCAATGTCCTTTTCTCTGGCCTGGTCCAGTGTCTTGCCAGTGCCGCTGCTAAGATTTTACTAACTTTTTGCTTTACCCAGCTCATCCTGCTCTTTGCCTCCTTCTGTGGGCTTCCCCTTCCCTACTGCATCCAGCATAATCTCCTTGCCTTCATTTTCAAGGCTCTTCCCAGCTTGTCCCCACCCTGCCAGCATCTATCGATCCCTGTAAACTTCCATAAACTGTCTGATCCTCCTCTTCCAAAACCCTCCTGGAAATGCACCTTTGCTGAGATGCCTACAAAAATGTTGGTCCTTGAGTGACCCCTGCCCAGCCCCAGACTAGGATTGGCTCACTGTTTCTATGTCTGCCTCCAGCTGAGCCAATCTGTTATCTTTTGGACAGCACTCTTTGTTTTGCTTGTACAATAACTAATACCATAGGGTCTGTACCAAACTCTTTGTTCCGCTTGTACAGTATCTAATGCCATAGGGTCTGGACCATGATGATGAGATCCTAGACAGTAATAGTAATATAAAATTTAGGTTTAGCCAGCATTGAGTCAGTCCCCATAGGGGATATTCTTAAGTATGGCAATGAACTTAAAGTCTTTGATGGAGTCAATAACCCTGAGTGATTGCAGTGGGCTTTGCAGAAGGTCTGAAAGCCCTGAGCTGAAGATGGCTATTCAGGGACAGAAGAGCTGAACACCCTCTGTTCCTACTAGCTTTTACAGGAATTGAGCCCCTCTTTCCCCCACACAGCTTTAGACAAGGGAAACTAAGTTGATGAGGGAGTGGTTATGGAGCTAGGATGTGGCTGGATGCCTAGGAGAACTAGCGCAAGACCAAGCCTCCTGCTTTTTCCCTTCCATGAGTTTCATAAGTGCAAAGGCAGGAGGGAACAGCAGATCTTTTTACCTGACTTCCTGCATACCACTAGTCATAACTCTCAGTTAAGGCCCTTGCATCAACCTGAAAGAACTGCCTTAGATCAAAGCATTTCACTCTGATTTAGAGACTCTAGGGACAGGAAGGACCTTCCAGCCTACACCTGCATTCCCCCACCAGCTGAAGAATTTCTCCCAGTATCTTTTAAAGAGAGATCTCATTTCGTTTAAAGACTCCAGGTGATAAGGAGTGCTACCATCTTCCCTAGTAAGCTGTTCTAGAATGTAATAACCCTCTCAGCTAGGAAACTGCATCATATTTCAAGATTGGCTTTGCCTAAGTTTAAATTCCAGCCATTGGTAGCATGTGTTTTATGTCTTGTCAGCAACATTGAAAAGTCACCACTCAGAACTCTTTTCCATGTAGAAGGGGCTGTGCTCAGGGAGTCAGTCACTTCTCAACTTTCCCTTCAATAAGATGAATAAGTTTCACACCTTAAGTCTCACATTGTCAAGTCATTTTTGTGACCTTCCTTGCAACTTGTTCCAGTATCCCTATCTCCTTCTTGACCTGTGGACACTGGAAGGGTGCACAGCATCCTAGTACTTGTGCAGGGAGGGAGAATCACTTCCCATCTTCACGATGCTTCCCTTTTTATGTACCCAAGTATCACATTGGCTGTAACACTGTTTTGAGAGCTTGTGTTGAGGTGATGATCTATGATGATGCCTAGGCCCTTCTTCTGAGTCCCTGCTTTCTAAGGCAGCACCTCCTATCTGGTAGGTGGGGCCTTGGTTTGCAGTGGCTCTTGCCTTGGCTTGAACTTCATTAAAAACACATTTTGTTGGAGCATGTCCAGGGATTCAGTCACCCTGTAAGAGTAGATTGACCCTCTGCTATTCACTATTTTTGTCATTTATTGAGTCAGCTGTAGACTATAACAACAAAGATTTATATTGCCTTCAACACTGAATTGGCAACCTGTGGCCCAGATTCAGCCCATGGAGTCATAGCATCCAGCCTGGAGGTGTAGAGCTTTGCTTGCACTGTGTTATAGCCAGACAACAGGGAGCTTTGCCCATACAATGCCATGGCTAGGTGGCAGGGAGAAACACCAATGGCAACCTGTCACAGACCTAAGCTCAGTCTTTCTGGCCCACTACTGAAAAAATGTGGCTGACTTGCTGTAGATGATTCATTTGGGACCAAAGATTAGTCTATCCTCCTCTCTGTTCTTGATGGACATTAGATCTTCCCTGATCCCACGGTTCACCACATTGTTCTTGGCTCCCTTTCCCACCCCATTATATAGCAGTTGCTGTGCACCTGGTTCCCTCCACCCCAGAACTGGGTGAGATTTATTTGCTTTGTTAACATCTTCATAACAGTGTCTTCCCAGCAGCTGAGTTGCATGAGCACTTGCTTCCTAGACAACCCTTTCATTTGAGCAAAAGCCTCAGAAGCAAGGGTTTGCATGCGCAGGAAGCTGATGAGCTCCAGGTAACAGAAAGAACACGGGGAAGAAAATTATCCTTGGGCATGTCTACATGTTGCCATACGGTGACGTTGCTATGGTGCAGTGCTTTAGTATTTCCTTTCAGAGTCCTTTCGGAAGTACTAAAGCATGGTGCAGTACAAGCAGCACACGCTTAGATTTCCCCACTACGTTGCTATAGTGGCATGCTATAAGTGGGGAGTGCACTGCTACAGTGATGTAGCAGGCAATCACGTGTAGACCCGTGTGATTGCTACATCGCTGTAGTATGCCGCTGTACAGTGATGTAGCACATCGCTAGGTCACTGTAGGGTGACATGTAGGCGTGTCCCTTTTTAAGTTCTTCCTGATCCATCAATGGCTTTTTCCCCCCTTTCTGCTTTTGAGCAGGGCAGAGGAAATTCTGAATCATTAGACCTAGCATCTTGCTACATTCCTTAATGGATGTGGGGTGGAGCTACGAAGAGGTATTTTGTATTTGGTTCTAGCCAAAATTGGAGCCTAAGAACAGAATGCTTCATTTTTATCCAGGCTTTAGCTCTAGAGTTCATGGAATTTTCCCAAGAGGCGCAGATATTCTATGCAAAATCCCTATGGAGGCTGGCACCCAGCTCTTTTTGTTTCCTTTGAAAGGCCCAGTTTAGTGCTAATAGATTGAGAAGGTAACCAGCTTTGAACCTTGAAAACAACCTTGCATCTTTTGCTCGGGCTAAGCTGAAGTGCAGTCTCTGCTTAGTAACAGATTCATTCTCTACTAATTGGTTGTCTCCCCGGGCTGCAGGTATTTGATTTGACAACATGCTAAGGATTTATCTGTTAGCGTGAACATATAGAGTTCTATAGCAAGTGACCAACTGATCAGGTCTCTCTCTCCTAGGATCCTAAGTAAAGTACATTAGTTTAGTTCTGCTTAAATGGGTAGAGCGTGGTCTCTCAAGGGGCTGATAAATGCAAACAAACACTAATGTTATTGAAAGCAACAAAAATATCTTTATTTCCTTAGTTTTTTTAAATAAAAAAAATACAGTGGATTTGGTCTGTGCATAACAATAAATAGAAAAATGTAAAATATATATTATATAAACAGACAGTTACAAAATAATACATTCCACCTGTCATTTGGCTAAGTTTAAAATTCTGATAATTTTTTTTTTAATTGGTCAATGAAAACTATGCTTTTAAACAAAACTGCAAACATTCAGGGGTTTTCCTTCTTCATCTGGGTGCACTGATGGTTTGGAGAGTAGTACAATCCAGTATAGTCCCATGTGTATCCACATGCTTGTGCCCTGTGAGGCAGTGACACATTGAAAACATTCGAGCAACATAAACCTCTCCAGCACAATCCAATCTGAATGACTCCAGTTTGGATGTGAATAGAGTTTAGGAGTCGTTCCAATCTAGTGGAATTCTGGATTAACCCAACGGAAAGGGATGGTGGTATGCAACAGGAATAAAGACTCATGTAAATAAATTATAATAAATAAAATAATTAGTTTATAGTGAAAGGAAACAATAAATAGTTTGTGAGAGTTATAAAGAATATTGGATTGTACACTTGTAAAAAAAAAAAAAAAAAGTTACAAAAAGGCTGCCTAGTTTTAATGAAGGTGAAATTACATATGCACCACAATTATGGTGCCTGTTACCATCTCATCTCTTGGCAAGCCTTTTAACTAATAATTGCAGCTTGTGTAAATGTACTTGTAATAAAAACAGCATTGACTGATCCTGTCCCTGCTCCAACCACAACCAACAAAGGGAAATATCCTTTAAAGTGTCTTCAGCCACTGAGGAAGGAAATTCTCTCCATATTAAAGTAAGGCACAAAGAGGGATCTGAACTCAGTCACCTGGATGATTCTCTTCCACTCCCATGTTCCTGTGACATGCTGAAGTGCATGCAGCTCATCCATGGCAGAGTTGGGAAGTAAACCCCAAACCCCACAGCTCCATTCTGTGCTCACTCCAACTTCTTTTACAGCATTGTGCTAAAATGTTGGTTTGTGTTGTGGCAAGGACAGAAGCAGTAACAAGGAGGAAAGTGGTTGAGCTTGCAGAGGGGGCTGGGTAGATCTCAGATTTGGGGAGGTCAGTGAGAGTCTGCAGAGTGCAGAGCCTGCCCTTCCTTGGGGCTGAGATCTCACTAAAGAGCCCACCCCCCCTCCACCCCAGTCCCTTTCCCATCCTACCTTCTCACTCTTCATATCGCCCCTTTTTCAAACATTAACCATGTAAGCCTCGCAACACATCGGCGAAGCAGGTAAACAGTAGCACCCCCATTTTACAGATGGGGAAACTGCAGTACAATTTGTGGCCTACAAGGAGCCTGTGTCTAGCTGGCCCTAAAGTCCAGGAGCCCCTGACTCCCAGTTCCGTGCTCAGTCCAGCTCCCAAACAGCAAAAACCTCCATTATGGGGATACTCACTTGTTTAAATATTAAACAGTACCTACACTGTGCACATATAAAAATATGCAGGAATCGCAGCCCAAGTGCAGCTGTTTGCCTTGTATCTAGGCTTCCTGATGCTGCAACATGTTTGGTGCCAACACCCAAGACTCAGAATGATTTTTTTTAACCTTAAAAATAGCCCCCAGATTTAAATGCATCACCTCTGAGTTCTAAAAGCTGCATAAATATTAAATAATGATAAATATTAAATATGCTGGGTAGCTGGATCCAATGGGGGTTAGTCTTGGGACTGTGTGCCAGGAGGCACCAGTATGGCTTGGGAATGAGAAATAAATAAGGGTAAAGTAGGACCATACATGCCTCAGAAATAGTAACCAGGGTAGGAGCATATAGGCAGGCACTGGGTTTTGTCCTTGTTCAAACAAGGGTGGCAAGACCATCCAGCCAATAAACAAGGAAGAGGCTAAGTTGTCACTGTGACAGTTTGAGGTGGAAAGAAGGTTTTGATGTTGAAGGACTAGAGAATCTTCCTGAGAATAGAGTGCCCTAAATGCTTCCCCAGTCCGCCCAGCTCCTGTATTAGGAAACTTCTATTTGTAAATGTGCCCTTTAGATTTCAGAATCTGCAGCTACTCCTTGGGGAAGGTGCTGTGATGCCAATGAGAGCAGTGCCTCCCCATGGGTGGAGTGCCTTGTGCCTCGTTATGGCATGATGAGGTGACGCAGCACCCGGTAGGCAAGGTCCAGGAAGAGCTGGAAGTTGGCAAGGATGATGTATCCTCCGGCTTGCTGGTAGAACTGGGATGAGAAGGTGAGGAGGGTGCCTTGGCCTTCCTCCTTGGGGTATGTCACCATCCCCATGTTCAGTCCGAGAGCCTCTATCTGTGGGTGAGAAAGGAGCAGCGTCAGGACAAGCACTCTTAGCCCACCAGAGCCAGCTTCTGGCATGCTAGGAGAAGTCGGCACTTGGTCCAAGATGAATTGAAGCCAGTAGACTTCCAGTGACTTGGGATGGGCCACTGACAGATCTGGGAAACTGAAGCTGACAGCAGGGCTGCTGGCAGGGTGAGCTAATGGCTCCAGGCCTGACTTGAGAACAGGCAGATTTAGTCTCCACGTGATACACAGGCTGCCTCTATCATTGGTACACACCTGCAGAGTTATGGCCAGCAGTGTTGGGTTTGTACCTGCTGTAGGGCTGCGCCCAGCTGGGCTGCTCCGTACATGCACAGGGCACCATGGTGGCAACTCTTTGCTTAGTAGAGGAGCAAGTAATGCTACTCACCTGCTGTTGGATATTGGTGGAGAGATTGGAGGTATCCAGTTGAAGGCCTTCCACTTGAGTGGAGTGACCGGGCAGGAGCTGGGCAATGGTGGAGAGGTAGCCGTGGTAGGTCTGGAGTCCCTCCCGTATTTGGCTGAAGCAGACATCCTATGGGGAAGACCATTAACTCTTTAAATGCTGCAGGGACCTGGATGGCATCAAGGTTTCTGAGCATCTTATCCTGGTGAGTGCAGTGAATGACCACTCAACACTCCATCCAGCACTGAAGGGGTGGACTGTAAGTTGCTGTGGTCTGGTTGGGGTTTGGTAGCAGTGCCTTCAAACAGGCCTGTGCCTGCTCCCCACAATCCCTGTGTTCCTTTAGCTCAGTGCAGTGAGGAGCATGGGGTGCTTCCCCACTGTTTTCTTGTGGTTGAGAACTCCTCTCACTTGCAGTCCACAGGTGCTTAGAGGAGGGCTGGAAAATGTGAACAGACCTGCCATGGACCTCTCCCTCCCACATGGAACTGCTTCCCCACTTCCGTGGGCGCTGGGTATTGCCAAGACCAAGGAAGTGTTGAGTCATATTACAACACCATTCTGTGCTTTGAGGAACATGATTCCCCTTCTTCCAGCAGCCTGCCCCCATCCAGCTGTATTTGGCTGGGATTTTTAGGGATTGCTTCAAAAGTGAAACCCTCCCCCAGTGGCCCCAGCTGAGCTGGAAGCAGCAGTTAGCAACAATTTTGGCAACTGCTACTCAAGAGGCATTTGGGTTTTGTGCTGTCAGACACCCAACAAAGCAAAAGGGCTTTCTGTAGAAACCAGGAGTGGGCCCGGCCCTTCTGCAGAAACCAGGGTTGAGCCAACGCTGAGAGTTCATTGCATTTGAGCCCTGGAATGGAATGTGCAGGAGCTAATCTTGCACTTGGACTTGTAGCACATTGAAGTCATCAGGGGCTGAGATCCTGCCCCTTTCACTGAGACACGGATCAGGCCCTTAGTTAGGACATAATCCTGGGATTGCTCCCATCCCCACACCAGGGTGGCTCTAGTCCAGTGGTTCTCAATATTTTTAGACTCAAGGCATCCCACGTTTGACTCAACCCCCTTCCTCAGACTTGAGGCACCCCTCGGAAAATACCAGTTCTTAGCTTTCGCTCATTTTTTGCCTATGGAAAAATAACAAAGCAATTTTTTTGTTGTAAAGAATTCAGAAGGACCACAGTAGGGCCAAATGGTTTTAACACTCTGGATTCTTACTTTAACATTGGATTTCTCTTGTGAATCACGTTTGCATTACTAACAGTGCTGACATTGTATGGCACCCCTGAAAGGATCTCCAGGCACCCCAGTTGAGATTCATTGCTCTAGTCACTCACCACTTGGAAGGGCTTGCTCAGACACTGATTCAGTGATGGCTGGAAGATGTTGAGGTTCTGCTTGACAAGCATGAGCTCCTCCTCCTTGCAGAGTTGAAAGTTATCGCACTGTGGTGGGACAAAAAGAAAAGATATGATCAGGTGGGAGGGCAAAGCCCCATGGTTGGAGTGCAGCTCATTGGGAATCTGCATGGTTCTTCACAGTTTTTGCCATGCCCCCCACCTCCTTTCTAAAGCTAGGCAAAGGAGCCACACACAGAAGAAGGGACACCCAATGGTTAGGGGACTTGCTTTGGCTCTGGAGACACTGGTTGTCCCTCTTTGTTGGCTCTATAGAGTTCTAGGTCAGGTCATTTTGCCTCAGGATAACAGCACTATTGCTTTAATACACGAAAGGCTGGAAACAGCTTTAAAAACTATAATAACAAGGGCCAGATAACTGCCCAAGACAGAAATCTAAAGATGCACTAAACCTGTGTATGTTTAGCCAGGTAATAGGGAAAGACCTCTTAGAGCCCAAAGGCAGACATTTGGACAGGTCATAATCATAACGGCTCATCACATTTCATCAGAGACTTCAGTACTATTGCTCTGGCCCTCAAGTGATATAACCATGTCACACAGATGCATTGCAACTCCTGTTGCATAAATGGAAGATTGGCAACAGCTTCATGCAATGAATAATAGAATTTAATGCCTTTTATCTAGCATTGTAATATTCCCTGGGTGGAATTGCAGCCAAGCTGACTCACTTTATACTGTATAGCTGGCCTATGTGGGTTCTTGATTACAGCCCCAATCCTGCAGACACTCAGGTGAGTAATTTGATTTATTGAAGTCAGTGGGCCATGTAGTGAGTAGTGTTTGCAGAAGTGGGGGTTGGGGATCTCTTACCCAGGGAAAGCCTGACATTCTTCAGGGTTTTCAAGCTGCTTCCTGGTTGACCCTTTCTGAGCTATGTGCAGTTGTCACTCACTTGCTGCCTCATTCCAGTGGCAACCCCCTCCATAAACAAAAAGTTCATAGCTGTGTGTACATGGGAGACTTGCAATCTAAATAGCCTGCAGTCTCAAACAAAACCCTTCGCTCCCTCCAGAGCTTTCCCTACAGCATTTTCCGAGCAGTCTCTGTTCTGACTTCGGTGTTGGCCTTTCCTTTGGCACAGCCCTGAGAATGCCAGGAAAGGAGAGAGGAACACAGCAGCATAGATTAGCCAGTAGTGTCCTGCAAGACCTTGGAAACTGGACCAAAGCAATTAAATTCACTAACAACTCAGCTAAGAATACCTGCCCCAGAGTTTGAACTGCTGTGAGGCACATGCTATAATCTACAGGAAACACACCCCTTCAGATTCAGTGGGACAGAGGCCTTGCCAGTGCATATCACTGGTCAAGTCCAGTTGAATTTGGAATCGGCAGCTGTTGTTTTGAATAAGATCTGAGAAGTCTGATCTTGAAACCACATGATTCCCAGAGTAGTTCTGGATGGGACTGCTTGTAGGAGGCTGGGGATGTGCCAAAGCTGTTAGAGGACCACGCCAAAAGTCATGGGGAAGAGAGATTAATAATTCCCTCTGCTGAAGATCCTGCTATGCTAAGTGCAGCAGGCAGCTGTGGGGCTGTAGGAAGCAGGGAGGAGAACAAAGGAAAGTTGGATGGTTGCAGTTGGCAGTAGCTGAGCAGACAGCTTTTCCTCCTAAGCAGCTGGGAGGACCTCCAAGCCCTCTGAGCAGATGCTTGTTTGGGATAAGCATTAGCCTGGGTCACCTCCTGGAGGGGAAGGGACTCTTTTATCTCTAATGCTTGGTTTGGGGGAGGAGAAGGTACCTGCTGTCTATTTTAGCAAGGCACTGGAAAGTGGCTGAAGGTTGGTTGATTCCTGGATCAGAAGGTCCCTTGTTAGTGACTCTGCCAGCTAGTGGGAGGGGGAGCTGGTCAGACTTTGTCCCTGGGGGATGATCAGGCCAGCTCTCTGCTGAGTTATCTCCCAGCACAGTTTGTGCCTGCTGCTAATTTCAGTTCCCCCAACACACCCTCTCTCTAGACTTATCAAGAGTTGGGACATAGCTATAGGGAAAGCCCGTCCTATGTAGGATTCTGTCTGTCAATCTGTCCCTAAGCCTGGGGCTGAGATTGTCTGCTGAGGTGAAGCTTTTGGGAGCTGGAATGTCAGAGGGAGGGAACTCCACTTTTGGAGCTGGAGACAAGACAGTGAACTTTGAGTTTCTGCACTTCTCATAGCCAAGTGCTCTCCAGGCTGCTGCTCTAAGGGAAGCAACTACCTGTCGAGGTCACAGCAGCCCCCAGAAACTTGTCACATAAATCCCAGTTGCTAGCAGTGGGTGCATGTCTATCTCCTCATTAGATACCAGCAAGTCCCTGCATCTCTCTGCTCCCACCACTTCTCTTCCTTCAATTCTGGAGACCAATCTCTGGTTACATTTTATCACCTCTACACCAGCAGCCCCTGACTGCTCTTAGCACTTCTCTTCCCAGGTTGTCTAACTACTCACCATGTGCTGCCGCACGGTCTCAACATCCATTTTGATCTTGCGAGTGAATTCCAAGTTCTTCTGCAGAAACAGCTGGAATCCCTGGTCCCCTGAGAACTCCGACAGGGGAGCTGCATGCAGCATGATGTATTTCAAGCACAGCAGGGTGCTCAACAGCAAGGATGGAATAGCTGGAGATGAGGAGAGGAGAGAGAGAAGCAACGTGAGTTGGGTAAGTGCTGAAGAATCCAGAGGTGCAGAATACAGAGATAGAAAAGTGATCTCACTGTTCATTCAGATGAGATCATGTCAGTATGACAGTAACAACAGGCAGCCCCGAAAGAGATTGGACCCAATGTACCAGGTGCTGTACATCTACACAGTAAGAGACAGTCCCCACCCTGAAGAACCTTCAAGGGGAGGTGTTCCCATGTAATATTTCTAACACATTCCTACTCAAGGATCTTAGTTTAACAAAATGCAGTTACATATCAAAGCTCTTTTAGTTAAAATCACATCAGCCAGTTGGTTTAAATCCCCTCTATTTTCTGATGCTCAGAACTCTAAAAGTTTTTTGAGAGTGAAACACCCCTTGCTATGTATATTCAGAAGGTACTTCCTGCCTGCATAAACTGTACATCTCTTAGACTTTTTTTATCCTTACTGGCATAATTTTCCTGATTGTAAATAGAAAAGGAAGGGAGGAGGGGGGAGAAAAAATGTTTTTTAAATCGTAAAAACTATCCAAGCCTCCCCCAGAAGTCAACCCAGGAGTTGCTAGTCCCAAAAATAAACTTACCAGACCCCTTGCATATAGTAAATCCAAGCAGTTTGCAACTAGGAAATGGTGCCTATGATTTCTGTTGCTGTCGGGTGAAGAGCTTATACTTACTTCTCAGAGGATTCATTCTAGTGCCTGAAAGCCTTTTGGTATCTCCTCCCACTTGTTTTATGACGGTGCGCTGGGAAAGGGTGTAAGACAGACGCAGGGCTGCACCAGTCCTTTTTGTTCGTGAATGCTGTGAGACTCCAATTGATTATGATATTTATAGGAGACTCAGGGAATTCACGCTGATGTAATAAGATGAGGCAATTATTACTAATCAGTGAATATGCAAATACATTTTTCTGAAAATAACATATTAGGAATTTTAATTTGTGGGGATCATTTGTTTTTCATTTAGATTTTTCTTTAGCAAAAATTTTGTTATTTTGTAATTCCTCTGGGACAGCCCTGGACTGTTTTGTTTTTTTTTTTTCTTTTTTTTCTTTTTTCTTCTTTTCTTGTAGTGTCTGAGAGTTGCTCCCTCCTTTTGTGTAATTAATCGATTGTTATTGCCCTTTCAGGCCACCCTAAAAAAGCTGCTCCCCAAAATATCAGCCACTTCCTTCATTCCCATCAAAGATTAATTTGGGAGATGAAATGATGTCTCAGAACTGATCAGGGTGTGGTTTGCTTACAAAATCCACTTCCCAATTTCAACTTAAGAGTTCTGACCTAGCAATAAAATGGCACCCAACCAAATAAATGGGACTCAATGGGATGCAGGTGCCTTCTAAGTGTTCCACCTGGCCTTCAGTATGTGTGTTTACTTACTTGCTGATTTAATTCCTGTTTTTTAGATTCTTTTTTATTACTGGGCTTGAATAGTGTCTTTCTTCTCAAGCATCTTAAGAATTAGGGATTTGTTAGTTTAGTGCTATCAGCAGATCATGAAGGAGGAGGTGAAATAACCTTTATGTTGCACTTTCCTTATTGCTTTAAACTCGAGCAGAACCAATGACATTCTTTCCTGCGTCATATGCTGCACCTACAATTACCTTTAGTTACCTGCCATTGTTTCCTGGTATATCTCTCTGCCACAGATTTGGAGGCCTTCACTGTGGCATGCAGGCTGTGGATCTTACTCACTATGAGCACATCCCTATGAAGTAGGTTTGTTATCCACAGACAGAGAAACTGAGGCATGGGACTCTCTAAGGGATAAATTATTTCACATGGCCTATTTGAAGTCCCTTATTATGGGGGCTGTGATTTTCCCACAGTACTATGCACCTGGCTTCTGGAAAATCAGGTCCCTTTAAAACATCTCATTTTGGTCTTCCAAATACTGGAATAATTGCCTGGAATCACAGGCTAAGTGTGTGGCAGCCCTGTTTCACCTCCCACCCTTGTTTGCATAGACAGTGATTTCTGGGGCAGAGGCTGTCTGTTGGTGCAAGTGACTCTCTGGCCCCTTAGACATCAACGTGAGTCTTGCTACTGATCTCACACTCAATTTCACCCTGTGTGGACCTGCTACACCTGGCACACTGCAGCCCTACTCTCAGCTTGGAGTGCTGTCATATGGGTGCCACAGGGAACTGAACCACAGTGTCTGACGTTGCATGCCAGGGCCTTGAACCCCAATCACCCTCTTGTTCTGCTGCTGCTTAGATGGGGATCGGTCTCCCATGGGGAAAGACAGATACTGAAGTGCTCTTCAGCGATGTTACTCATATCACGCAAGAACCTGATGGGCATGATCCAGACTTGACCTCCAAGAGATTGCCCTTGCACCAACAGACAGCAGTGCAATTATTTCCCAAACTGATGGATGTGGATCTGATGTCAGTTTTTCCTACAGCCTCAGGGTAATGATTTTGGCATGCTAATGGGGAAATCTCTACCTGCATTTCCAGGACTGGCTGCTTTTCCTGTACCAGCTGAGTGACTCCCAGAGGGGGAAGGGACCAAATCTTTAGCCTCTGGGATTTACAGAGCAGGGGTGCAAGCACAGCCAACTGGCAGTGACAGCTGAGTCAGTTGGGTTCACTTAAAATGTCTTGGCACAGTTTCTTTAACCACAAGTTCAGGGCACAATCTTCCGAGGAACAAGGAAATGGGATGCTGAGTAAGTAACCTACATCAATGCATAGGAAGTAAAACTCATCTGACAGCATCGTAGCATGAGGATTGAAACTGGGATTATATTGCTGCTGTTCTGGCATGCACCCCTTGCTGTGCGGCAGGACAGGGAATACACTAGGGAGCCAGAAGCCCCGTAACTTTTAATCCCGCTCCAGCACTGACTCCCCTATGCAGTCTTGATCAACTCACTTGACCTTTCCGGGCTATATGGGCTAAGAATATGGGTTCCCTGAACCTCAGTATGCCAAGGAAAGCACCCTCCAGTTCCCATGCTTGTGCTCCACACTTACGTATAAAATATATAGCGGCCCAGAGCATTGGGTGCAGGCTGATTTACACCAGCTGTTGACCTGGCCCTTTCTTTCTAGCCCTGGTAGGGACAAATGAGTGTGGAAAGGGAGGCAAGGTCTGAGACAGCAGCACAATTCTGGGGGAAGGGAGCATAAAAATAGCCTCCATGCTGCTGGCCTGGCCACTGCTACCACTGCCAGCAGCCTGGACTAGATGACTGGATTAGGGGGTAGACTAGATGATCTCATGAGGCCCCTTCCAGCCCTACTTTCTTATGATCTTCAGACTAGCATGGCTGGGGTGATGCAGGTGCTAAGGCAGCCTAGAGGATGCAAGTTCAAGGCCATAGCAGCAGTGCTCATGGTGCTGCCTGTCAGATTTCAATGAAATGAACATGCAAATTTTGTCACAAGGACACAGGAAAGGAAGGTCTGAGACCCTCTTGTGCTAATTCTGTTGGAGATTCTGTCTGCCAAATTATAGCCTAGTGGGCTGGGGGGAAGCTGTGTTGGAAGCCAGGACCCCCATTCTCTGCTCTACTCCCTCTTTTTGATGTCCATTCTTGGGAAGTGGTGGCACCAGTGATGTTCAACAGAATGCAGGTGTTCGTTAGGGACAACTTGCTTTGTTTTTCTGCAGTGATCTGATTAGCATCAGATCTCCAGACCAGCTCAGGAGTGTTCATCTCTCTGCTGAGGACCAGCGGGGCAGCACCACACTGCGTCAGGCTCAAGAGGGTGATGATTTGCAGAGCTTTGGCATGGGGGATTTCACCTCCTGTGAATCTCTAAGCTTCCCTCAGGCCCCAGGTGGCTGGACTCCCTCTCTCCACAGTGCGGCTTTGAGCCATGAGACCTAACAGAGCTTTGAAAAGGAAAAGAAGGATGTTGTGAAATCCTTCCTCTGGCCATTGGACTTCGAAGCTTTTGAAGGTGCGCCCTGAAGCAGCTGCGCAAGTTTCCTTGACACTAAAATGAAAGATCATGTGGGCTGGTTAGGGGAAGGCCAGTGGTGACGCAGAGTCAGGTCGCAGCACTGACCGCTTTCACTATTTGGGGATTTTAAGAAGAAAAAAATGAATCAGTGATGCAAACAGAGCGAGTAAACCCACATGTGCTTTCTGGGGAAGGAACTGCCCACGTACCCAGGAAGGGCATGGATGGTGCAGGGGACACAGGACAGGCATGATCCCAAGGCAAAGGAGAAGCGGAGTTTAGGTCAAGTGTGACCTGTGTGCTGGGTAAGCACAGTCCTTCTCTTGGTGTCACAGCAGGGTTTTAGCTTCTCTGGAAGGAAGACTTCCTGCATCTGTGATGAGGGAACAGATGGTAGGGATGGCTAACAAGGCAATGGGATAAGAGAGACCTTTGAGCCAGGGTCCTTTGCCCCCAAGTGTGAGTGTTGGAAACAATACCCCCGAATCTGTCCCTGCTGACCCACTCATTCTTGTGTGGGCCCAATCTTGTCCTGCGTCTAATCATGCTGGCACCCTTGCTGGAACCATGCTGCCAGCAAACCAGAGCCATGGACCTTTTGGGCACTATTAGTTGTGCTCCAGGGGTGGGGGTGCTTTAATCAGAACAGCTCCAAAAACTACTCTAATTAAAGTACCGCTGTGTTTCCTATATCAGTGTCCCAGCACTTCAAAATGGCAGTGTGGGCACTTGACCTAAAGCTCATTCAATGGGGACGCTGATACAGGAGACCTAGAAGGCAGCTGGAGCTTGGCAATTGCTATACTCCAGTGGCCTTAATTAATCAAGTCTGCTGTGCCGCGCTGGAATTCCAGTGTGTTGGAGCAGCCTCCATGCTCATGTATAGATGCCCTTTGGTACCACCCAACATGGGCACACAGGGCACTCCCATCAGGGTAAGAGGAGGCAGGACCTTGGTTTTACTTCATGTTCTGATCCTGGCAGTACATTTTTGGAGTCTGAGTCTCAGCTGAGTTGTCCCTGGTGATGGGGCATCTGTCTCCCAGATGGATCATTCTGTGTCTAGAGGTCTCATGGATAGGGGAGGTTCCTCATGGCTCCAGCTGAGGTTTACTTTTGTCCTGGGGCCTATGCCTTCTGGGAGAGAGCTAGTCTTTCTGTGACTCCCCCTTGCATGTGGGGTCCTGCAGCTGAGCAGAAATCTTGTGATCTTAACCCAGAAGACAGTAGACATTTGTGTCCTGGGCTGAGGTTGCATGGGAACCTGCAGGCCAAGGTCATCTTGAATCCTCTTCCTTGCTTCTCCTGATTTCCCTTGGTGTAATGGAGGACAGGACTGAGCCCTCTGGGTGGAGATGAGCCTGGTTTAAGAAATCCTGGCTTCTCTCTCAGATTTCCCCATTGGGACAAGGCTCAGCTCTTTCAATTAGCTCCAGGCACTGCCCAATTGCAAGTGGAACTGCATGGCATACCAGGCACTGCATGTAGTGGAGATCACGCTTTGGCAATGCATCTGCATCCAGTTGTCTCAGCACTTGGCTGGGTCTGTCCAAGCCTCTCTGGGAGGGAGAGGAAGCAGGATGTGGTGCTTAGGGCACTAGACTGGAAGCCCAGTATCCCCTTCTTTTCTTTGCCCCCAGCTTCCTGTGTGACCCTGGGCAAATCGCTTGGCCTGTCAGTGCCATCTGTACAGTGAGGATAACAGCAGGGCCACAATGGGGGATGAAGATGATTTGTTGCTCAGGTAGCCCAGGATGCAGCAGCACCCATCACTGGAGTGTCTGGATGTCTCCATGTACAATGGTAACAAACCTTCAGCCCTGAAGATGCCCCTGGGGTATAGTATTCGCCTGCTGGGAGAGCTAATTTGCTTTAAAATGATCCACTAAAATGAAATTCCTTGGTTGGGGGGGATGTTGGGCTAGTTGCTTACATGCCTACAGTATGTATTGTAGACCCCCAGTCCCTGCCTGAGAGATCAACCTCGGCCTGCTCTGGGGACCTGCTGTGCAGCCCAGAGCAATGCTTGGCAGCCATCCTGTCTGTAGGTCTGGGTGGTAGAGGTGAGTTTGGAGCAATTCCATGCCCTGTGCCTTCTCTCTGTTTCTTGGCCTTGTCTCTGTGGGTTGGGGGCAGTGGGGTTGTGGAGGAGCTTCAGAAGTCTCTGAGCCCTGAGGTGTCGCAAGGCCTGTGCTGCTGCAAAACCCCAGCCTGTGAATCCCTCTAGCTTCTCCATCACTCCCCTGCCTGTATTGCTTTTGCCTCTGCCCTCAGCCAGAGCATTTTTCTTTGGTTAGACTTTGCTTGGGGCATGTCAGGCACCTCTTGGTCCGCTCCGTGCATTTAACCACCAGCCCAACTGCCCAGGACACTTCCCTGCCAGGGAAGACTTGTTCTACCAGTGCAAAATACAATAGGGTAGAGGGGGAGACCTTGTCCTCCTGGTGGCTGTGGCCCATATTGCACCTAATCAGGCACCTGATTCTTGCTGCTTGTTTTTTCCCTATTTGCAGCTCACTGAAACTTTACTGGGAAGACTTTTTCCGGATCCTCCAGCCTTTGCACAGAAAGGAGCAGCTTCCTATGCAGTTCAGTAAGGTCAAGTGCAAAGTCCTGCACTTAGGACAAAGCAATCCCATGCACCAGTACAGTTTGGGGACCAGCTGGCTAAACAGCAGCTCTGCAGAATAGGACCTGGGAGTTACAGTAGACAATAAGCTGCATATGAGTCGATACTGTGCCTTTTTTGTAAAGAAGGCTAATGGTATACTGGGCTGCATTAGTAGGAGCCTTGCCATCATATTGAAGGAAGTGATTATTCCCCTCTATTTGGCACTGGTGAGGCTACATCTGGAGTAGTGTGTCCAGTTTTGGGCCCCCAATGACAGAAAGGATGTGGACAAAATGGAGAGAGTCCAGTAGAGGGCAGTGAAAATGTTAGGGGGCTGGGGCACATGACTTATGAGAAGCTGAGGGAATTGGGCTCATTTATTCTAGAGAAGGGTGGGGTGGGGGTTTCGTAGCAGCCTTCAGCTACTGAAAGGGTGGTGCCAAAGAGGATGGAGTGAGACTGTTCTCAGTGGTGGCAGATGACAGAACAAGGAGCAACAGTCTCAAGTTGCAGCAAGGGAAGTTTAGGTTAGATATTTTTAAAAACCCCAAACTTTCTCACTAGGAAGTAAAGAACAGGTTACCCAGAGAGGTTGTCAAATCTCCATCCTTAGACGTTTTTAAGACCTGGCTAAACAGTCTTGGCTGGGATGATCTGGTTGGGGATGGTCCTGCTTTGAGCAGGGGCTTGGACTAGATGTCCACCTGACATCCCTTCCAACTCCAATTTTCTCTGAGTCTATGATTCTATGAGGATACTGGAGTATCTGGAGATATTTTGGGGCCCTTAGGCTAACCCAGGTCCTGTTTCCAGTGTATGGGACCAGATAGGGTGTCAGAAGAATGCAGAGGCATTATTAGGCAGTTCTACACTCTGGGCAGCACATGGGCTGGTGCCCCTGGTTGCCCCCCCGACCTCCCATTACTGGGAGACTTGGGTGCTAGTCCCAGCTCTGCCACTTACCTGCCCTGTGACCCTAAGAATGACCTTTCCTTTCCTCGTGCCTCAAATTCCCCTATAAAAATGAGGATGACAGTCTTGGTGCATGTTTCTGCAGGGTTGTGTGTGGGTGGGCAGTAGGAGACAAGAGCCCAAGACTGGCTACCCTGGGGGACCCCTCTGTGCTCACCACAGTAGTGAGAGACTCTCATATGAAGTTCAGACCTAGAGTGGATGCACAGACCAGCCTTCACAGATCAGGGCTGGAGTTAGGAGCTTGCAGCACACTGGGAGTTTGACACCTATCTCCCTTAGGCTCCCCAAAACATTATCTAGTGGGTTTACTGACCGCCCTCCCGATCCCCAGGACTCCAGCTCTGGTCTGAATGCAGTGGGCTTTATGAATGATAGAGTCATTGTTTGTCAGTGCTGCTTCATACTGGAGTCTCCATGTGCACAGAAGAGGCTAAGTCAGCTGCTTGGATTCCTGTAACAACTCCAGCAAAGTGGCGGCTTTCCTGGAACGGCTGCCTGGGAAGGTGTGGGGCTCACACCCCATTCCAGGACAGGCAGAGGACACAGATTCTGACCTCACGTTCTTGCCATTGTCTTTGTGTACACAACACTTCAACCTGGTGAGTAATTCTTCCCTGTCTTTTGTTCTTCAATCTCTTCATAGCCCGAGGAGCAAGCGGGGCTTTTTTGGTGTGTTTGAAATAGGAAGTTCCATTTCAGTGAAGCAGCATAACTGTTTCCTAACCTTGCCCTGGTATTTCACCACCCAGGTTTTCCGGTTTGCTGCCTGCCTCCAACACACCTGAGAACACAGTACAGCTCGGGGCAGCTTGGCAGAGAATGACTTGCCACCAACCTTATCTGGTGAAGAGTTGCAGCCTTGGAAAGGTGTGTGTGTGTGTGTGTGTGTGGGGCCAGGGGAGCTATGGGCTGCCACCAAGGGGCATCTGCTGAGGTGTCTGTGAAGGGAGCTCAGGGCTGGACGAGCAGGTGGAGGGGAGCTGAGTTAGGTTGGAAATAGCTTTCCCAGCCTCTGGAACGGTTTAAGAATTGAAATGATTTCCTGTTCTGCTTTACAGTAAAACCATGTACGTGTGTGTGTGTGTACATGCATGCATATGCATAAGCTAACCAGCCCCTGGGGATCAGGGCTCTCGCCTGCGAGGTGGGAGACTCAGATTCAAGTCAGTCTTCCACGTGGCAGGGGTGCAGGCTGCTTACCAGGCTGTTGGATTTTCTGGAGTGGATCTCACTTTTGGTCTGTCTTCTTGGAACTGTTCCACCCTGTACGTCCATGTCCTGGTCCCTTCACTCAACAGGAGGATTTTGCCTTGGCACCGAGAACTTGGCCTCAGTGTAGTGGAGTTTGCCAGAAGATGATGATGCAGAGGGGCATTCACTAGTGAGGTGGCTCCCTCTAGCGGCACCATTTGGTAAGCGCACACCACAGGAGACCGAGATGGGACCAGGCTCCTGCCTCTCAAGGAGCTGGGCCCACTAAGGACATTAAAGCAAAGAGTGACCCATGCAGCAAGTAGGTGAGCTGATTACTCCCATGGACAGCAGCTCAGCACAAAGGCAGGCAGGAGCAGGGGACTTTGGCTGTGGTCTGTATCAGGCGAACAGGGCCCTGACTTGCATACAGCAGAGCCTATGCAAGGTTGCCATTCCAGTTGTCACAGTCCTACAGAGGCCTCATGCTGATCCCAGATGTCACCTGTCCTCAGCATCACTGGTACCTGGATCTGCTGGCAGGTGCAATTTTTAGGATCAAGTGCTGGGAGAACAGCACATGCAGCTGTTCCCAGTTGCTCCTTTCACTCATTTTCCCTACCCTTAGCCTCCCTCCCTCTTCTATTAGATTAGTAGTTCTCAACCTCAGGAGACCCCCTCCCACCCCAAAAATACCAGCTCTTAGTTTTCACTTGTTTTTTGACTACAGAAAAGTAATAGAACAATTCTTCTGTTGCAAGCAACTCAGAAAGCCCACAGCAGGGCAGAATGGATTTAACACTATGGGTTCCTACTGGAAATCTCTGGGTTTTATCTTGTGACTTCATAGAATCATAGAAGTAGGGTCAGAAGGGACCTTGTAGATCTTCAAGTCTGACCCCCTGCCTGGGCAGGAGGAAAACTGGGCTCAAATGACTCCAGCCAGGTAGGCATCGAGCCTCTTAAAGACCCCCAGGGTAGGAGCCAGCACCACTTCCCTTGGAAGTTGGTTCCAGATCCTAGTTGCCCTAGCTGTGAAGTAGTTCTTACAGATGTCTAATCTAAACCTACTCTCCAACAACTTGAGGCCGTTATTCCTTGTTATCCCGGGGGGCGCTAGGGGAAACAAGGTCTCCCCCAAACCCTTCTGGTCCCCCCTAGTGAGTTTATAGATGGTCACCAGGTCCCCCCTCAGCCTTCTCTTGTGAAGGCTGAACAGGTTCAGGTCCTGTAGCCTCTCATTGTAGGGTCTGCCCTGCTGTCCCCGGATCACGCAGGTGGCCCTCCTCTGGACCCTCTCAATGTTGTCCACATCCCTCTTGAAGTGGGGTGCCCAGAACTGGACACAGTACTCCAGCTGCGGCCTGACCAGTGTCACGTAGAGGGGGGAGGATCACCTTCTTGGCCCTACTTGAGATGCACTTGTGGATGCACGATAGGGTCTGGTTGGCCCTGCCGACTGTGACCTCGCATTGTCGGCCCATGTTCATCTTGGAGTCAGTGATGACTCCAAGATCCCTTTCTGCCTCTGCACTCTCAAGAAGGGAGTTTCCCATCTTATAAGTGTGCTGCTGGTTACTACTGCCCAAGTGCAGCACCCTGCACTTGTCAGTATTGAAACGCATCCTGTTTTTGTTAGCCCACCCCTGCAACCTATCCAGGTCTTTCTGCAGTCTTTCCCTCCTTACTAATGTGCCCACCTCACCCCAAATTTTGGTATCAGCAAATTTGAACAGGTTGCTTTTCACCCCGTCATCCAAATCGCTGATAAAGAAATTGAACAGTGCGGGCCCAAGGACCGAGCCTGGGGGACTCTGCTGCCCACTTCCCCCCAGGTCGAGTATGACCCATCTACCACCACCCTCTGAGTACAACCCTTCAGCCAATTTGCAATCCATCTGACTGTGTAGGCATTGCCTTGCCTTTAGGTGAGAGGTGAAGCCCATCCCACCCCAGCAAGTCCCTTGCCCGAAAGCATGGGTCATTATCTAGGAACCCAAGGCCCGCCTGGTGACACCTCTGTAAGTGCTGGTTGACCTTGCCAATGCAGGCCTCGTGTCGCCGTCCCCACCTACTCACCGGAAGAAGAGGAGAATACCACCTGTGCCCCAATCTCCTTAAGCTTGGCCCCCAGAGCCTCCAAGTCCTTCATAATGCAGTCAGGGTTGCCCCTGGCCGCGTCATTTGTTCCCACGTGGATGACAACCATGGGGTATTGGTCTGCAGGTCGGATATAGGCCAACTTGTTTGCACACCTAACAGTTTGCAGACCTGCAGCACCCTGGCTGAGAATCATTGTAGTAGATTATGTAGCTTAGAGGCAGGGACTCCTTACATTTTGGGTCAGCACTGCCTTGTTCATGCTTGGCTCCTAGATGAAGGTCTGTTTAGTTGAGAGAAAAGGTAACTATAAGTGGACATGGAAGCTGTTTTCAGTTCTTTGAAAGGCTACCAGAGACATATTGACCTCCCTTGCTCCAGAGGGCAGGGCATGAAGTTGTGGCTTTAAACCTCAGCAGAAATCTCAGAGAAGCCTTGCTAATATGAAGAGAAGCAGGACAATGGAACAAACAGCCTAGGGAAAACACGGACTCTTCACCAGAGGCTTCCAAAAGGAGGCCAAATCTGCCTTTCTCTGGGATGGGTTGGGAGGAGTAACTCCTGCAGCTGTGAAGGTTTAGCTGGAAGAGCCTTGGGGTCCCATTCCACTTTGCAATTGTAGACACTACCATAACAGCAGTAAGGAACTAACTCCTGCGTCTGACAGAGTAGATTGTTGCCTATGAAAGCACATGCCCATCTGACCCAGTTAGTCTTGAAGGTACCACTGTGCCCTGCCTTTCTGGGTCTCTTCTAAACTTATGGATCCTACTTACCTTCCTGCGCCATTGCTGTCAACAGATGGCAAGGTAGTGTGATCATCTGCAATGGGACAGAAACAGTGTAGGCAGCCTTTGCTGAAGGGTGTTGTGGCTTTTGAGTTGCTGATTAGATATTAAATATGTGTTTGTCCTGGTCCAGGGCAGACTACAATACACTCATTTCTTCTCTCACTGCGTACTGGTATTTAAAATTATGATGCTGGTTCCCTGGGTCCAGCTTTATGGTGCCATCTGCTGTTGCATGCAGAAATGACACTGGAGTGCTGGGAAACAACCCTTGGTTGTATTGGGATAGTACTTCCTCTAGCCTGGATCTGGACATACCCCTTGCACTTATGGAGCTGAACAAGGTAAGGCAGGACCTTCTAGCTGAGTGGGGTTGACCCACACTACTCAGCTCAGATATGCTAAATAAAGTGAGCAGAGGCAGGCTATGCAAGCAGATCTGTCTATAGTTAACAGGAAGCCTCAAGGTACCTAGTCAGCTACTGAGCAGCTTCTCAGGGCACACATTGTAGCCCTCCAGTTGTTCAGCAGTGCAGAGACAGTTTTGGGTCTATTGCACATAGAGATTTGGGTCCCATGCCTAATGGCCTGTAGATACAGCTAGCATTTCATATACCCATGAAGAAAGCAGCATCAGTGCCCTTGGTGGCAGAGAAAGCCTGCAGGAAGGATCAGGGTCCTTCACTATCCTCTGACACAGGACTCCAGGCATGGTTCCCTGGCCTGTGTTATGCAGGTCAGGGTAGAAGATTGGTGTAGGCCTCTCTAGCCTTCAAATTCGTGAATAAAGACAAGGATACATTGGTCTAACCCAATGTATTTAAGAAACAGACAAAGGTGTTGATTTGAATATTCTTTTGTCTGCGGGAAAAAAGGTTCCTCTAATTCTACCCATGAAGCCCTGCATGGGGCTGCCTCAGCCATTACAGCAATGACAAAGGAGAGCAAGGACCACAAGAGCAGCTCTCAGGAAGGTTTGTCCTCGTCTAAAATCATATTGATCCTGCCCTAGGATGCCAGTGCCCTAGAACTACCTCAGTCCCACACTGTGAAACAGTAGTAGCCCCCCACCACTCCACGAAACACAAAATGCACATAGGCTGCTGGGAATTTTTTTTTCCCAACTTTTATTTTAAAAGTCATAATTGAAGCTTAACAAAGTCTTATCCCATTGTTATTCTGAGCTGTGGCTCTGCCATGGGCCCTGTGCTGTTAGAACCACCACCCACCTGGTGGCAGGTCCCATGGACACGCATCCAGAGGCAGCCAAGAGGTTTGGTGACCAAGTTTGCCATGTTGAATTCATTAACCCCTTGTGTGCCTTCTGCAGCAAGTGCAGTAATGACACCAACCATAAGCAACCTTAAAATAAGTTTGTTTTTACTGGGAATAAGGAGGGACCCCCTTCATTGCAATACTTGTGGGTGATGGTGGTAAGGGAGCAGTTCCCTCTGAAGTAGCCAGAGGGTGCTGCAGAACCCGGGCATGTCCCCTCCCACCCCCCCAATACATACATGCAGGTATTTATAAAAGAAAGGCAGATTCTGGATTGGAGCCACCCTATGATGGTTTCTATCAGACAGGACGTTCCCTATGGACAAATAAAAAAAAGCACTGCCACTCAGAGCATCATGGGAAACCGTCATCATCGTCCTCTGCCATTTCCTTTGCAAATTCTAGATCCTGCTGCTCGCGCTCCCGGCGCTCCTAGAAAACAGAAGCAGGACTCACTGGCTGCAATCAGGGGTTCAGAGAGAGACTGTCAAATGCTTGCATATCAGTGCCCAAAGGTGACTGGTGGGCCACCCATAAATGGGTTTGGAATAAGCCCCCCCAGGGAATGGAAGGCCAAATGGGGCATACCCAGGGTGCGCACAGGCAAGGTTGGAGGCTTTGCTCTGCTGACTTAGCCCTAGGCAGGCATGGCTCTGGTTTGCAGTCAAGTGGCACTTCCAGGAAGAGTGGCTAAAAGAGGAGCTTTAAGCATCCATAAACTAGTGGGACCAGCACTGCTCAGAGCCAGAAGCCAAGAAACCCAATGAGCTCTCACCTCTGCAGACTCCAAGTCCTTGTTGTATGATTTAGGTGGGAACCTCATGGCCTGGAAACACAAAGGACATGGGTCAGTGAACAGGACAAGGTTACTGAACCAGATCTGCTTCAGCTGGGCAAGGGACACAGGGAAGATACACAAAGCCTGCAGCTTTTGGGCTCTGACTAGAAGAGGCAGCAGATGTTTCCAAGCATATACAGTAGCCAGGGGGCATGCCCCATGCTCCTTCAGCTGCAGACCAATAGGCAAGGTTATAACCCAGGCAGGTAGGTTGTGGGTAGCCATATAATCCATTAACATACCAGCTGGAGAGCTGCTTCCAGGCTCTCTCTCTCAGGCCAGTGATGCTCTGGAGATAGTCAGAAAAGGGAACATTTTTGTAGCTCGGTACTTTGCTGGGCAATTCTTAGCACAGTATCCAGAGTGACCCAAATGCTCACAGCATCTGGAATTAGGGGGCTGCAAGATTTGCTGATCTCAGGAAATTTCAGGTGAGGCCTTCACAGCACTTTAGAAGCGCTGTGGACACAATCCTTGCTTTCCAAACCTACCCCCTGCCTTCCACACTCATCCACTCTTTGCCCAGAGTTGGGAATGGAACCAAGGTGTCTTGGGTCCTCGACCCCTGTCCTAACAATCCAAGTGCAGTGCAGTAGTAGGCTGAGTAATGAAGGGGTATATTTAAACAGGAGAACCTCAGGAAGACCCTGAGGGGCAGATAAAGCCCTTTGGACTGATACCTCTGCAGGCTGCTGGTTAGCGGGGAAGGTGGCACCAGAGAAGTGGAGAACAAGAGAGAAGCCATCTCATTCTCCCAGACGGGCTGGGAACCTAACAGCAGGTGCTTCTCAACAATCAAGGCTGATTCACTGCTGCAGAATTAGAAAGGGCCTCTCAGGCCTTTGAGCCCAATCTCCTGTGCTCACACACAGCAACATCATAGGATCCCCTTCTTGAATAGGTCAAGCTACACTTTAACACCAGGTGGGTTTTTTTGCCCCCCTCTAATCCCACGGCGGGGAAGAGGAGCTGAGCTGCATAGCTCAGTCAGTAGGGCAGTTGGCTATGAATTAAAAAGACCCAAGTTTGATCCCAAGTGAGGGCAGTGAGCTTCCACTCATTGTTTCCATTTCTAGTGCAGCTAAGACCCATCCAGCCTCCTATCCAATGGGTAACAGGAGCTACCCAGGCATAAAGGTGGCTGGAGTGGACCACATCACCTCCTGCTTGTGCTGGAGTTAAAAAAAAAACAGTGAAACCCTGCCTCCACTGCCTCAATGGGCCCCAATGACCTGTAAACAGAACACCTTTACTTTACTATTCCCATTGGGAGGCTGTTTCAGTCCTTTCTTCTCTGATGATCTAAGTCCCAGACTCAATTAATTCACAGTCAGTTCACCCCACTTGTTCTCATGACTGTCATTCTTTACTGTATGTGTATAAATACACCAGTGGAATAAACACCAGGGAGGAGGAAGGGAAGAAAAATCACATCTTGCCCTGCCTGTATTTTGCCAGGGGAACAAGCTAAATTCTTCTGGTCTCTTCTTATACGATAGGTTCTCCCTTCCTTCTTTGCTCCTGCTCCACTTGCAATTGGGCTCTCTCAAACCTCAGTGACCAGAGATGTATACAGCATTCTAGATGAGGAAGTCCCAGTACCCTGTACCATGGATGCAGGGAAAGGAGTGGACATACTATACCTTGACTTTAGCAAGGTTTTTGATAGTCTCCCACAGCATTCTTACAAGCAAGCTGAGGAAGTAGAGATCGACTGAATGAACTGTAAGGTGGATAGAAAAGTAGTTGGATTGGGCTCAATGGGTAGTGATCAATGGCTTAATGTCCAGATACTGTGAAGATACTGAGCAAAACTGGTCCCAGGACCAACCCCTGGGGCACTCCACTTGATACTGACTGCCCCAGGGGTTGGTCCTGGGGCCAGTTTTGCTCAATATCTTCATTAATGATCTGGAAGATTGGATGGATTACACCCTCAGCAAGTCTGCAGATTACACCAAGCTGGGGGATGTAGTAGATACACTGGAGGGTTAGGGCAAGGATACAGAGTGATCTAGACAAACTGGAGGATTGGGCCAAAAGAAATCTCATGAGGTTCAACAAGGACAAGTGCAAAGTTCTGCACTTATGATAGAATAATCCCATGCACCACTACAGGCTTGGGACCAATTGGCTAAGCAGCAGCTCTGCAGAAAAGGGGTTACAACTGGGGTTACAGTGGACAATAAGATGGATGAGTCAGCAGTGTGCCATTGTTGCCAAGAAGACTAACAGCATACTGGGCTGCATTAGCAGACAAGTTGCCAGCAGACTGAGATAAGTCTATTCTGCACTGGTGAGGCCACATCTGGAGTACTGTGTCCAGTTCTGGGCCCCTCACTATAGAAAGGATATGGACAAGTTGGAGAGTCCAGCAGAGAGCAATGAAAATGGTTCAGGGGCTGGGGCACATGATTTGAGGAGAGGCTGAGGAAACTTGGTTTATTTCATTTGGAGAAAAGACAACTGAGGGGGAATCTGATAGCAGCTGTGAAGTACCTGAAGGGTGGTTCTAAAATGGATGGAGTTAGACTGTTCTCAGTGGTGGCAATGAGAACAAGGTGCAATGGTCTCAAGTTGCTGCAAGGGTGGTTTAGGTTGGATATTAGGAAAAACTCTTACTAGGAGAGTGGTGAAGCACTGGAACAAGTTACTTAGAGAGGTTGTGGAATCTCCATCCTTGGGAGGTTTAAGGCCTGGCTTGACAAAACTCTGGCTGGAATGATTTAATTGGGGATGATCGTCCTGCTTTGAGCAGGGGGTTGGACTAGATGACCTCTTGAGGTCCCTTCCAACCTTAACTGTCTATGATTTTATGGCACCAATTAGTTCATCACACTGCAAGACTTTGGCTTCTTTGACTAGGAGAGTGTTCCAAGAAGGGGGGTGGGGAGGGAAGAATACCTTTGATATAGGCTCACTAGCCTAGTGAGGAGATTTCTAAACTAAGTTCAAAGAGGGATGGAGGCAAAAAGTCCACATGCAAGTAAAGAGACAGGTAACCTAGATAAAAGCCAGGGAAGAGGTGGCAACATGGAAAGGAATCTTAATAAGAGAATTAGCAGGGCAACTAATTCATCATCCAAGATGTTTATGTATTAATGAAAGAAGCATAAACAATAAGTGGGAAGCACTGGAAGTCCTCCTACTGACAGAACATTACTTTCTAATTGGGAAAGCAGACTTAAGGGGATAGCTGACAGGATTAGAATATTGTCAGGGATGAACATAACACAAGATAAAGACTGCCAAGGCACAAACTGAAATACTATTGGTAAGAGATATAAAAGGCACCAAAAAATCATTCTACAGGTATGTTAGAAGTAAAAGGAAGACTAAGGAAAACATGGGTCTCTCACTGAATGGGGTGAAGCAGCTAAGAACAGAGAATGTGGAGATGCCAGAAGTATTTAATTTCTCCCCTTCTCCTCCCACTTCAGGCTTCACAAAAAAGATGTGTCCAGTCAGCAACAAGGATAAAGAGATAAGAAACTTAGTGCAGGGAAAGCAGTTAGAGATCACTTAGATAAGCTATATGAGATTCATCCAAGAGTACTCAAGGACTTGGCTGAGGTAACTGCAGAGCCATTGTCTGTTATCCTTGAGGATCCATGGAGGTCAGGCAAGGTTCCAGATGACTGGAAAAGGGTAAATATGGCATCTGTCTTTTAAAAAAGGGAAACAAGGAGGATTCACAGAATTAGATAAGTCAGTCTAACTTCAATGCCCAGAAAGAGTCTATTTCTAAGCATGTAGAAGAGAACAAGGTGGACAAGATCAGTCAACACTGATTCATCAATAGCAAATCTTGCTTGACCAATCTGTTTTCCTTCTATGACAAGGTAACAGGCTCTGTAGATGGGAGGGAGGGGAGGGGAAGCAATGTGATGTACCTTGATTATTAGCAAGGTTTTTACAGTATCTCAAAACATTTTCATTAGTACAACCAGGGGGCCAGGGCACCGAAGAGTGCTGCAAGTTCCTTTGAAGGGTGTGACAGGGTATGAGGAGGTAAGCAGATAAATGAAGATTCAGGTTCAGTCCCTGCCTGGCAGTTTCCCCCACCCACTCTGCCTGGAAGTAAGCACTGTAATAAAGAAATAGTTATTGAAATGGGATGTTGCTCAATTCACAAACGTTATGGAGGAGGCCTCAAGCCTAAAAAGGTTAAGAACTACTGGTCTAGATGAAAATACAGTAAGGTGAATACATAACAGTTAGAATCACTGTGCTCAAAGAGCAGTCATCAATGGCTTAGCATCTAAATGGGAGGAGATGTCAAGTAGTTCCCAAAGTGTCTGTCCTGGGTTCAATACTGTTTAATGTCTTCATTACTGCTTCAAAAGATGGAAACAGGTGTACACTAAATTTGTGGATGACACCAAGCTGGGCAGGTTAACAAGTACATTTGAGGAAAAGACTGGGATTTAAAATGACACTGGTAAATTAGAGAAATGGTTTAGAATTAATTGGATAGAATTTAGTAAGGACAAGTGCAAAATCCTGCACATAGAACAAGACAAGCAAATGCACAAATACAAATTAGGGAATGCCTGGATAAGGCTACAACATTGCAGAAAAGGACCTGAGGATTATGGTGTTATTGCAAGCTGAAAAGGACTTAACTACAGGCTAGAAAGGGCTGTATTAACAGGAATGCCAAATGCAAGTCACAGGAAATGATTCTTTAGTCTAGCACTGGTGAGGCCTCACCTGCAGTACAGTGTCCTGTTTGGACACCAGACCTCATGAAACATGCAGACAAACTGGAGAAGGAGAAAGGGGGGAATTTTTAGTAGTCTAAGATACATGACTTACTAGGAAATGTTTGAAGAACTTCAATTATTTAGCCTGAAGACAAGAAAAGTGAGTGGGATTGATAACAGTCTTCAGATATCCAAAGGGTGGTAAGAGAGGACGGGGATGGACTAATTTTGTGCACAAAAGGGAAAGGACAAGAAGTAGTGGTCTTAAATCACAGCAAAGGAAGTTCAGATTGGATATCAGGAAGAACTTTCTAGTCCCACAGAGACGCCCAGTCTCAGGACTGCTAGCTGAGACTCACCACAAATGACATGATGAACAGTGCCCATGCCACTTACCTTGACAGACATATTGTGGATGTCGAGGCAGAAGGAAATCCTCTGATGGAAAGCTAGCTGGGGCTCTCGGGTAGAGTAGATGTCAATCATCTCTTTGGACTGGACGTAGCCCTTTTCGTGGTTAATGCTGGCTTCGATCACACCATCCCGGATGGCCTAGAACCAAGAGGCAGTATGATCACAGCAGCTTGATCACAGAAGTGGGCCTGCAGCTCCATGCAGTAGGTAACTGCCCAATACCAAGGAGCCTGTAATGCTAGCTGTAAAGTACAAAGTCTGGAGGGAAAAAGAGATCTTGTAGAAGTCAGCATGGGATGGGACCGGGCACTCTGAACTTTTACTAGCTGCCATAGGGCAGTGAATCTGGTTGCCCAAGTCTTGTTATTTCTTTACCACTTATGGTGAGAGACACCAATTTATTCTCAAGGCAATATCCCTTGCTAGTGACTGCTCAGGGATAATGCAGATAGAGCATGAAGACATCGATAATACTTTCAGTGTCAGAACATCCTGGTGTAAAGGCTACAGGGGCTGGGATGGCAGCAAACAGCTCAAACTCCAAAAGCAAGAAACTGAAGCAGAGACCGGTTTAGTATAGCTGGAAAGATGCCAGTTCATTCTGTTAAGAACTGGATAGTTAGCTCTGGTGTCCCTGTCTTATAAGCAGAAGGGGCAGAGGATAGATTTCCTAGATATCTCTCACCTCAGGCTTCAATCCAATGACCCACCTTGGCAACAATGAACTCTGCATCCTCTGGGCTGTCCAGCTGCAGCTTCTGAGCTATGTCAGCCAAGGAGATGCGAGAATAGGATAAACTGATCATGCGAACACCTGGATGAGAGAGAGAAAGAACAAAAGTTGGAGCAGTCCTCAGTGGGACAGGCTCCCTACCCTTGGAAAAGAACTTCTGAGCATAAGAACGCTCAAAGGCACACTGCCTCCCACTGGAGCAGTAGGCAAGCTACCCCTTTAGCTTGCCTACTGCTACTTAAACAAAGTCTATTGAGATGCGAGTGACAGCCAGGACAGGTGTAGTGAGAGATAAGATGGGGTGTCAGAGCCCCAGGGAGCTGACAATAATGGCCTCTTACCTGTCTTAATCACATTGTGCCTCAGCCGGATGATCAGGGTGTAGGTCCCATCTGCCTGGAACTTGTCCGCAAACTGATCCAGGACCTGATTGAACTTGGCCAGGTTTCCTGTCCTAACAGCTGTGGGAACATGCACAAGACCACTGAGCACAGAAAACATCTACTGAAGTCACAAAGAGCAGAAGTACAAGCCAGGAGTTATCACTCCTTGGCCTGTGATCTTCTTCTCATTGAGAACTGGAGAGAAACCCAGCAGTACCATGCAATGAATATTCAAACTCCTTCACAACAGTAAGGAACAATGTTTAAAAGTTACCATGAATGGAATTTTGGCATTTGACATTAGATCCATTAATGGTAGGCACAAAACAGAAGATAGTGCCATTTGTTAATCAAACATGTTAAAATCCAAAAGAGAGCAGAACATGATTCTGATAAATACCAGTGGGGTGGTCTCTGAAGACCAACACAAAGGTCTGGAGACCAGCCAAGGCATTAACATCCACACATCCTTACCTTGTGTCAGAAGGAAATAGGGCATGAGTGACCTCTTCAAAGAAGGCTGTCTAAACTGAAGTCTATCTGGAATCTCCCCTAGCAGTAATTCCACCACGATAAGCAGCTTGTGGACCTTCGGAAGAAAGATGTGCACAAAAGACCATGAATCCCACAGAAAACTAGGCTATGGACTGAAATCTCCTAAGGAAGCAAATTCCCCATTACAACAGGAAAAGCCATGAAGCCAGCAAGCTGCTGAGAGACCCAGATCCTACCCAACTTCTGCTTCTGCTGACGTAGCATACAATGTGGAGCAGTCCAATACTTCTCAAACCCACCTACAGCACCCACAATGATTAGGCACCCACTCACTGTCTGTTTGAAGCCAACAGCTGTGTGCTGCGGTGCCTTCCGCAGGGCATTTGTCATGGTTCTCCGTGCTTCAGAGTACTCCAGCTGAATGGCTTTGATGCGACCTGGAAGGAAAGAAACAGAACTCAGTAAGGGACAGAAATGGTTTTGAAGACCATGAGTTGGGTTAATTGATTAATCCTAAACCAGGCCCTGGAACATGGACCCCACCTAGCACTACCAAGGCTTATTATACTTTGCAGCAAGATGGACACTTTTTGTGGCACAATCCCCCATTCTCATAGTGCTTTGGTGTGGAAGTTCTGTTGTAACCTCATTTAATTTTAGAACAGAGTTTGTTAATTGAAGGTAATATGAAAAACAATATCTAATTAGCTCAGTGGCATCAGGGTTCCATGTTTTACTTGCCTTGCCACTTTCACTTTTTGGCATGCCACAGATTTTTGCACTGGCAACCTATAACTGACAGGTTGTAAGTAACTAGCAAATAAAACAGACACTTGGTTGGGATGTTTTAGCCAGCAACAATTTTGCCTTGAGCAAGGGGCTGGACTTGATGATCCTCCCAAGATCCCTTCCACTTCTGCTATTCAGTAGTTGCCCTGAGGATATCCTTCACCAATTGTCAGGGATCTGGGTTTTCTGTTCACCACAGAAAAAAGTGGAAAAACATGGATTTTTGCATTTTAAAGGATAAAAGCTTGGATTTTCTCCTTTAAAGGAGAAAACTGCAGGAAACAGTGAGTTTCCCTTTGCAGGCTGGCAGAGTTCCAGCCTGCAAGGGGCTGCAGGGAGCAGGAGGAGGGTGATCAGGCAGGGGGCCCACGTGCATCTGAGCATGCACATGCTAGCAGGCAGCCTGGAGAACAGCTCCCCCAGGTAAGTCTGGCAGAGTGGGAAGGGGTGGGGGGCAATTGAGGGCCTCATAGCAAGGCAGGGAGTTGAGCAGAGCTGGGGCTAGGGCTGCTGTGCTGTCCAGCTTGGGTAGTGAGGCTTGAGGCCCAGGGCCAGAAAGTGTAGCCGCAGGGCCCAGGCGGGGAGCGGGATAGCTCATCCGAGGGGCGGGGAGGCTGGCTCCTTGCTGCTGTGTGCACTCCCAGGGGGTACAGAAGAGGGCATATGCCCTCCAGATTTGTGCGTGGGGCAGGTGTGGGCCACCTGCTGTGGGTTTAGAGCTCCTCACCCTGCTGCCCTCCCCCCAGGGCCTCTGCAGCCCGGAGGGCAGGATTCAGCATGGCAGGGCAGAGTGGGGTGGGGAAGCTCAAGGTTGCTGCCACAAGCCCCACGCTACCATGGCAAGGCGTCCCCCTGCATGCCCGCCAGCAGCAGGGATGGTGGCATGGAGGGCACCTTGCCATGGCACCACAGGGCTCATGGTGGCAGCACCTGGCCCCACTCTGCCCTGCTGCATGAAGTCTTGCCTGCTGGGCCGTGGAGGCTCCAGGTGAAGGACAGCAGGGTAGGGAGCCTGTATCTGCAGTGCCCGTGCACAAATCTGAGGGGCACATGCCCCCTATACCCCTCCCTGGGAGTGCATGCAGCATTGGGGAGCCAGCACCCAAAGAGGGCAGCCTGCACTCCTTCCCCATGGGCTCTGCTTTGGTTGTGCCACCAGTAGGTGAGGGGAAGCCAGGCTCTGTGCTCCGCAGCAGCTAGTGCCTCCTCTTTTGGGTGGCAGCCCAGGATCAGGTACTGCTGGGTGATGCAGGGGGCTGTGGATCCGGGTCCCTGGCCCAATAGCCCTGGCAGCTGGGGGCCCCCTCTGGCAGGGCCCAGTGGGCTGTGAGTGGGGAGTGAGAGGCACTGGCATATCAGGGCTGCTCAGCACCACAAAGCAGCGGGGAGGGACAGGCACAGTTGGATCCACGTCCTGGTGAGTGAAGGGGGAGCTCTGATTTTCTATGACAAAAAACCCAAATCAAATGCTAAAATTCATAGGTATTTAGAATTTATTTCAGTATAGTGACTGAGACACTGGTAGGTTTCCAAATTGCTTTATAATCAAGAAAACACAGAAAAACATGGATTTGGGGGTTTTTAAATCAGAGAATGTATGTGTGTTTTTCTTTTTCTTTGTGTGTTTTTAAATCCAAAAATTTGCGATTTTTCAACAGAGAAAACCAGGATCCCTTCTGATTGCTAGCTCAAGCTACTGCTGTTTGAAGTAATGTACAGATGCCTGCTGTCTTACCTGTGTAGTAGAGGTACCGGGCCCACTCATTGTTATTGGCCTGCTCAGGAAACACAGATTTGGAGACAAGCTTCTCTGCCTGGTCATAGAGGTTATAGTGAAGGTAGTTTCTCAGCAGCAGGTTCAGGAGGGTAGCTTGGCCATCAGCATCATGGCGGAGGGTTGCTGTCCTCAGTCGGGCATGCAGAAAACTTCAAGACAGGGCGGGGAGAAAAGAAAACGTGTCAGAAGGAGTAAGAGCACTGCAACAGTTCCAGTCAAGGCCATGATGGCTTCACATGCAAAACACCTCTTTCATTTCAGCGAAAGAAGACTCAAGGAGAATATGGTACACAGCACTGTGACCAAACCCCCCAGACATGACAGCAGCAAGCCGTACCTCCTGACCACATCGAGTTTATTCAGGAACTCATAGATGCGGGAGTGGTAGTAGTAACACTTGGCCACCACCAGATCAAGAGCACGGCGGTTCTGGGAGCTGATCTTCTGCATCAGGTCGTCAGACACTTTCTGGGCCTGGGAAGAGAAGGAGAGAGGTCAGAGTAAGTGAGAGGGCTCAGGGAGACAGCTCCTAAGGGGACCTAAGAGAGTAATTTGTCAGAAGCATATTGGCTATAGGGACTCCTGCTAACCTAAAACCCAGAGGGACACTTTTGGAACATACCAAAGCTTCCAAGGGTGCCTCCCACCAGATCCTTTCGAGATGCAGCTAAATTAATCACAGGAAAGCCGTCCTGGAACAGCAATAAAACATGGGGTGACTAAATGGAGCTAGCAGCAATTCCTCTGCCTTCAACTTATTCTCCTTATGGGATACAGCATAAGGCTGCTCAGTTCTCATGTTCTACTACCATCAATTTATATGCTTCAAAACCAGCTTTAATAGTTTTGGTAGAGCTCACGAGGAGCCTTAAAGGCGATGGACAGTGCCCAGGCTTGCCAATCTGTTCCTGTCTGACCCTACAGCCACACTGGCTCCAAAAAAGTCACTGTGTAGGTTTCAGTACTGGGAAAGCTGCAGTGTGCACTGGCTGATGCAGCGTGCAGGACAGGCCCAGGGCTTTACCTCTGGGTATCGTTTACTGTTCATCAGGTAGATGACCAAGAGCAGCTGGAGATAGGTCTCCACTTCTGGCAGGAGAGGGGCTGATGCTGCCTTTCCTGTCCGGGGACGGAACTGCAACTCTGCTTCTGTGTCCATAGGCTGCAGGGAGAGAGAACAAAACACGCTGGATCCACAGCCATGCAGCTCTTCATTTATTCACATAGGAACTTCAACATAGATACACCATATTCACCACTGATGCCCTAGAAACTTTCCCATCCTTTCCCTGTGTGCCTCAGCTCGATCACCGCTGGGGGAAAAAGTCCAACTGGTTTCCACAGTCCAAATAATTTTGCATAGGCCTGCTGGCAATGCCAGCACAGGCACCCATGTGAGATTTTGATATACAAATGCAGCTTCCACTGGAACTGGACTTACACCCCCTCCCACATGCTCCTGAACAAACCAGTTGCATATTTGAATAAACTCAAGCCCCTGGGCTCCCTGACCTTTCCCTCCCCATCAGCACCTTCCGCAGTCTCTTTCACCATGCCCTTCTCCAACTAACCTCCTCCAGGAAGGCCAGCAGGAAGTCCCGTACAGTGCTGTTGGAGGTGAAGAAGCCATTAATGGCTTTGTGGAGCACATTGGAGTTGAGTCGGCGGGAGGTGGAGGGCAGGGCCCGCAGGGCACGGAGAACATAGCGAGGCTCCTTTCCAGATACAGCCTTCTCAAGCTGCTTCACGTGCTCTTTGATATCTGCAACAGCCCAGGGAAAACCAGGCAGGTGTCAAACTCAGGCAGGCTCTCTCACAAAGGTGGCCTTCTGAGGGGCAAAGCAATCCCAGGGGATCAAACTGTTGATGCACCTGCTCCTCATGCTGGACACACATAGGTGTGCCCATTTTTGGCAGGCATGCCACAAGCTAAATCCCAGTCTTCTTGAATGCCACTCCCAGCCCCTAGCCCTGCCCATCCTGCTGCTCTGCTTTCTGCTTCCTGCCTTGTGCTCGGTCCTACCTGAGGCTCTGCCCCGGCTGTCACTGCCTCCCGCCCAGTCTGCGGCTCCACTTCCAGCCTGACCTGCGGCTCTGCTTTCTGCTCCCCACCCCATCCACGGTGAGGCTGCCTGCCCCGGCTGTCGCTCTGCTCCCTGCCTGGTTCTGAGGCCCCGTGCTCCCTATCCAACCTGCTGTTTGGCCCTTCCTGCTGCTGTGCTTTCTGCTCCTGATCTGTGGCTCTGCTCTCCGCTTCCTCCCCGCTCTGCCACGTACCACAACTTTCACTGGAAACAGACCCCCCCCCCGCCCCAGGGGGCTGGGGGGGGTCCCCCAGGGCGCATGCGTGGTGTTCGAGTGTCGCCGAGCTGTCCCACCCCCGGGGGTGTGTGTGTGTGTGGGGGGGGGGGTCCCACGGCGCTTGCGCAGTGTCCGGCCCCCCCCCGAACCCCCTGCGGGGGTGTCTCGGGGTTCCCCCGCGCATGCGCGAAAGCCCCCCCGCCCCTCACCCTCCAACGTGACGGCGTCGAGCTCCCGCTGCGGCTGCTTCTCGCCGCCGCCCGCCGCCACTTCGGCCGCCTCCTCCTGCATCTCCACGTCCGGAGGCGGCGGCGGCGGCGGCGGTGGCTCCTCGGGCGGCGGCTTGGCCTTGTCGGCGCCGGCGCGCCGGCGAGACGCACCCTCCTGCTTCATGGCCGCGGCTGCCGGGGCCGCGCCGGGGCCGTGACAGTGCAACAATCGCGGGAGGAGGCGGCCCCGTGCGCCGCGGGGGCCGTTGGGACGAGCGCAGGCGCGGTCAGCCGATTTCCGAATCCGGGGCGCCCGCCAGTCTGACGAGTCGAGCTCCGAGTGGGCCGCACAGCACTGCCCCCAGTGGCGGGAGGGGATCGCCGAGCTCGGCCTGCAACTCCGTCCCCGCCTCTGCTTCGGCAGGCGCTCGGGCGTTTCCGTCAGCGCCCGGGCGTGACCCTCAGAGCTCGGGCGTTTCCGTCCGTATTCGGGTCATTCCGTTCCGATCAGGCATTATCTGTCAGCACTCGGGCATATTCGTCCACTATCGGGAACTTCCGCTTTCCCTCGACGGCCTCTATTCCCCAGCCCTCACCCCGCGGGCCTTTGAGCGGCAGGGCGCATGCGCAGTCCGTCCTCACCTGCGTTGGGGGGAGGGGCCGGCCTCCTGTGGAAGGCCCCTTGGTGACGGGGCCCCGCCCCTCTTCCCCCGAGCCCTCTTGTGCCGGGGCATGCTCCCTGCTGCCAGCGACCTGTTCTACTAGAGCAAGCTGCTCTGGGCTAGGGCCTGGCGGTGCCGGCCCTGAGCGCGTCCACCGCGCCCACCCGCCGTGCCGAGCTCGCCGTCTGCCAGAGGGCTCTGGCCCCAGGCAGATGCCGGGCTCTTTTCCTCTCACTCTTCCGCATGCGTCTCTGGGTCGAGTCGCACTGGGTGTCGAAGCTTCCGCGCCCGTGCGCTGTGCTGGGGGACAGCCCCCTGGGCGCCCTCATTATGAACCTGTGCCCTGCGCTCCCATCCCTGTTTCTGCGGTAGCCGGCCCAAGAATTGTGTTGGTTCGCCCTTCGTGACCCCTCTAAACACCGGGGGCGACAGCGTCTGTGCGGGCCCGCGCCCACGGTCCCGTCTACCAAATAGGGCCCCGATGTGTTCAAGGGGTAGCGGTCACTGGCTGGTGCACCCTGCTCGGGGCCCGGCTTTAAGCACTTGTTACAAATCTCTGCCCCATGCTCCAGTCCCTCTTGTCTCATTCGCTGTCTCTCCACAATTTCCTGTGCTTCTTGTGGCATCCCCTGTTAAGGGAGACTTCTCATTCTCTTCTGGGCCCAGGCCCAGCACCTTTCACAAGAGTAGGCCTGCATCTGTCTGCATGGGAGTCTCTTGCTTCCCCCAGCCTGATGCAATGCTGAGCTGGGCGGCAGCTGGGGGTGAACTCCTCCCCAATCCCAGAGAGCTGCCGAGGGGACATTAGGCTGTCCTTTGAATACTGGCCTGGTTGAGCTTATTGAGTTCCCCCTTCTGCCCACGTGTTTCAACTGCGGTCTGAAAGTACTTCAAATCTGGTGTGGCCTAGGCTCAGAAACCTACACCAGTATAACCATGTTGGTTAGAAGTGTGAGTTTTTTCCTTTAATCTGCTGACAGTGGTGTAAACTCTAGCATGAGCTCTAAGATGAAGGTGTCCTTCACTAGTAAAGTTTAGTTTGCTCCCAAACTGAGATCAAAGTTATATTGTTATTGTACAATTAGCAAATTGCCTGTCAAGAATGACAGATGAATTTCAAATAACAAAAACAAACAGATAGTTTTTCCTTTTTATATTTATTAAGTTACATATTTATAAAACAAATAAAATAGGTGGAATATTTAAAGACACCAATCCCTTCCTGCACTTGCTCTCATCCAGTGGGCTGCAGGCGGACCCGCCCACGCTGCTGCCCAGCTGCCTGTGCGCCTCTTTGCTGGGCAACCGCAGGTGAGCTCTGTGGCTCACAAAAGCCGCCTACGCCCTGAGGCTTCCTCTGCACCACCCCCGGGTGCCTCCTTCCCTACTTGGGGCTCGGGACAGAGCCGCTGCTGCTTGCCCACTGCCTCACGCCTCTGCCCAGCTCCCACCTTTCCTCAGCTCCCTCTGCTGTCCTGGGCTCGGCGCCCTCCTGGGAGGAGCTCAGGAGAAACAGCCCTGGCTCCTGAGGTTTTTCCCAATTCTGGAAGTTGGGATCATCCTGACATGGCACTAAACAAAATGCTAATGTTCAGCAAAGAAATTTCTCTGAAGACAAAAATGTTTTCTCTCTTACAGTTTTCAAGCTATTTGCATTTAAAGAGTGTTACAGACAGACAGGAGCACAGACAGATGGACTAAGCTCTTTTTTATATATATATATATATATATATATGTATATAATGCTGCAGATAATGTAGCCCCTGCAAAATGCTACAGCCCTACATCCAAGTACAACTAAAAATGATAAAGTGGTTCCAGGTACCCCTTAAAAGTACAGCAGCTATACTGGGTATCGCTTTTTTCCTTATGCAGAATGGTGCAATTGTATTACTTTGCAAACCATAAAGATTAAAAAGTTCCTAGAAATGGAATTTTGGGTGCATCCATCTTAAGGTGGGCAGGCAATGACCAAAAGTCTGATGTTACAGCAAATCATTTACATCATAAATATCATAGTATTTATAATATAGATGTGTTTGTGTGTGTACACACACACACACACAAATAAAAAAATGTAATATAAAAATTCTATTATGGAAAATCATAGATATTGTACCAGGGTATACAGTTTTGGTTTTTTTAAAACCCATTAATAAATGTATTGGGGTGGGAATTTATTGGATGTGACCTGGCTGACCCAGACTAATCTGTGTCTTTATATACCAGTCATACTACCTCTGTTCTGGGGGGTGGTAAGGTTTTTAAAATTATAGATTGATACCTCCCTCCAGCAAGGATCTGAAACCCTTTTTGGATTGCCCATATCCCTAGGAAGTGAGGCAGGAGTATAACATGTAACTAGGTAGATGTTACTGAATTTTAGGCACCTTGCAGCATTGCGTTAAGGGAAATGTTAATTGCCCAGATTATCAATGAATAGACATTTGTGCTTAAAAACACATGCAAAGATTCTACTTCAAATAATTATTTTATTTTTATTGCAGCGGTGATGGAAGACCTCAGTTATAACTATGGATAATATTACATTTGATTTACAGAATAAAAAATATATTGTGGTACATAGGGGTGGCGGTGGAAGAGGAGGATGTGAAATATAAAATAATACATACAAAGCCATTCACTTTGAGACAAAGTGCAATGTGGAGGAAAATGTAGTATTGTTCATAGCTGGTAAAACAGTATTCAACACCATGTCTGACTTACTGGCAAAGGGCAGTTTAGAACAGGCTGCCATGTGTTGCTGATTATATTGATTCTCAAGTGCTTTATTTAAAAGTATATAAAAAGAAAGCTTAAATTAATGCTCAGCAGTATGATGGTAAGAGTATTGATACTGCTATAGAACAGATTTAGCAGCCAGCAGAATTTAGAGAAAAGTTCCCTTCCTATAATCAGCCCCAGGATATGCTTTCACAATTCTTCCATGTACATGCATCCTAATAGAATGTAAAGATTTACATCTATTTTGATTTAGTCAGAAGATGTAAGATGCACAAAACTATATACAATGCAGCTAAGGCTGAGGAATCATCTGGGTTCCCAATCCCATTGAGAAAAGGTCCATCGATCTGGAACATCACACCACTGATCTCAATCATTGCTTTGGTTATGTTCAGTTGTTCCTCCTTCAGGGAGGACAACAGCTTGGCATCCAAACGGAAAGCTCCGTTGTTTTGGTGGAAATCTTGCTTCAAGATATTCTTGACCTTTGCAACAACAACAAAACAAAGTCAAAAGTCTAAAACTGGTCATTGCAGTTGTAGATCTGTGCAACTCGACTTAATCAGGAGCAAACCAACAATATCTTTGAAGTTGTTCTAGGGGAAAAGTGTCATGTACTATTCTTATTTTTTTGTCAAAATAATGAAACATGCTTATCTGTTTTCTGGTTTTGTAGATAAATTCCCCCAAAGTACGTTTAAAGCTGCAATATAAGAACTGGATGTAGCTCACAGCTGCACCCTCTCTCTCCTTCTCATTGCTGACTGAAGGTAAGCAGTTTATCTGCAACTGAAGGTAAGCAGCCTATCTACAATTTATATATCTTACATCTGCAAATTAGGAGTCACCTATGGCCTCTTAGGAAGGTGGCCTTTGGGTGTCAGAAAACTCAGGCCTCTGTGTAGTAAAGATTTCTCTCAAAGTGAGCAGCTACGATCCCTGCCTTGTTTGATTCTGTAGCAACTCTGTCCTTTCAGAATAACCTAAAGTTACAGTAGTGGTGCTTTATAACCTGATCTAAATGTAATTTACGGATTGGTGCCTGGGTTTACTGCAATTCTCTCTCACCAGCTCAAGCTGTGGGGGCAGAATCTTCCTTTCCATGGACTCGTACACGAGCAGCAATTGATCCTCTGTTAATTCTAGAAAATAAAAACAAATCTGTATGAGAAGATTTTCTCAGAAACTGGTGGCAGAAGCAGAAGGCAGGTGACTGTGGAGGGATAAATTTCAATGATCTGTTGACACTTCTGTTGGCCTTAAAGAACTATAACAATAACTAAAGTCCTCAGTCTTTCTGACCCGAGTTGAACTTATCCCACTATGAGGTCGGGTAACTGGGGAAGAAGTCAGAGATTATGTCTGTGACTAGAGCTGGAAAGATGATCTAGGAGTCCTGATTTCTGACCCTGTAACTTATTACACTGCTACTCTGCCTTAGGTTCTAGTTCTGGTTTCAGATCATCTTGCGATATACCAGGGTTTCCCAAAAGCAACATATTATAACAGTGTTGTTTTGCTGGGTTCTCATAATGTGATGCACAAACTATTGTTAGGCGGTAGATACTACATCCAGGTCTAAGTTCTTGACAGAATTGTTCACCCAGTCTTAGACAAGACAATGAAGAATTACATGTTTGTTTGTGGTCTCCTTAATTTTTTGTGTCATTCTTGGAGGCATTCTTTAGTATGTTTTGGTGCATTTGGGTGCCTCTGTTAGAGTTTCCAGAACTTACCATCTAGGGCATGAGCAACATAGAGAATTGCTCCAGCAAGGTCAAGGAATAAGACTGTTGTGGTACCCGGTAAACACTGTAGCAGGTCTCTCAAGTCTGGATTCTCTGTTTTCACCTGATATGCATCAGGATTGTCAAGAGCCCATTCCAGCTGAAGGACAGAGAAAGAAATCTTACAAGTTAGGAAAAAGGACTACCAGGAGACGCACTATTCCATTGTGATATGACCTGTTGAAGCAGATATCCACCTGGGTTGATGGATGAAAAGGTTTAGGGGACCGTGGTTTTGCTTAGCTATTCACAGTAGGATCATTTGGGGTTTTAGAGGAGTGTCAGTCTAATCGTGCTGCAGTCAGATCCAGGGCATTAAACTAAATGGTCCATTGACATATTCAGATGTAGCAATTTTGATGTTTCTTTTAAAAATAAGACTGAAAGAGGCTGAGACAGAAAAGGTTTCCTAAGTCAGTGGTTCTTAACTGGGGTGCTGCAAGACTCTATGCAGTGGTACTGCAGCATGAGCATGAGCTGTCACTGATGCCACCCTGGCTAGCAAAAATGCTCTGCATGCTTGGCGCACAGCTGCAGTACCTGCCTGCTCTCCAGCCATGTCAGGGTTCTCCAATAAGCCTAAAACAGACAGGAGACTAGCTTGTGCTGTAGCCCTCCCTTGTCTGGTCCCCCTATACTCCCCAGTGGACCAGAGGGGTATAGGACAGTTCAATCTGCCCTGCATGCCTCTGTTTCTAGGAGACGCTATGCAGGGTTGTAATGGAAAGGGCTGCAGTTTGAGCCAGCTCTCCTGCCTGCCTTAGGGTTATCTGAAAAACCAAATGAGGCAGGGTGGTATGTGTGCATGCCACAGCCCTTCCTGGTCTGGCTCTGCAGTGGGTGCACGGGGCATCTTTACCTAGCGGTGGTAGAGGCACCTAGTTGTGAATCACTGTTGTGCTGCCTCAGCTTACCTTGGTGTTTCTCAACTGGGATTTCACCAAATTTAAATGTTAACTGCCCCACTGTGTTGTCTTATGCTTATATGGTTTTGGGGCCAAGTAAGAAGTCTGGGTAAAAGGTGTTGGACTTAGTTTAACACAGGGGTCAGCTACCTTTCTCTAGCAGCAGACTGCATCTTAGTGTTGCAGCCTTCAGTGGAATATGCTGCTGAAAACATGGTGAGTGACAATTTGGGTGGCTACTTGAGCAACAGTAGTAAGCAGGGGCTGCAGTGGTGGTGCAAGAGAATAGCCTTCTACACGGAGCAGGAACTGCTGCAGTGGTAGCAGGGAATCAACCTGCTGTTAGTAAAATATGACATGTGGATTATGGGGTGAATCAGATGGTTGGGCACAAGCAGGATACCAGCATGCCTGCCATTAGTAAAATGAGGGCTGAATCAGAACTTTGCAGGCTGGATTCAGTCTTCTCCTGTATCCAACTGCCACAGGTTTCTGACCTGATTTAGCAGGTGGCTTTGGCATGAGAATTGATTTAGCAGAGTAGATGTCCCTACACCCAATGAAATTGGCAACAACAAGATCTTTACCTCAAGCACCAGTTCTTGCAATAAGTTGATGTTTTTTATTGCAGTTTTGATGCAGTTAAAAAACTTGGCACTCAGATCTGCAGACAGTGCTGTAAGCACTTCACATTTCTGCTCAACTTCCTTCTGTGGGTCTCCTATACCTTCTTCTGAGACACCTGAAAGCATAATGGGGCAGTCAGCATTCAGAATTCACTAGTTAGAGAGAGAGATGTCTGATCAAGTAGCATTTCAAGTTCAAATACTGAAAAGTTTCCATAATTTTTTGTAGACTCAAGCATAACGGTAGTTTCTCTTCTTCAAAAAACACTATTAATGTATTCTTGTAAAAGTGGATGTTGCTTCATCTTAGGAAGTGAAAAAAGATGTGTTGTAACGTATGTAAGGTTAAGAAATGTCATTTTCTCTGTTCATTCCATGAGAATGCAATTCTAATTTCTGACAAATTGTTCTGGAGCCTTGCAAGTACTCCAAAAGATTTTAAGAGTTCTTATTATTGCTACAGCTGATTGAGCTCGAAGGTAACAACACGAAAACCCTTCATGGACAAGTATGTATCAGATTAAAAGTGCTTATAGCAGCTCCCTGCAAGGTTTACCTGAATAACCATGGTAAAATATTGTGCTCCATCTGAGTGGAGAAGTGATGCCCTTTGAAGTATGCGCCGCTTCTCTGCCGGCGTGTGAGTTAGCACGGAGTTCACACAGGAGGGCCCAAGACCCTGCCTGCATACCCCCCAGGGTAGACAGTCCCAGCCGTAGCCAGCCTACCAGAGGCATGCCATGGATGGGCATGCGCTGCACCCCGAGGGTCCCCTCGGGCTCTGCGGCCCCCCCCTCTGGCACCTCAGCGACTGCCACCCAGACGGAGCCCCTGGTTCCGGGCTCCACGCAGACGGAGCCCCTGGCTCTTGGCGGCGGGAGCTGCCTATCCCCTTTTCAGGCTCTGGGGCCTGGGAGCATGGTTACCTCCCCTTGTGGGGTCTGCTCCCTTTTGGGGTCTCTGGCGCGCCAGCTGGAGCAGCTCCAGGCCACAGTCCAGAGACCGCGTGCCATCAGGGACTGCGAGCAGGAGATAAACTCCTACTGCCAGGCCCTTCTCCCCTGGGAGGCGGAGGGTAGACCACAGTCTTCCTCCAGGCCAAAGGAGGACTCCGGGATCTCCCGCTCTGTTCAGCCAGGGGCATGGACCAGGGTGGTCAAGGGCCCTAAGGCCCGCCACACCAAGGCTCCTGCCCTGCCGGAGCTGAGCAACAGGTATGCACCTCTTGCTGCTCCAGCAGAGCCTGCTGAGTTGCCGGCTCCCACAGGCAACATGGGCCCAACTGCAGCTCCCGCCCCTGCTCTCCCCAAGACAAAACGTAAGGTGTTTGTTGTGGGAGACTCCCTCCTGAGGGGGACTGAGGGGGCAATCTGCCGCCCCAACCCCTTAGCCTGGGAAGTCTGCTGCTTCCCGGGGGCCCGCATCCGGGACATTGCGGAGAGGATCCCAAAGCTCCTCCAACCCACAGACCACTATCCCATGCTCCTTATTCATGTGGGCACCAATGACATGGCTCGGAGCGCTCCCAGCCGGGTCATGAGGCGCTACAGGGATTTGGGAGCGGGGCTAAAGGGTCTGGGGGCACAGGTGGTGTTCTTGTCGATCCTCCCAGTCTCAGGCTATGGGCTGAGGAGGGAGAGGAGGATCCACGTAGTCAACCAAAGACTGCAGCGCTGGTGTCGTCGGGAAGGCTTTGGCTTCCATGACCACAGCCCGCTCTTTGGTGAGAGAGGCAGCGAGCTGCTGGGAAGAGATGGCCTCCACCTCTCTCCCCTAGGGAGGAGGCTCTTCTCAGCCAGACTGGCTGACCTGCTCCACTGGGCTTTAAACTAAGCCCGCTGGGGGACGGTGGGACTACCGCCACTGCTGGCCCGCTGAGCAATCCTTGCAAAGCCAGCAGGTCAAGGCATTTAAGGGAGCCCACCCCTGCCCCAGCCCTGATAAAATCTGTGGGCAAGGAAGGGGCCCCCTAGGGGACACTTGCCTGCCTGTACACAAATGCCAGGAGCTTGGGGAACAAGCAGGAGGAGCTCATCCTCCTGCTCAATGAAAATAATTATGATGTCACAGGGATAACGGAGACCTGGTGGGACTCCACCCATGACTGGACCATGGGTATAGATGGCTATACCGTGTACAGGAGGGATCGTGTAGAGAAAAGGGGCGGGGGTGTAGCTCTCTATGTTAAGGAAAGCTACACGTCCCTGCAAGCTGATATTGGCGACCAGGGTGGACAGCTGGAGACCCTCTGGGTTAAAATCCATGGGGAACACAGCACAGGGGACACAATGGTGGGAGTCTACTACAGACCTCCCACCCAAAGTCCTGAGCTTGACCAGGAGTTTGCCCGGGAACTGGCTGAGGCTGCATGCTCCAGGACCATGGTTGTCATGGGTGACTTCAATTACCCGGACATCTCGTGGGAGGATCGCTCAGCAAAATCCGAGCAGTCGCAAAGCTTCCTCTCGTGCGTGGATGACCTCTACCTGACTCAAGAAGTCTATGGGCCAACGAGAGGCAGAGCGCTGCTCGACCTGGTACTGGCTACTGGGGATGACCTGGTCGGTGACCTAGTGATCGATGGGAAGCTGGGTGACAGCGACCACGAGCTGATCACCTTCACCATCCACCGAAAAGCTGGCAAGTCAGTCAGCAACACAGAAGTCCTTGACTTCAGGAAAGCCGACTTTGACAAGCTCAGGAGGCTTGTCAGTGAGGCCCTAAGGGACCATGACCCCAGGGAGAGGGGAGTTCAAGAAGAGTGGTTGCTCCTCAAGGGAGCGATGCTCAATGAACAAACTAAGTCTATTCCATCTCGGAGGAAAGGCAGCAAGAGGTCACAGCAACCCCCCTGGCTCTCCAGGGACCTAGCAGACCTCCTGAGGCTAAAAAGAAAGGCCTACAAAGGATGGAGGATGGGAGTCACCTCCAAGGAGGATTATTCTGCACTGGTCCAGTCCTGTAGAGAGCAGACCAGGAAAGCCAAGGCTGCAACTGAACTCCAACTAGCTTTGAGCATCAAGAACAATAAAAAGTCCTTTTTCAGATATGTGGGGAGCTGGAGGAAAAGCAGGGGCAACGTTGGACCCCTGCTGAACCAGATGGGGCAACTGACAACTGACGCCCAGGAAAAAGCCAACCTATTAAATGGGTACTTTGCGTCGGTCTTTCATCAGTCCCATGGGACGCCCATGCCTGCTACGGGACAGGGAAGTCCGGGTGAGGGTGATCCCCTGCCCTCCATTAATGCTGACCTTGTGAAGGAACATCTTGAGAAGCTGGATACCTTCAAGTCAGCCGGCCCTGACAATCTTCACCCCAGGGTACTCAAGGAGCTGGCGAGCATCATAACCCAGCCTCTAGCACGGATCATTGAAAACTTTTGGCGCTCTGGTGTAGTGCCCGAAGACTGGAAGAAGGCCAATGTGGTGCCTATCTTCAAGAAAGGGAGGAAAGTGGATTCGTCTAACTATAGGCCCATCAGCCTGACTTCTATCCCAGGGAAGATCTTAGAAAAGTGTATTAAAGAGGCCATCCTTAATGGACTGGCCGACGCCAACATCTTAAGGGATAGCCAGCACGGGTTTGTCGCGGGTAGGTCTTGCTTGACCAATCTCATTTCCTTCTATGACCAGGTGACCTATCACCTGGACAAGGGAGATGAGATTGATGTCATATATCTTGACTTCAAAAAAGCCTTCTATCTGGTATCCCATGATCACCTCTTGGTGAAACTGTCCAATTGTTGCCTTGGGTCCACCACGATCCACTGGCTGGAAAATTGGCTCCGGGGTCAGACTCAGAGGGTAGTAATTGAAGGAAGTCACTCATCATGGTGTCCTGTGACCAGTGGGGTCCCCCAAGGCTCTGTCCTTGGACCCATACTGTTCAACATCTTCATTAATGATGTGGACACTGGAGTCAGAAGCGGACTGGCCAAGTTCGCCAATGACACCAAACTTTGGGGCAAAGCATCCACACCAGAAGACAGGCAGGTGATCCAGGCTGACCTGGACAGGCTCAGCAAGTGGGCGGATGAGAATCTGATGGTGTTCAACGCCGATAAATGCAAGGTTCTCCACCTTGGGAAGAAAAACCCGCAGCATCCTTATAGGCTCGGCAGGGCTACACTGGCTAGCACTATGCAAGAAAGAGACTTGGGGGTCATCATTGACCACAAGATGAACATGAGCCTGCAATGCGATGCTGTGGCTAGTAAAGCGACCAAAATGCTGGCTTGCATCCATAGATGCTTCTCAAGCAAGTCCTGGGACGTCATTCTCCCCTTGTACTCGGCCTTGGTGAGGCTGCAGCTGGAGTACTGCGTCCAGTTTTGGGCTCCACAATTCAAAAAGGATGTGGAGAAGCTTGAGAGAGTCCAGAGAAGAGCCACGCGCATGATCAGAGGTCAGGGAAGCAGACACTACGACGACAGGCTGAGAGCCCTGGGGCTCTTTAGCCTGGAAAAGCGCAGGCTTAGGGGTGATCTGATGGCCACCTATAAGTTTATCAGGGGTGACCACCAGTATCTGGGGGAACGTTTGTTCACCAGAGCGCCCCAAGGGATGACGACTAGGTTGAATGGTCATAAACTACTACAAGACCGTTTCAGGCTGGACATAAGGAAGAATTTCTTTACTGTCCGAGCCCCCAAGGTCTGGAACAGCCTGCCACCGGAGGTGGTTCAAGCGCCTACATTGAACACCTTCAAGAGCAAACTGGATGCTTATCTTGCTGGGATCCTATGACCCCAGCTGACTTCCTGCCCTTGGGCAGGGGGCTGGACTTGATGATCTTCCTATTTCCCTTCCAGCCCTAATGTCTATGAAATCTATGAATTAAAACCTGCAGAAAATAGCTAAGCGGTTTGTCTTTAATTTGGCAGCCCACTGCGACTTAAGTGGGTTGTGAACAATCCAGATAGGTATGATCCAGGCTCTGCTGTGCCTTTTTAAATTCACAAATTATCAGTAGTAAATTCTACAGTGATATTTTGGGAAGTAATGAGTTCTGCTTTAACCAGATGACGAATTAGCCAAAGTATTTCCTATGCAAATCAGCAGAACTCCTGGGACTTAAGTGTGGTGATCAGGGATCTGGGTTTTTCGTTTCTCATGGAAAACAGAAAAAAATGTGGATTTTCCCCTTTACGTGAAGAAAATGAAAATTTATTCATTTTAATGGAGAAACCTGCATATTTTGCACTTTTGTAAAGAGCTTTCTGCAGGCTGGATGAGTTCTAGCCTGCAAGGGGCTCGGGGGAGTGAGAGTAGGGTGGTCAGGCAGGGGGCATCATATGCACATCTAGGCAGCCTGGTGAGCAGATCCTGCAGGTAAGTGGGGGTGGGGAATTGAGGCCCCCCCATAGGAAGGGAGGAGGAAGTTGGGCAGGGCTGAGGCTGGTGCTGGGGCTTGGGGCCTGGGGTCACAAATGTACAGCTGCAGGGCCCAGCTGGGGAGCGAGATGGGGCTGTGAGCACCTCGTCCAGGGAGTGGGGCAGTGGGGCCAGCTCTCCACCATTGTGCGCACTCCTGGTGGGGCAGAGGGAACCCGTGTCCCTCAGATCTGTGCACAGGATGGGGGTGGGCTGCAGGCTTAGGCTCCCCACCCTGCTGCCCACCCCCAGGGCCTCCACAGCCCAGCAGGTGTGACCCAGCACAGCAGAATAAAGCAGGGATATGCAGGGAAGTTCACTGCCACAGAGAGCTCTGCGCTGCCCTGGCAAGGCATCCTCTACTTGCACAGCAACAGCATGGGCAGCAGCACAGAGTTGTGCCCTTCACTGCTGCCGTATGGGCAGGGGGTGCCTTGCCAGGGCAGCACAGAGCTTGTAGTGGCAATGAGCTTCCCTATGTGTCCCTGCTCTTCCCTGCCACACTGGGTCACAGCCGCTGGGCTGCACAGGCCCCGGGGGAAGGCAGCAGGGTGGGAGCCTGAGACCACAGTGGGCAGCCTGCTTCCGCCCTGCACACAGATCTGGGGTGCATGGATCCCCCCAGACTCCCCAGGAATGCACGCAGTGGCGGAGAGCTAGTCCCAAGCCCGCAGCAGGCAGGCAGCGGTTTGTGGGGCAGGAAAGCTGGGCTCTGTGCTCCACTCTGCTACAACAGTTGTTGCCTCTTGCGGGCGAGAGCTGGGACTTGGGTGCTGCTGCAGGGGGCATGGGACTGCGGCCCTGGCAGCTGGGGAGCCCCCCTCCAGTGCTGGAGGGGCTGTGGGGGGGACTGAGGGGTACTGGCAGGGCTGGGGGCTCTGGCTTGGGAGTGAGGGGCCTGGACCTGCGTTCTGTGAGCAAAAGGGGCAGGGAGAGCTCTGATTTTCCATGATAAAAAACCCAAAATCTAATACCAAAATTGGTATGTATTTAGAATTTATTTTCTTATAGTGATTGAGGCACTGGTAGGCTTCTAAATTGCTTTAAAATTGTAAATATATCAAGAAAATATTGTGTTCAACTGATACCTATATATATATATATATATAGTGGCTTTTCATTTTAATTATGGATTTTGGGGGGTTTGTCAGAGAATTTGTGATTTCATTATGGGCCATAAACAAGAAGTTTATGGGCTTACAAGAGGCAAGGCTCTGCTGGACCTGGTACTGGCCAAAGGGCATGATCTAATCAGCAACCTAAGAATCAAAGGGATTGATCACTTTCACTATCCATCACAAAGTTGGCAAGTCAGCCAGCAAGGCAGCAGTCCTTGACTTTAGGGAAGTAGGCTTGTTCTTGAGGCCCTGAGAGGCCATGATTTCACAGGGAGAGGGGTTCATAATGAGTGGTTGCTCCTTAAGGAAGCAATCCTAGAAGCACAAGGGGAGTCCATCCCCACCCGTAGGAAAGGTGGTAAAAGGGCCCTATAATTCCCTTGTTTCAACAGGGAACTCATGGACCTCCTATGTTTAAAAAGAGAGGCATATAATAGATGGAGGAAAGGAAACACCACTAAGGAGGAGTATACTGCACTGGTCTGCACCTGCAGGGAGTGAACTAGAAAAGCCAAGGCTGCAATTGAACTCCATCTGGCTACATGAATAAGGACAATAAAAAAGTCCTTCTTCAGATATGTAGGGAGTCAACAGAAAAACAAGGGCAACACTGGACCCCTGCAAAACCAGCTGGGGCAGCTGACTACTGACACTCAGGAATAAGCCAATCTGCTTAATGATTACTTTATGTCAGTTCTTCACCAGCCCAAAGGGACCACCCTGCCGAACATGATGTGGGATGACCGGGGTGAAGATGAATATATGCCCATCATTGGCATGGATCTTGTGAGGGAGCATCTTGAGAGGCTGGACCCCTGTAAATCAACTGGTCTGGATAAGTTGCACCCAGGACTGATAAAGGAACTGGCAGACATCAGCGTGCAGCCACTGGCAAGGATATTCAAGTACTCATGGTGCTCGGGCAAAGTACCTGAAGATTGAAAGAGGGCCAATGTGGTGCTCATCTTCAAGAAAGGGAGGAAAGACGACCCGGAAAGCTATAGGCCCATCAGTTTGACCTCAATTCCTGGGAAGATTTTGGAAAAAATTATCAAAGAAACTATTCTTGACAGGCTAACAAGGCAACATTCTGAGGGACAGCCAGCATGGGTTTGTTGCGGGTAGGTCTTTCTTGACCAATCTCACTTCCTTCTATGACCAGGTGACGTACCACATAGACATAAGGGAAGAGGTTAATGTCATATATTTGGACTTTAAAAAAGCCCATTTGACCTGGTGTCCCATGATGTCATGGAAAAATTGGGCAACTGCAGCCTCAAGTACTCCACAGTCCAATGGCTGGGGAACTGGCTCCGAGGTCGGACCCAGAGAGTGGTAGTTGACAGAACTGAATCAACATGGCACTCTGTGACTAGTGGTATCCCCCAAGGCTCTGTTCTTGGACCTGTACTCTTCAATGTCTTCATAAACAATCTGGACACTGGTGTCAAAAGTGGACTGGCCAAGTTCGCTGATGACACCAAACTTTGGGGAAGAGTGTCCACACTTGAGGAGAGGCTAGTGATCCAGGCTGACCTTGATAGGCTTGCAAGGTGGGTGGATGAAAACCTGATGGCATTCAATCTGGAGAAATGCAAGGTGCTCAACCTCGGGAATAAAACCCCGCATCACACTTATAGGCTTGGCAATGCTACACTTGCTAGCACCATGACCGAAAGAGACTTGGGGGTCATGATTGACCACAAGATGAATATGAGCCACCAATGCGATACCGCAGCTGGCAAAGTGAACAAAACTCTGGCTTGCTGTCACAGGGCACTAAGGTGCTTGCTCCTTTAAGAACAGAAACTGCCTAGGGAGAGAGCGTTAGCAGTCAGGCAGAAACCCCCACAGGTGCAGGTTACTGTGGCAGCAGGCTAATGAGGGAATTAGCCTGCACCTGCACCCAGTCAGCTGACCGGAAGAAGACAGGGCCCTGGGCACATATAAACCCTTGGGGCTGGGACTAGAGAGTTAGTTCTCTGGCAGCAGCCAAGGTGCAAGGAGCTCTCATAGAGGAGGCTACTTCGAGATGCTTGACTGCCTCTTCTGATGCTGGTAGGATTAAGGGGCTATAGGTGCTCATAAGTGCTGGTGGGGAGGAGGCTCACTTTCTTAAAAGGGATAGAGTGTGGCCCCTATGTTATTGTTGTGTTGTAGCACAGGGGCTTGTGCTTTCTGTTGTTATTTAAACCGGTGGACTGGGATGAGGCTATTGGGGAGGAGGAGGCCTCACTGGGGCACACTACAATGTGGAGACCCCAGCACCAGAGGGGGCGCAGTTGCTGAGGCCAGATAAAACTGAGACCTCAACACAAGAAGACAACATCTGCATACCATTTGTGAGGCATGGGGCATGATAAAGGGATGGTTTTGGAGTCACGCATCTAGCCCATAGCGCTTGGGGGTATCATAAGTCACCTCCTGAGTGTGGGACCCAATAAAGGGTCCAACAACCCACAGGGTTTAGAAGAGTCTGTCAGGACTGTGACTGAGCAACAACTCTAGGGCAGCCTCCCGATTCATCACTTAGACCAGCAAGATGTGGCAGGCGAGATTAGCAGGCACCCATAGGGTAGAGCCAGCATGGTCACGGTGCCCTAGGGACATCACGGCCATCCCTAGGGAGGCCATATCGTGACACTTGCAGCTACTGATGCATCTCGAGCAAGACCCAGGACGTCATCCTCCCGCTGTACTTGGCCTTGGTGAGGCTGCAGCTGGAGTACTGCATCCAGTTCTGGGCTCCACAATTTAGGAAGGGTGTGGAAAAGCTTGAAAGAGTCCAGAGGAGAGCCACATGCATGATCAGAGGGCATGAAAACAGGCCTTATGAAGAGAGGTTGCGAGCTATGGGACTCTTCATAGCTCCTGGAGAAGCACAGGCTCAGGGGTGACTCAGTGGCAGCCTATAAGTACATAATGGGTGTGCATCAGGATCTGGGGAACACTTGTTCACCGGGAATGAACCTGGTGGTTCATTCCTTGTCACACCCCAAGGAATGACAAGGTCCAATGGTCACAAGCTCCTGCTAGATCATTTTAGGCTGGACATAAAGAAAAAAAACTTCTGTACTGTCTGAGCCCCAAGGCCTAGAACAAAGTCTCCCCAGAGGTGGTGCAAGCACCTACTCTGGACACTCTCAAGAAACATTTGGACATTTATCTTGCTGGGATCCTTTGACCTTAGCTGACTTCCTGCCCCTTGGGCAGGGGGTTGGACCCAATGATCTTACGAGGTCCCTTCCAGCCCTAACATCTATGAAATCTATTCCAGTGACAAATTAACTACACTTTACTGTATTCACACAAAGATAATCCAGTCTTACTAAACACATTTAAAAGTCATACCTATAGAGACTTAAATCAAGGTATTACACAATGCACTGCTTACCATCATGAGCAAATGTTTTTGTTTTCTTTGTTGGCACATAGACCGGGTCTGGAAAGATTCAAAAGGGAAAGATCCATTTATAAAGTATTAGTACTGTTAAAGACTTCCTGTTTTCAAGGCTCAACAATATCCGTATTCTACTTCTAAATATTGAAAATGCAAATTGTTTCTCAAGATCAGGTTGGAATTTGTTGCTTTTATCTTCAAAGACATCTACTTCTTGTTCTGTTCATTTTAGAATTTAGTTAAATGGCTGTGATGGGCCAGATTCTCAACTGCCGTGCACTTTGTTTCAGGATTTGTGTCTGAGAGTGCTTGTACACGTGATGAAGATCTCAGTTTAACACTGCCATTCTGATTTGGGCAATTTTTACACTCAGGAGGATATATATAGCTCTTACTGCAAATCCAGTGTCCCAGTTTCATTGCTGTCTCTTGGCCCTAAAGCACCCATGTGCACAGCCTCTTGTCTGTGCTTCCTTTGCATCTCCTGATATCTGGGATCAAGCCTTCTTATACTTCATTGAGTCAATTTCCTGTTGCATCTTTTTTCCTTAGCATCTCTTCTCATGTATCTACAATATATTACTTTCTTCCCAACCCCCACCCCCGGAATTTTGCCTGTTATACACACAGTGTTCACTGTCTTGCATGCAGGAATAGTGGGGCTACATTTGGGTGAAAAATGCAAATGATATTTCTGCTGTACTACACTGCTTGCACACAGAGAAAGCTGACAGTTTGTGGCTGATGCTTACTCCATGATCCATCTTCAATAATCAGCGGCATAACCCTGAAAGCCAGGACACAGTCCTTGGGAATAGTTAAGTCTCTTTTGCTGTTCCTGGCCCCCTGGTCCATGAAAGAGAAGATAACAGGTTTATTATAGCACAAAGATGTTTTGAAAATAGAAGGTAAAACTGGAAAAATAATTGAACTTTTACGTGAAGCTTGACATAGATCTGGGCTATTATGCTCCCTTCTAGTCTGTTGGAGTCTTTAAATGTGGTCTCCTCCGAAGCATGTACAGCCTCATGGATAACATATAGGTTCCGTCTCTGGTTCTTTAATTGTGTAATGAATGAGTGCTCCATATTGATTTTCCTAAAGAAGAAGTGAGGTTTCAGTAGCATTGGTAAGACGTCCCTACTTGTTCTCAGATTTACATATTTAAAATGAAAAAGTAAGAGGAAAACTGGCCTAACTGATCTGCGGGGGTTTTCCTTAATATGAGAGGGATCCCCAAGTGCCACAGGGATTTGAAAGGGCTCAACCCTGCCTCCTGTCACAGTTCTGGTAAATGGTGTATCATGAGGAGGGAATATATACTTTATCATTTGGCTGCTGAAATGGCCTTATGAGGCCACAGTTAGTTCAAGGAACTTGCTCAAGGATGCTTTCATCCATTTCTTGCCAGCCTTACCTTTCTCGTTGTAGTGATTCAAGGACTTGTACAGAGACAAAGGTTTTTTTCATGTTGATGGACCTCTCTTGGGACATCTTGGCAAGTCCTTTCACTTCCACGTTCTCAAAGTTAATATTCCCTTCAACACTGCCGTTGACAGTGTGTTCAACTCTGACTGATCCTGCATCCTGAACATCTGGGGGTGGAAAGGAGCCCTTCAAAATTAGAGGTCTTCAGGCTACACCTTCCTATATTATGTACTTATGCCCATAACTCTTCTGCACACAGGATAGACCTGGCCTGACTGAATTCTGACCCAAGGGTTGGGGGGTTTGTGGCAGATCTCCCTATGCATCATGGGGCAGTGGGGAATTCCCCCCGACCCGGTGAGAACCGGGGCTTTTTTTTTAAGTACTGAGCTAGGGTAGGGGGGGCGGCCATGGGGGGCTGGGGGAGCGGGGGGGGGTGGGGGTTGGGAGGACTGGCAGGGGTCCCCCCCCATGGTCCCCTCCTGCCTTCCCCACCCCTAGTACTTACCAGCTCAGAATCAGCTGCAACTCCCTGCTGCAGCCACTGGAGACTGCCCGAATCAAAGCTTTCCGAATCTTTTCCAAAGATTTGGAGAACTTTGAATCAATTCAGACCTTGAAATTTGTCCCCTGATTTGATTTCTGAGATTTGGCCACCGAATTGGGCCGAATCTCCTCCGAATCAAATCACCACCCAAAGCTTTGCACAGCCCTACTAAACAGCCACTGCTGAAAGGTGGCTGTTAAAGGCAGATGATGCAGATATTGGTGATTCTGTCTGCAGAACTCAGATTTGTAAATAATGTGCAAAGATGAAGCCTGGCATTACCTAGATTTTTATTGTAGTGTCCTGGAACAAGCACATCACTGATTTTAAACTCTGTTCTGTAATAGCGTTGACTTTTCCAGAAAAAAGCTTTTTCTTTTCCTTGTACAAGACACAGGGGCTTGAAGTGTTCTTGATCATTAATGCTGTAAACTGGGATCAGTTTTCCACTTGAATCCAGCTGTTTTGCCAGGAATTTGGTTTCTCTGTGAAACATTGTTAGCAGCGTGATGTACCTTGAACTGAAGAGAAATGTGCTCGTACCTTTGAGATGAGACAAATGAATCAGCATAATTTAAAATCCGTTCTGAAAGTTGTAACATATTTGCTCCTGAAAGCACTTCTTATTTACTCAGAATAATTCAAGAAGACCTATGCCTTACAGCAGTGGGGCCACGTTTTTGCCAGGTGTGCCGTAAATTAGACTCATACCCTCCTGGAGTGCTACTCTGATCTCCTTCCCCTGACAGACCTGTTGCTCTGCTTTCTGCTGCCTCCCTATCTTCCATTGCTGTTTGTATTCTCTCTGATCTGCTACGTGCCATACACAGAGACTGCCTGTGTCACTTGTGGCATGTGTGCTACAGATTGGCCATCCCTGCCTTACAGCCACCCTGTGAGTTTGGCCAGTATTGTTACTCCCTGTGACGGGGCCATCACGAAGCTGGTCACAATGTCGGTTCACCCACCTGTCTAGGGCAGTGCACCCCACCTCACCTGCCATGCTTTTGATGTTTCCACAAAATAGGTCTTAATATGCTGGAGGCTGCCCACTTATTGCTTGATGCCAAGGGTGTAATACATGGCTCCGAACCACTCCTACACCATATCCCATGCCTCACAGATTCCATCCAACCAGTTGGCTCTCACTTAGCTCTTTCCAGGGCCGAACTCTGCCCCTATGCTGGGCCTTCTTCACTCCCCATAACTGGGTCCTATTCACACTGCCCCTTTTACTGGGTCACATTCATTCTCACCCCACCATGGGCCACATGCACTCAGCCCTACTCAGTATGGCCCTTCAGAGCCCCTTAACCGTGTGGCAGAATACCATCTCTGTCTCTCCCCAAACTCTGCTACCTGACAATTTGGTTACCATGGTCACTGCAAAGGGCAGACTCCTCTGCCCCATCTTTATGTAACCCTGAGTGGTAACCTGAGCTGGATACAGTCCTGAGGGAGGAGGGAAACCTGCTCCCTCTGCCTATGTGACTGGCATCACTGACAACACCCTGTTGTCCTAAGCAATGCTAACCTGACTGGGAGGGGGCTAAAGACCCTGCCAGTCTACCTGGCAACCAGTGATGCATTTCTAATTGGTTGGCTGGCAGCCAACAGTTGTTGGCCTTCATTGGATCAGGTAAATGAGGTCATAAGGTCTGTATAAGTGAAGGACTGCCCAGGAGGAGGGCACTGGCCATGATGAAAATTCAGAGAAGCTGGACCATCTGAAACTTGCTTTCTCTCTTGAAACTTATGATCAATGAACCACTTGCCTCCAGAGGGAATCTCCACCTGCCTCTGGATGATACTTGTGAGTAAGATACTTGAGATCTAACTAGGTATATAGTTTGCAGTAACTCAGATGCGTGATCACAGGCTACCCAGCCACCCTGTTTGCTCTGTGGGATTTCTCTGATATTGCTCTACCCCGTACCCCATTCCAAACCTACTCCTTGCAACCAATAAAGTTCTCCTTTGTACCTAGCGTGGGAGACTTATTGGGAGAGGGTCTAGATTACGCCTTGGGGTCCCCTTGGTTCGTCTGACTAGGGGAGACCATTATTTTTGTGCTTCAGACTGAGGGAAGCACCACAAGTTCTTGCAGTGGGTCAAGTACTCTCAAGGACTGCCAGGCCTGTGTTTCCTAAAGGGCACAGGTCCACAATCATTCCAGACTCTGGGTGGTGGCAGTAATACCCCCAGGCTAGTGGGTGTGCTCCAGGAAGGGGGTTGGCCAGACTTGAGGCACCCCCAGGGAGGCACTCAGAGCCTGGAAGGTGGTCAGGTGTAGTGAGGTGGGTGGCTCAATGCAGGAGCACCCCCTACTGGCCCGCCACAAGCCCTACTCCATACAGCCCTTCAGGCTTCCTCTCTCACACTTGGTCCTGGCCCCTCGCAGACCTTCAGTCCACCCAATTCAGGTCCTACTCTATGACAGGGCATGAGGCCTCCTGCCCCACACTCCAGGCTGACTCCAGTCCCTGGCCTTCTCTAAGTCATGGTGGGTGAGTACAGAGGGGAGGCGAAGATAAAAGTGCAGAACCCTCTCACACCCAGGACCAGGAAACTCCTCCACCGCATAGTTCCTACCCTGACCTCCAGGTGTTCTGGGAGCTGCAGGCTGAGTGATGTTGCCCCTCTGGCTCCCTAGATGTAACTGCTGGCTCAGCTCTTAGGGCCTTGGCTTATACTGAGGCTACCCAGCCCTCCTCCAATCTGGTGGTCCCTCCTTGGTCATTTAACCATCTAATTTGGCCAACCCGCACCTGACAGCTACCCAAAGCCTGCCTGAAACCTTTTAACGTGGCAGGCACAACCTGTGCTCTGCCACACTCCCTTTTATAGAGAGGTGAAGTGGCCTGCTCAAGGTCACATACACCAGAGGTGGTCACCCTTTGGCACAGGTTGCATGGGCAGCCTCAGTGTGTGGCATGCAGCAGATCAGGAAGGGAACAGGTAACACAACAGCAGATATGGTAGGAAAGAAGAGCAGGAAATCAGGCAGGAAGCACAGGGCAGGAGGCAGGAAGCAGAACAGCATATGAAGCAGGAAGTAGAGCAGCAAATCTGGCAGAGGAAAGGGGTTGCTTGGGGCACTTGGGGAGGGTGCAAGGCTAATTTGCAGCATGGCTACCAAAAAGTTCCCCCTCCCCCCCCCCCCCCGATATACACCATATTCCTCATTATTACCATCACCAATAACAAAAGCAACATCAGCACACCCATGGCAGTTTCCAAAATACAGAGTAAGAGAAGTGTTTTCCAAAAAGTTTACATAAGGAGGACAACAGTAACTCATTCTTATGGTTTTCATCTGTAGATCTCAAGGTACTAACACTGGTAATTTATCTCATAGATTCATAGATAGATTCATAGATGTTAGGGTCGGAAGGGACCTCAATAGATCATCGAGTCCGACCCCCAATAAGTTGCTGTCATTCACATACACTGAAACTGAAGCACAGAGCGGAAGTAATTTTACCCAAGGCCTCTCAGTGTGTCAGTATCAGCTGGAGAACCCAAAGTCCTGACTTTCATAGGTTGCTCTGGGCCAGGGGTTGGCAACCTATGGCTTGTGGGCCCAATCCAGCCTGTAAAGAGATTGGCTGTAACCTGCAAAGGACTGATTTGGCCACATTCCCAAGTTTCATAGATTCATAGAGTCATAGATGTTAGGGTTGGAAGGGACCTCAGTAGGACATTGAGCTCGACCCCTTGCCCTGGGCAGGAAAGAGCGCTGGGGCCAGATGACCCCAGCTAGGTGCTTGTCCAGTCTCCTTTTGAAGGCCCTCAAGGTAGGGGAGAGCAAAACCTCCCTTGAAAGCCCATTCCAGATTCCAGCAGCCCTTACTGTGAAGAAGTTCTTTCTAATATCCAACCTAAATCTGCTCTCCATCAATTTGTGGTCATTGTTCTTAGTTACTCCAGGGGGTGCCCTAATAAATAGAGCATCTCCTATTCCCTGCTGCCTTCCCCTGACTAATTTATAGGCAGCCACAAGATCACCTCTCAGCCTTCTCTTGCAAAGGCTGAAGAGATCAAGGTCCCTCAGTATCTCCTCGTAGGGCCTTGTCTGAAGGCTTCTGACCATACGAGTGGCCTCCTCTGAACACTCTCAAGATTCATAGATTGTAGAGTCGGAAGGGACCACAACGGATCATCGTGTCCGACCTCCTGCCCCTGGCCCTCCTCTGGACCCTCTTGAGATTCCCCGCATCCCTCTTGAAATGTGGAACCCAAAACTGGACACAGTACTCCAACTGCGGCCTGACCAGTGCCGCATAGAGCGGGAGCATCACCTCCTTTGATCTATTAGTCATGCACCTGTTAATGCACGACAAGGTGCGATTGGCCATGTTGATGGCCTTGTTACACTGCCGGCTCATGTTCATCTTGAAGTCAATTATGACTCCAAGATCCCTCTCTGCCTCGGAGCTGCTGAGAAGGATACTCCCTAACCTATAGGTGTGCTGGGGGTTCCTCCTTCCCAGGTGGAGTACCTTACATTTATCTTTATTAAATTGCATCCTATTTCTCTCTGCCCATTGATTCAACCTGTCCAGGTCAGCCTGAATCTGCTCCCTGCCCTCCGGTGTACTAACTTTGCCCCATAACTTGGTATCATCAGCGAACTTGGAGAGGGTGCTCTCCACGCCCTCATCCAAATTGCTGATGAAGATATTAAATAATATCGGTCTGAGGACCGAGCCCTGCGGGACCCCACTGCCCACCTCCCTTCAGGCCAAGAAGGAACCATCCACCACCACTCTCTGGGTGCGGGCCCTAAGCCAGTTGGCCACCCACCTGACCGTGTAGGTGTCCACTCCACAGTCTGCTAGCTTCCCAATGAGGATAGGGTGCAAAACTGTGTTGAAGGCCTTCCTAAAGTCCAGGAAGATGACATCAGATGATTCTCTGCATCCCTCCTTGAAGTGCGGTGCCCAAAACTGAAGGCAGTACTCCAACTGCGGCCTGACTAGTGCCGCATAGAGGGGAAGCATCACCTTCCTGGACCTGTTCGTCATGCATCTGTTGATGCACGATAAAGTGAGGTTATCCTTGTTGATCACTTTATCACATTGACAACTCATGTTCATCTTGGAGTCAACTATGACTTCAAGATCCCTTTCTGCTGCTGTGCTGCTGAGAAGGTCATCCCCCAGCCTGTAAGTGTGTTGTTGGTTCTTTTTGCCCAGGTGCAGCACTTTGCACTTGTCTTTGTTGAACTGCATCCTATTTCATTCTGCCCATATTTCCAACCTGTCCAGATCCACCTAGATCCGTTCCCTACCCTCTGGTGTGTTAACTTTGCCCCATACTTTGGTATCATCTGCAAACTTGGACAGGGTGCTCTCCACGTACTTGTCCAAGTCACTGATGAAGACATTGAATAGCACCGGTCCAAGGACCAAGCCTTGCGGGATTCCATTTCCCACATCTTTCCAGGTCGATATTGACTCATCCACCACCACTCTCTGGGTGCACCCCCTAAGCCAATTTGCCACCCACCTGATTGTCCTCCATATCCTTACAGATGGGAGCTGAATATCTGGCAAGGGCAGGCAGGAGACCAGTACCCTTCAGACAATATTACTTGGGAGTTCTTTTCGCCCACTCTGTACTTGGCTTCTGTTTTTTAACTTGGACTTTATCTTATAAGGCGGTGTAGTAAGCACTGTAGTGACTCAGATGCAGTTAAACTAGACAAATATGGTTTTGATTGACAAAAATAGAAACTGTTCTTTGCTCACTCAGAAGGAATTTGATCTGCTCTTTCTCTATTCCCTGCTTCTCTTCCCAGCTTTTGTTTAGCCCCTGGAGTAGGAAGGAAACGTTGATACCCTCATTTATTCTTTGGATTATCAACTTCTATCCCACTTGGTAGGTAGGAAGACAACCATCATTCTCTTCTCCTAATATTGTAAATTCCTTGATTTCCTACTTGTCCAGAAGTGACCTTAAAATACAGAAATAAATATCCAGTAGTTTGGATATGTTTAGAGATCAGAAAGGCACAGATTGCAAAACCGAGCAAGAAAGAGGGCGGAGGCGTTTTTGTTTGTTTGTAGCTTCTGCTCCTTCAAAGTAAAAAGGAAATGCTCTCCCTGTTTTTTTTTCCCCTTAATCCTTGATATTTTCTCTTAATCCTTGATCATTATTAAAATACCTTGGTTAACAACACAAAATATAGCTGTCTCTAAACAGTGGAAAACAGGATGGACTTGGAAGTAACTAACAGGCACCCTGCCTGCACCCCACACCCATCTACTATAAACTCTCTTCACCAACATACCTGTCCGTTGGGTCTGCTCTGTCAAATGGTATCTCCCCTTAGAAACGAACTTGTTAGAATTCTTCTGTTTTCTGTGCTGCAGTATGCTATACTTGTTGCTGCAGGATAATTGATGATAGTTTCATTTTCTGCAACACTTCCTGTAGTTTAGTTTCATTTTCTTTTCAGACACCTGGCAGTTTTGTTTTGTTCCCCAGCTGCATACAGTGTCTGTGAATGTCTAATTTAGGCTAAAGATACAGTTTTAATTGATATTAGTTTTAATTTTTCAACAGGATGCTTTTCCTATAAGTCTTTGTTAGTGTTTAGAAATGTAGCTAGTAGGTTGCACTCTACCTCTATGTGGTTTTTTAAACTTCTGTATGCTGTAGCTATGGAAAGCCTTGTCCTTTACTTGCAGTCTGCATACTCTTTTTCAGGCAAAGACTTTTTTTTTTCTTTTTTTTTTGGGGGGGGGTGGGGGTGAGGGATGGGGATAAAAGGATATTTTTGGAAACCCCCAAATAATTTCTTACTGACTGCACTAATGAAATTTATATGGTATTTAGAGTGATGGTAAACTTTTCCAGTTTTAATATCTACACCGATAACAATCTTTGTCTTATTTCTAGTCTCATTTTGTTTAGCATCAGCTTTAAGCAATTGGATAATGCCCTGCTTCTGTGTACTAGGCTGACAAGCCTTCTATTACCAATTTTGTATTCCTATGTGATTGAGTTACCCTAAACCAGGAGTGCTCAACCTGGCTGGCCTACAGAGCCATGACACATGACCTGCAGGGCTCCTAATCGGTCAGGAAATTTGATGGCAGGGAGGCAATGGCAATACTGATGCCTTCTCTGGCTTCCAAATTTCCAAACTCCCTGTGGTGGGTTGGAGTAGAGCTGTACCCCCTCCTCCCACATGGCCACACCCCCTTTCTTCCCATGCCACATGGCCTAACCCCCTCTCCCACCACTGTGGGGCTAGGCCTCACCCCCTCATCACCATGGGGCTGGGCTGCCCCCCTCTGTATGGCCAGATAGGGCCCCACTGTACCCTCCCTGCACACTGGATTGGGACCGCCGGCTGGATCTGGTGTGTGGACAAAAGTGGATGCTGCTTATTCAGCCCCCCAGGCAAGCAGGTTGGGCACCACTGCCTTAAATGCCTCCCTTTAATAAGTTAAACAGTGAGCTCCTTGAGATTGAAAACATGCCTTTGAATTCATAGTTTCTAGGGTCAGAAGGGACCTGAACAGATCATAAAGTCCGACCCCCTGCCCTGGGCAGGAACGAATGCTGGGATCACAACACCCCAGCCAGATATCTATCCAGCCTCCTCTTGAAGACCCCCAAGGTAGGGGAGAGCACCACCTCCCTTGGGAGCCCATTCCAGAGCCTGGCAGCCCTAACTGTAAAGTAATGCCTCCTGATATTAAGCCTGAACCTGCTCTCAATCAGTTTCATAGATTTCATAGACATTAGGGCTGGAAGGGACCTCAGAAGATCATTGAGTCCAGCCCCCTGCCCAAAGGGCAGGAAGTCAGCTGGGGTCATAGGATCCCAGCAAGATAAGCATCCAGTTTGCTCTTGAAGGTGTTCAATGTAGGTGCTTGAACCACCTCCGGTGGCAGGCTGTTCCAGACCTTGGGGGCTCGGACAGTAAAGAAATTCTTCCTTATGTCCAGCCTGAAACGGTCTTGTAGTAATTTATGACCGTTTGACCTAGTCGTCATCCCTTGGGGCGCTCTGGTGAACAAACGTTCCCCCAGATACTGGTGGTCACCCCTGATAAACTTATAGGTGGCCATCAGATCACCCCTAAGCCTGCGCTTTTCCAGGCTAAAGAGCCCCAGGGCTCTCAGCCTGTCATCGTAGGGTCTGCTTCCCTGACCTCTGATCATGAAATAATTGTGGTAATGAATAATTTGTGGCAGTTATTCCTTGCTATCCCAGATGTAGCCCGGGGAAATGGAGCCTCACCTATTTTCTGCTGGGGTCCCCCCTGGTGAGTTTATAGATGGCCACTAGATCCCCTCTCAGTCTTCTCTTGTGGAGGCTGAATAGTTTCAGGCGCTTTAATCTATCTTCGTAGGGCCTGGCATGCTGCCCCCCAACCATGCGAGTGGGGACCCTCTCAAGGTTAGCCACATCCCTCTTGAAGTGCAGCGCCCAGAACTGGAGGCAGTACTCCAACTGCGGCCTGACCAGTGTCACATAGAGGGGAAGGATCACCTCCCTGGACCTGCTTGTGATGCCTCGGTAGATGCGCGACAAGGTTCGGTTAGCCTTACTGACCGTTTCCTTGCATTGGCAGCTCATGTCCATCCTGCAGTCAGCAATGAGTTCAAGGTCTCTTTCAGACACTGTGTTGATGAGAAGGGTGTTTCCCAGCCTACAGGTATGCTGCAGGTTCCTTCTCCCTAGATGCAGCACCTTGCACTTGTCTGCATTGAATTCCATTCTATTCACCTCTGCCCACCTCTGTAATGTGTCTAGAACTAGTTGGATTCTGTCCCTCCCCTCCAGTGTGCCCACTTCTCCCTACATCTTTGTGTCATCAGCGAATTTGGACAGTGTGCTTTCCACATCCACCTCCAAGTCACCAATAAAGATGTTGAATAGCACAGGCCCAAGGACCAAGGCCTGGGGAACTCCACTGCCCACATCCCTCCACGTCAAAAACTACCCATCCACCACCACTTTCTGGGTGCGACCATTGAGCCAATTTGCCACCCATCTGACTGCATAGGCATCAGTGCTGCAGTCACCTAGTCTTTTTATAAGAATGGGGTGAGAAAGTGTCAAAGGCCTTCTTGAAGTCCAGGTAGACAACATCCACCTCAACGCCTGTATCCAAGGACATTGTGACCTGGTTGTAAAAGGAAACAACGTTAGTCAGGCAGGATCTGCCCGCAATGAACCTGTGTTGGTTGCCCCTGAGCGTTACCTCCCATGCTGGGCCCCCGCAGATGTGCTCCTTGATAATTTTCTCAAAGGTCTTCCCAAGGACCAAGGGTGAGATTGATTGGTCTATAGTTACCTGGGTTTTCATTTCTCCCCTTCTTGTAAATGGGGACCACATTGGCCCTTTTCCAGTCCTCTAGGACCTGGCCCGAGCACCACGAGTGCTCATACAGCCGTTCCAGGGGCCCTGCTATGACCTCTGCTATTTCCTCAGTACCCTCGGATGAAGAGCATCTGGACCTGCTGACTTAAACACGTCCAGCCCGTCCAAAAGTTCCCTAACTAGATCATCCCTGATCCTAGGGATGGCGTTGCGTTCCCTGAGCCTATAATCCTAGTGGGGGAGTTGTCTCGGTCCCTTCTCAGAAATATGGAGGCAAAGAACTCGTTGAAGAGTGCAGCAAAGAAAAAAGCTGATATCAGAAGATTGGCAAGCCTGTCCTGTAGGGGCCTCATGTTACCTGATGCCTTCTTCTTACTCCCTATGTATTTGAAAAAGGACTTTTTGTTCTCCTTAATTCTGGTCACCAGCCCTAGTTCCACCTCTGCCTTGGTTTTCCTAACTGCCTCCCTGCAGTCACGAGCAACGGAGGTGTATTCCTCCTTGGTGATTGCCCCATGATTGCACTGATTTTATGCCACCTTTTTTGTCCTCAGGCCCTCCTGGATGCCTTTACTGAGCCAAGTAAAGGCATGCCTTTAATCCAGGAGTGGGCAATTTCCATGCCTTTAATCCAGGGGTAGGCAGTTATTTGGGCTGGAGGGCCACTTAGGGAGTTTTGGTGAGCTGGAGGGGTACTGGCATCTTTGGCACTGTAAATTGGCATGCCTGCAAAATTAAGGCACACAGAAGCACCGCAGCCACTTCCGGAAGCTGGTGAGTGAGATCGGCCAGGGACCCTGTACATAACATCTTTAATTAGCATTTATGAAAACCTTGCTGGGCTATTTCAGCATCCACAACTCATCCACTTTGAAGGGTTGGATGGAAGGAGTCAGCCTTGAGAATGATTTGATTGATTGATTGATTGATTGATTGATTGATTAAAGCAGGGGTGGGCAAAATATGGCCCATGGGCTGGATCTGGCCTGCCAGGAGATTTAATCTGGCCTGTAGTGGATCCCTTGGCCCTGCCTGGTTCAGAAGTGTGTGTGGTCCATCCCACCGCCTCCAGCATGCAGTGGGGTTGAGGCAGTGCACTGGTAGCCCCGGCAGTGGTGGCGGCTCCTTCTGGCTACCACTCCCAGTGTCACAACCACCACCAGACCCAGCTCCACTGCCCAGGCACCTCAGCCCACCACTGGAGGGGCTGGACAGAACAGGCAGGCAGGGTCTCCATGGAAACCAGCCTAGGACCCACATGAGCAGAGCATTCTTGGCTGGGCAAATGGGATGGGGTGGCAGGCAGGTGGGGACCAGCATCCAGGAGCAGGACAGGTGGGCAGGCCATGGCCGGGGCTGAGGTGGGGATTGCATGGGGCCAGGGCCCGGGGCAGAGCCACCTGTGATCCTCTCCCTGCACGTCCTGGCAACAGGTTCCATTTCCACAGCCAGGGGCACACCAGCAGATCATGGCCCTGCCCTGGGCCCTGGCCCCACACTATCACCACCCTGTGATCCTCACCCTGGCCCTGTCCCCAGCACTAGCCCCACCCACCCATCCCACTTCCAGATACCACTCCCCACCCACCCACAGCCCCATCCCATCTGCCCAGCTGAGGGCAACTACCTGCACAATTCCCGAGCCAGTCTCCATGGAGACTCCAGTGCTGGGATCACTGGGCAGTGACAGTGTGGAGCTGAATCCAGGGCAGAGCCATTTAGGGAGTTTTGGTGAGCTGTTGCAAGCGGAGAAGGAAGAATGGGGTGCTGACCCAGCCTGCAAGAGCTCACCAAATTGTCTTTAATTCATAGAAGCCTGCAAAATTAGTGTTCTGAACTACCTGGATATAAATTATTTGGATTTTAGTGTGATGGTTTTTAATGAATAGCATTTTTTAAAGTAAGAGGCAGGTACAAATTGTTGAGTTCTTAGCCAAATGACATTCTTTTGTTCCTGGGCTTAGCATGCAGTAAAGTTAGGTAGTTGGATGGTCCAAAGAACGTCTTAAAATCAGGCAGTCCTGTACTTCTTCCTGTGTCTGTTGGGTGCCTGTGTTTATTTGAAGTAATAGGTAGTATCTTTCTTTTTCCTAAGAAAGTGGCGATAGTTCTGTTTAGGTTAAGAGTGTGATTAAGTCAGGGCTGTTTAACTTTCAAGTTGCCAGAGGCATATGCCCCACAGCTTTCCCGTCTGCCCCCCTGTCCAACACTGCACAGGCAGGTTGGTGGGCACCCCACCTCACCTTTGGCTACCTGGCCATGAGCCTCCCCACTGCATTACTGTGCACAACACCACACAGGTGCTCTGGGCTGCTGGCTTCCTTGGCACTGTAGGCTGTGCCTCTCTCCCCCATCCTACTACCTGCTGGAAGAGGGAGGGGAAGCCCCAAGGCCCTATCTGCTGCTGCATCTGGAGTGGCAGCCGAGTGGGAGCATGTTAAGGGCTACATGTGGCCTGTGTGCTGCCAATTAAACAGCCCTGATTTGAGTTATAGGGGTATATCAGAATGAGGTATAACATCCTGTGCAGGACATTTGTTTTCTGTATGTTATTGCTGGATATGAAAACTGTGCAAGTAAATGCAAGACAATGGCTAGAGCAAGACTGGGTTGTGGTAACAGGACTGCTACAAGAAAATCGAACTCCGCTAATGGATTGCAACCCATTATGCATCAAAAGTGGCGAGCTTGTGTTACCCAGTACCAGACCCATGCCATAAGATAAAAACAGTCATGATAGTAGTCCTCAACCTTCTACAAGACCCATGCCATAAAATAATAGTGATGGTTAAAAATATTGGCAGAGACCTGACACTCATCACCTATGTGAATCTCCAAGCTAAGAAAGCCAGAGGAAGAGGCTGAGCCAATGTAACTAGAGAAGGCAAGGAAACTACATAACTATTGATAACTATTCTCCAACCATTTGGGTTGGTCTAATAAAAGATATCAAATTCACCCAAGGAACCTTGTCTGCCTAGGAAACTACATATGCATTTCAATTGAACTAGCAACTAAAGAAGACAAAAGACTAAATATACATTTTCAGGCAAAACCTGTAAAAGGTGCATTAAATACAGGGAAAATGTCCTGTATGTGATGACCTCACATTCTTCAAAACAGGCATCCAATGTCTAAATTCTTACAAACGTCTCAGTCATTCACTGTATGTCTGGAGTTTTTGTAAATAGACCATCACTGGTACAAGTATTGCAAATTTGCCCCATTGATAAACAAATATCCAAATACCGGTCCAGTAACCAATGCCTTTAGCCATCCTGTTTGACCACTCAAGACACCATCACATGTACTTGACCTATAATTGCAGTGGCTGTGAGGAACACAAGTCTTCACACCTAGACAAATCTAAAAACAGGAGCCAGGCAATTTAACAATTGTAATATGATGGTCAGCCTTTTACTCCCTGTTTTGTTCAGACTTTAATTGGCCAACTATCAAAGAAAAATGCTTTGAAGCTATACAATTAAACAGTATAAAGCAAGACAAAACTGCCAGCAAGGTGTGGGCAGCCCCGGGAAGACCAAGAAGCCATCCTGCCACCCAGTCAACAAGTGAAGGATCCACTCTGTGAGGCTGTACAAGAACTGCTTGCTGTCTGCATTGGGTAAAGATCTCTTTTCAGCTAAGATAATACAAGGACTAATAGCTCATTTTGTAGAGGTGCACCGATATATCAGGCCGAAACTGGATTGGCACAGATATAAAGAAAATTGACTGTATTGGAAATCAACATGATGTGGCCGATAATGTGGCTAATAAATGCCCTGTGCATGTGTGCAGCTGCAGTGCAGTACATAGGCAGCAAGGAGCACAGCCCAGCAGCTTGGAGAGCTATGTGAAACTGGTTAGTCTGTTGTGATGGAAGGGGAGAGGGTAGGGGGAAGGAAAGGAACGTGTGGGGGCAGATCAAGGCCCCCGTGGTGAAGGAGGGAGTGGGGCTGGGGCAGGCGTTGCCCAGCCAGAGTGGGCTGGGGCACAGGATGGGGCCGTGGCTTGTCTGGGGGGGCACAGGGAGATGGGGTGGCTCCTGCTGTTGCACAAACCCTGGGAGGAAATGGGGTGGGGGGCTGCACGTGCCCCAGATCTGTGTGGGGCAGGTTGGGCTGGGGCTAGGGCTGCGTGGGGCTTTTCATGGTGGGGGCTGGGTTGGGTTTTGCTTGGGGTGGGTGGCAGCAGCGCTGAGGAGGGTTGGGGGGCCTACAGCAAATTTTGGGGGGGCTGCAGCCTCCCTCCCCATATCCCCTTCCCAGTGCTACCACTGCCTGCCCTGAGTGCAGTGCAGCCCAGCCCAGCCCAGCCACCACAAGAAAGAGCTCTGTGCAGCCCTGGCCCCAGCCTGAGGTGGCAGCCCACCCTGCCATGCCCCACGCAGATGCGGGGCACACACCCCATGCCTCCTGGGGTGCGTGCAGCAGCGGGAGCTGCCCCCTCTCCCCACACCCCCGGACGAGCTGCATCTCTGTCCTGTGCCTGCCCCTGCCCCTGCCTCAGCCCCAGCCCTGCTCCCTCCAACACCACAGGGGCCTTGATCTGTGCCCCCATGCCCCTTCCCTTCCCTTTTTCTCCCTCCCCTTCCACCACAACGGACTTACCAGCCAGACACTGCTCTTCAAGCTGCTGGGCTGTGTATCGGAAATCAGATTGGTATTGGCCAATATGCCTCCTTAAAAACTGGCTATCAGTATCGGCCCCAAAAATCTCTATCGGTGCACCCCTATCATTTTTATATTAGGAAAGAGTCTTTTTGTATTGTTTAGTTTTATAGCTTGTTGGTAGTTATTAAAGCAAACCTTTCTGCTATTCATCAACCGAGTGTTGACCGAGGGTGTCAATTCTCAGAGCACTAGGTTTAAAACCCCATTTTTAAGTGCAACAGTTATCACTTAATAAGTTCTGCCTCAATACAGTAAAAGCTCTGTTATCCGGCATCCCCCGAGAACAGGGGATGCCGAATAACAAAATATGGTTAATTGAGAGGGTTAATTGAGAGGTTAATTGAGCAGCCCCGGCTGCTGCTTCTCCCGCCACGTCTGGGGTGTCCCTCCGCCCCTCCTGTGGCATCGCCACCCCTCCCTCGGGGCCTGTGGGACAAGGAGGCGGGTCCCACACAGCCCCGCACAGCCTGTTATGCTCCTGGGCCATGGGGGCTCGGCAGCACAGGCTGCTTTGCCTCAAGCCATCGGGGATCGGAGAATCTGGAAGTGCCATGGTGAGCACTTCCGGTTTCATTTTATCTTACAAGCTGGCATGCTGGTTAGTGGAGCATGCCGGCTTGTAAGATGCTGGATAACAGAACTTTCACTCTAGTTCCTGTTGTAGGGCCTTTGTATATGCCACATTTTTTGCCCTTTCTTGTGCTGCAACTGCATGCCTGTTTGCATAAGGAGGATTTCTGGATGCTTTAAAAGTCTTTCTGGTTCATTAAACTAAAACTTCTTGGACGTAGTTTAGTTTGGCTCACCAGGAATTAAAGCATTGTGTCCATGGATTCATTGTGTGCAAACAAAGCAATGTAATGAGCCTCTTTGTCCACTAGATGGCTACAACCTTTTTGTAGTTCTCCCCTTTGAATTTCTTCAAAGCAATGCTCCAAAGCTTAATTAGTTTGAAAGCCTAGTGTATGCAAACACTGCTGCGATGCTCCAAAATAAACAAGTTTAAATTTTATAAACCTATTTAATTTAATAAGGATCAAAACCCATGGTGTGTCCACGTGCCCATAGTTGCCAGGTTAGTGTGAAGGATAAAGAGAAGGCTATTGTGCAGAGCAAACCAGGCTTACCTCCCCCTACTGTTAACTGGGCAAAAGATTATCTGCTAGGATGACATTCCTTACCAGAGGAAGCCAGTCAGAGGGTCACCTGATTAAGGGCATGGCAGGTTATAAAAGTGTCCTGCAGGCTATTTGAGGAGAGTGTGGGAAAAGTATTGACTGTAGAGGGTCAGTGGGGAGGTTGCCCATGATTTGGAGGAGAAGTAATGAGCTGCAAGAGATGGATCAACAGTACCCCTGTCCTTTCTCCATCATGGTGGTGGTGTTTCCTGGCCAGGGTGCACTCACACATGTCCTGTCCATCTGCACCTGGAGGCATGCTCCAAACCTGCCAGCAAAGCCCATTCAGACTCTGCTGCATGCTATGGAGTGAGTAGGTGGAGGTTTGAGAGCAGTTTCAGAGACATGTCTCCTAGTAGCCTTTTTTGCAAACCTCTGGGTTTGGGAGTATGCCTGTAGGTGTGGTAGGTGGGCCAGTTTGGGCCTGTCCCAGCAGTGAAATGCTGCTGTTGTATGTAGGCAAGTCCCCAGAAGACTTGGATGTAAGCCTAAAGAGCATTTCAGAGGGTGAGGAAATTAAGCCAGGGGACTGTTTATAGGCATTTTGTTTTATCTACTTTTTCATGTCTCTCATGCTTTCTAAGGTAGGAAATAATTGTGTTTAGAAGAAATATTGCTTGCTTGTATGGTAACCGAGAGTCTTGGAGATGTGTTATTCCCACTTAGAATATACTCTGTAATTGACTAGCCTGAGGACAGAAAAAGTGTATGCACTTACCCTGAAGGAGTATAAACAAGGCTTATAAACTACAGAACATCTTGTGCCAAGCTTTTCACAGATTACATTTTGTTACATCATGGGTAGGCAATGTTTTTTGGCCGGAGTGCCAAAAAACTGCAATGTCTACCTTGTAAGGTGCTGGAGTGCTGGCTTGCCAAAATTTTTTTTCCATCATGTTATGGCAAGGGGCCTGATCCTTTTTTTTTTGTCTGAGCTAAATAAAGCCTGTCCACAGCCTAGGGGCAAGCTGCTGGCAGGCCGAGAAGGCCCTGAGCTGCGGGGATCCCTGGTCCTTCCCTCTGTGGTGGCAAAGCCCCCTGGGACTGCCCAGGCAGGTTGCTAGCAGGTTGAGTGCTGACTTAGCTCAGAAAACCAATATTATACAAACACCAACTATATACACTTTATGAAACCAGCACTTATATCAAACTATACACAGAAAGACCTTAGGAAGATAAACCTGTACTATACACAACATGAACTGGAAGGAACACCACCTATATACACTTTATTACAGGACATTAAAGAAAGCAGGTAACTGAAACCCAATGATAACCTTGAGAGAGGCTATTTAGGCATTAAACATAACCATGCTGCACCCAGCTTCTTTTGAGAGAGACATTGCCTGCCTCTGTGGTGTGAACACATGTCTGTAGGCAGAGAGGGCACACACAGCATCCACTGAGTTTGTTGGGATGCTGAGACAGCGCCTGGCCAGGGTGTACAGTGGGGAAACTGGTCACAGACAGAGTCCCAAAAGCCGGCACACCCACAGGCATCTGGCTCTCCTGCACATAGTTTATGTAAGTGGCACGCTTACCATCATGGTCAACTGTCCACCCCAGGATTGCTTTCAGGAGCTGAGGGTCCCAGCTCAGCAGAAATGCCTGGCTGGCGTTCAAAATGCAAACAGCATGCAGGAAGCGGGTAGCCGGCTGTCTGAACCATGGTGGAAGGGATGGGTTGTACCTGAAGTATTGGTTGAGTTTTATAACTAGTGCCTGGAACAGCTCCCATCTCTGCTGGTTTTCCTGAGGACAGCTTGACAGTTCTTGTGATGCCCTGTCCTCCACCCAGCTGATTAATTCCATCAGTTTCTTGTATGCCTGGTAAATCACAGCCTGCCTTCCCTCAAACCACGTCAGGAGCTCCATGAACTGAGTGGCATTGTCAGTAATGAATGTCACTTGATCCTGAAGGTCAGCTCACCCCGAGAGAACCTGGAGCTTGAGCAGGCACTGTGTGTTAGGTGTGATGTCCAGCTCCTTGCTCACAAACCACTGGTAGTGCTGCATGTGCTTGCTGTGGTAATGGACCATATTGAACCACGAATTCCACTGGGTGAAGACGGGCACTGGTGGCAGGGACACAGTGGCACATGGGTCCCCAGGCTGAGTGGCAATGGGGTCCCTGTAGCAGATCTTACACCCTGGACAATGCTTGAAGGCTTTCTTGAAGAAGGACACCAAGCTGTCCACCTTGGGGAACTGCGTGCACCAGATGTCACCTACTAGGGAGAGAATGTTGTAGGTAACATGAACAGCATTCCTTAGAGCATGTCAAAGAAAGCCTTGCACCTGTACGTGGCACTGTTAGAGAGGAAGGCTGAAACCTGGTTAAAGCCAATGCCATAGTTGCGAAGTACCTTCACTATGGCTTGAGACACGGTGGAAAAATTGGATGAGGTGAGGAGGACTAGGTGAGTCTGAAATATAGGGAGGTCCCTGACAGTCCAGCTCCCCAGTACCAATAAAATGTGCAGCAGGTAGTTGTCCTGATGGTTGGTAGCTTCATCAGCCATGACAGAAGAGGATTTATACTCTGACAGGGCAGCCTGCATGGACTCAACATGCAAAGTGATGACTGTAAGGAGATAGCCCTGGTGCAGCTTGTTAGCACATGGAAAACTGCCAGCATTTGGCACGTACGTTTTCAGGTAGTCCCTCAGCTTTGGGTGATCCAGCTTCTCCAGTGGGATGTTCACTGCTGCAAAAGCCTCCTCAAGGGAAAATGCTGTGTCTTGCCTTGCCAGCCTGCTGCCTGTCATCTTGAAGAGGGAGGACATAGCCACTTGCTTCTTCTTTTGACTGTCAGCCGCTGCAGCGGCTTTCCTTTTCACATGTGCCTCCAACTCCAGGTGCTGATCGATGCTGTCTTTCCTAGTCACATATAGGGTCAGGTTGCAGGTGGTGCAGAAGAGTTTTTCACCATCTGCTTGTAGGGTACCTGCAAGATACTGCTCTGCAGGGTCTGCCATTGACCGTACTTTGCAGTCTTTGATGGCTTCTTTGCATTCATGCCTGCTCTTTGTCAGCCACAAGCAAGCAGGCACGCTGAAGCAGCATGCCTGCAAACATATTTAAAGCCCTCTGGGTTTCCCAGGCTGACTTGCTCCTGGACTGATCTGATGTCAGGAGCTCAGCCTCTGATTTGCTTTGCTCTGGCTGTCACCCCCTTGCCCCCCTTCAGGAGAAGGGGACTTTTGGCAGGCTTTTCCCTGCTCCCCGTCTCCCCTTCTGGAGACTGAGAGATGTGAAGTTTTCCCACCCCTCCCCACCAACCCCTGCTTCAGGAGACAGGCAATCTGCCTTTTTTTTTCTCTTTGCTCCCTTCCCTCCCCCACCTCCCTTTGCCCTTCTAGGAGACAGTTTTTTTTCTGGGTCTTTGCTGGCTTTTTGAACATAGCCTGTTCCCCACACTTTTTCCAGGGGAACCAGCTATTTCACAGGAGACTACCAATTACACAATTTCTGTAAAATCTTGTATTTGGTAGGTCCCTGTTTATAATCTAGGCCTGCCAGTTTCCCTTGTATGCCAAATATTCAAAAGATGCTAATGCATCCAGTCCTTTTTCCTTTCCCCCAGTAATGGAGGTAGTAGGCTTGTCAAATATACAACTATTTACTAGGGCTGTGTGAAATGGCACCGTTCCATTTCAACTTGAGTTTCGAGGTTTTGACAGAACAGCATTTTGTTTTGAATTTTATTTCGATTCGAAACAGCTGTTCTGTTTTGCTTTGTGGAAACAGTGAGGCTGTTTCGACATTTTGCCCTTTAGCTATAACGTGGAAGCCTGAAACAGCCTCTCTCATCTAGCAGGCAGATCAGGGCTGCGGGCCCCCAATCTGCCTGCCAGATGAGGGAGGGAGGCTGGTGCTGCCGCCTGGGACTGGGGAAGGGAACTGAGCACAATTGCTCAGTTCCTCTCCCCAGCGCTAGATTGGGCTGGAGAGGCGAAGTCAGCCCAGCTGGGCTGACTTCCCATCCCCTGTGCTGTGGTAGGCTTCCCGCAGCCCGTCGGCAGGAGATGGGGAGAGCCAGGGCTGCGCTCCTGGCTGCTGCTGGGAGTGCAGCCCTGGTTCCTTGCCCCGTCTCCCATCACCTCACTGCTGGCTTCTTCAAAACTTGAAACATTTCAGAACTTTCCAAACGTTTCGACTAGCCTTGTTTTGTTTCAAAACCCTTCGTTTCGATTCAATTTCGCTGTTTCAAGCTCAAAATGACTATGTGCCTAGTATTTTTGCTAGTGAACAGACAGCTGCATAGTATAATCTCCTGGGAGGCCAGCAGCTTGTGATTTTAAATACCCCATGGATTGTTTTTCTCAATGTCTTCCACTTCTTCTGATCTGTGGTAGACACTCACTATGAATTCTCTTCAGAAATTTCTTTTATTCTACCAGTTTTTTAAACCCTTAAATTGTACCTTTTGACAACAGAAACTCTTGAGAGAAAGCCTTCTCTCTCCATCACTTTTCCCCCTTTTTTTTTTTTTCCAATTGGACCTACGAAGGATATTTAATCACATACCACATGCACCTTTCCCCCGCAAAATAGCCCTCCAAATTTAGGGTGTATATCTTAAGTTGGGAAGCTGGTTTTCTGATGGAATAGAAGCATGGAGATGCTGTGACATGGCTGCTGATTGTCTTTCTTCCTTTCCCCCCCCAGCTGGCCAAAGGAGAGAGGAGTAGAGTCTAGTCTTCAGTAACAACTGCATGTTCACAGCCACTGCCAAATTGGGAGTAGCTTTTGGCTGAGCAAATCAGGCAGCAGCTGTGAGATGGTTAACATGGTAGATTTTTGCCTGAGCAGAAGGAAGATAAATAAGCTAATGATTTGGCTCTGCCCATGCTCCATGAAGCCATCATTCTGGAAAAAGTTATTTCTCCCTTAATTCTGCCATCCTAGAAACACAGTTTGTGTCTTATTTGGAGGTGTGCAATATACAGGAAAATACAGTATTTGCACAGGTTGTTATACTGTCAGTCAGAAAACATTTATGCTCACATATGATTTTATGGGTGGATATTACTCCTAATCTTACTATTTTTGACCTTTCAGGTTGCACACAGAAACATACTATTTCTAACCAATTGGTAGCCATGATTTTCTTTTTACAAGAAACATAATAGTGACCCACCTTAAGTGGGGCCTTTTATGGAATAATTTTTTCATCTATGTAAAGTACCTTGATGTTATGGCTGGAGAGTGCTAGAGAAGAACAATGAATTATTATGTAAAGTGTCCAAATGTCAGCCAATGGTTATAGAAGCAGCCTTTACCATGTCACTTAATTCCTCTACAAGGTCAGGGTTTCTCGTTGCAAGGACACTGGCACTGAAGAAGCTTCCAGAATGCTCTGGGGACAACAACATCAGCTTCTTGGATTGCCGAGCAGTGTGGTCTTGCAGCGTTGCCATCTCTATGCATTCTCCTTTCAGTTCTTTCGCCAAAAAATCTGAAGAGATAGAAGGAAACATAAACATTAATTTCTCACTGAGAAAGTCACAATCTGAATTTCAAGGGGCATGAACAGGTGAAGATAGGCAGGTTTATGTGTGAAAGGTCTTTTGAAAAGCTTCATAGTAGTGTCTGTTACTGCCATTGCTGCGGGAAACCAGGCCACATCTTGTCCCCTTCATTGAAGATGACACAAACCTCACAAAAGTTTTGTGATGCCAGCAGTTGTGAGTCAGAAAATCCATTTTGGGGACCATGGAGTACTGCTCTGTAGTGGCATTGCCCTGTGTTGTGCTGAAGTGTTAACATAGCACAACAGCATTGTGGTACAACTTCAGTGCAATTTGTGCAGTTGGAGAATGCTGCTTTTAGCATCAATGGAAATAGTCACCCACCTGAGAATCATTTATTTTCCTTAATGTCCCCTGCAATATAAGACCTCTCCCACCCAGAATCATGTTAGAATGGAATTAAATCACCAAAAAGTAGGTCATAACAATTGAGCGCTAACAAACATGAACTACTTATTAAAAATTGTACTGTGCAATCAGAAATGTACCACTTCTAACATGCTTTCCACATAAGGAAGTTGCAAAAAGGGATTTGCATGTCATGTTTAATAAATATTACAGTGCAAGTTCGAGAGGCCAGCCCTGTTCCCAGTTATGGAGGTTTATATATATATATATATATATTTTAAAGTGTAGGTGGGGGCTCAGGCAGGGATGTAAATGAGGTATAGTAGAGAGATCCAAACAACAGATATTACAGTATTTCAATTATAGTAAGTGGTCTTGAAGGAGCATTCTGGAATAATAAAGAAAAGGTACTTTTGTATACAGTAAAGAAGATGTGCTTTTTCCAGAGGCCTCCTACCGTACAAAAACATTTTATCTCTATTTATTCTTGTGACAGAGCACCTAGGGCACTCTGTCACTTTAAGAGGGCAGCAGCCCAGAGAGAGTTTTGCAGGGCAGAGCAACCAGATAATGGGATTAAATAGGAGGTATCCGAGGGCAACCCTGGGGGAAATTAGCTGCCTGGAAAAGGAGCAGGGCCTGAGAGATATAAGGCAGCCCCAGAGGCTGGTCCAGCAGCCTGGTGGTGGAAGCCATCAGATGGAGCGGATGGAGCCCTCTGTGAGAGGCATAAGGACTTGAGCCCAGACTATGGAGAGACCTCAGAAGGCAACCTCAAGAGAAGGGAAACTGGGAGCCTACACAGGAAGCAAGTCAAGTATCTCAGGCACTTTCTATTGTGGCTTTTGTTTTTATATGGAGCCCGCTACCCAGGGGTCAGTGAACCCCACACAGGCCATTCTTTTGGATTGGGACTGGTGATTGCATTTTGGGGGGTTTCATTCCCCCCTGCCCAGGTGGTCTGGGTGGGTCTTAGACTTTGGGGCCAGAGGCCCCGTGGCTGGGGTGGGGCAGAGATAGGGCGAGGGGCCTGGACTGAGAGAGAACCCAGGAAGGCTCAGCAGCCCACATGGGGCAGAGAAAAAGGGCCAGACAAAATGCCAGGACCCTTGAAGCTCAGTTTAGTCAGTGGACTAGAGCTAGAGGGCCCAGTGAGAGAAGAAGGGCAGAGGCTAAGAAGGCTGAAGCCTGACACGAGAACAACTTCAGGCTTGCTCTAAAATCCTCAGGCAGCCTCCCTCCTTTCCAAACATTAATATCAAAGGTGTGGCAGGTGAGTAAAGGAGGTGAGGGGCCCGTAGAGTTGGAGCCAGGACAGGAATTGTATGGCTACCAGGGAGTGTCATAGCCACCCCTGGAGCACAAACCGTCACAATCCTTGCACAGTTGGGAAGGAAGCGGGAGTAACACAGTGCAATTTAGAATCACACAGGAAGGCTGACAGAGAAGGGACTTGAATTCACCTCTGTCAAGTCTAAATCTATTGGCAACTATACTGAAAAACAGTAACAAGGAATTGAAAAGAAAGGGATCGCATATGGAAGTAGGTATGAATGTGGGGTTGCAGAGTTGAGAAGCTGGAAGTGCTAAGGTAAATATAGTTACAGAGCTGGATTAGGAAGGGTTTCACCTTCCCAGTTTTAAAAATCCCTGTCACTAGGGGCGTTTGTACATGATGCGAGATTTCCCATTTACACCGCTGCAACTGCGTTTGTGTTTGCACGAGTCGGATTTCCCACAGCTTTAAAAGTCTTTTCAGCATGTTAACCTAAAACTGGTCAGACATAGTTTAGTTTGCGTCATTGCCGATTACGTTGTTGTATCTATGGGTTTGTGGTGTGTAAACACCAAGCGGCTCAAAGACTTGTAATTACTTTCTTTTGCCACCAGGTGGTGCCACCTATTTCTGTAGCTCAGGCCTTTGGCCACTAGGTGCCCTGTTATTTGCAGCTCTTATTTATTTATTTCTTTTTGGCTCCTGCTCATCCCTCCTTCCCTCCCCCTGCTCCCACAGGGGACAGGCTGGGGCTGCTACAAGGCAGGAGGGGTGGGGGTTGCCTCTGAGGACAGTGGGGAACTCTATAGCCAGCTGCGCAGCATAGGGAACAGCTGGGGCCCCTCTGGCAGGGCTGGGGGGTGCAGGAGGCTGTGGGTCAGGAGTGAGGGGCACTGGCAGGGCTGTGGGGGCAGAGGTCTGTGGGTTGAGAGTGGGGGGCAGCATCAGGGCTGGGAGAGCTGTGGCTTGGCAGTGAGGGGCAACAGAATGGGCAAAGGCAGGGCACCAGCATGTCACTGCCCACATTTTTCCAGTGCAGTAAAGCTGCATGTCTGTCTGGATGCCTGCTTTGTTGGGAAGGAGTGAAAATGCTTGCCTCTGGGTGGGATAGGGAGAAAACCCCTCAGCTTCTCTCACTTCCAGGAGAACAAAAGACAGAGCTTGGCCTGCGAAGGTGCTAATTGCTCTTTTTGAAATGTAAAAACTTCCCACAAAAAGGAAAACAAAGCCAGGGCTAGGGGAGAGCCTGGCGTAGCCCCCCAGCCTGCAATCCTCCCAGCCTGCAACCTCCTGGGGTGCACGTAGGAGCAAGAGCTGCGCCCCTCCCCACCCCGCACCCTCTGACCATTCCCCCTGTTGCAGCCCCGGGTGTGGCTGACGCCACCTGCCTGCAGCCACTGGGCTGGGCCCCGCTACACCTCTCACCCCACCCCTTCCATAGCCCCAGCCTCCCTCCCTCCCTCCCTCACCGCCATGGGCATGTATCCCTATCTGTTATCTTATAAACTAGGTTCCCTTTATGTGAATTTGCTTTATGCACAGTTTTGTTGGAATGCATGGACCGCATAAACTGAGGGAAACCTGTATTTAAAAGTCTACAACAGCTATGCTGGGTATGGTTTTTTTCCTGATGCAAAATAGTGCAATTGTATTACTTTGCAAACTATAAAGATTAAAATGTTCCTAAAAATGCAGTTTTGGGTGCGTCCATCTGAAGGTGGACAGGCAGTGACCTACGGACAGAAGTGATACACAAACTGGTTCAAATCTGTAATGCAACAGAAGTTCAGTGCACATAAGCCACTTTTAAAATGGCTGAAACTGGTTTAAGATAAACCTGGATGTAGTATCAGACTTAACTGGTTTAGGTTAAATTGGTTTATTGAACGTCTGTCCTAGATCTCCTCCAGATTCAAATTAACTCAAATTAACTCACAGTCCCTCAACATCCCAGGATGCTTTGCACTAGGGGTGTGCGAAGTGGGCCCTATTCAATTCGGATTTGGAGTCGGCCCAAATTGGGATAGTGATTCAATTTGTTGATTCATATCACTGTCCCTGATTCGAGTCAGCCAAATCTGAAGATTCAATGCTGATTCGGAGAATCAGTGATTGAGACATAGACACAGCTTTAAATGTTTTTTCTATGTACCTTGAGGTACCAGCACAGCTTGTGAATGCTGTGATGCTGGGGCACATGGAACATCCCACAGGAGTGCAGGGGGGCCCTCCACGTGCTTGGTGGTGAATCCAGAACTGGATTGGAAGTACTTCCGGGTCCACCAGGGAGCATGCAGGGGGGCCCCCCACGCCCCCCCAGCTAAGCGATCGGCCACAGGGGGACCCCGGGTCCCCCACCTCAGACCCAGGAGGCACCAGTCACTGAGCTGAGGGGTGCAGGGTGGGCCCCAGGCATGCTCCCCAGCAGACCCAGAAGTGGACTGGAAGTGCTTCTGGTCCACTTCTGGGTTTGCTGCTGAGTGCATTGGGGAGCCCCACATGCTTCTGTGGGATACTCCATGCGCCCCAGCATCACAGTGTTCACAAGCTGCCTGCTACCTAGAGGTATGTAGAAAAAACATTTAAAACTGTGTCTATGTCTGAATTGCCAGATCTTTCCGAATTGATTCAGAGGGTTCCAATTCGATACAGAAAGGTTAAAGGGTACTCTGATTCGATTTGAATTTGGAGATTTGGCCACCAAATCAAGCCGAATCTCTGCTGAATT